>NC_142290.1:2262593-2637028 GCF_965620075.1 Prunus avium | reverse complement strand
GAAGTTAAGAGTTTAGGTCGTGGAATATGGTTTGTACGTCGTTTTCTGTGTAAAAATGGCCATGGTTTGACCTTTAAACGACGTTTGTTTTAAAAGTAAATCGTTTATTATGAGTTACTACGTCTTTAATTTCTTAACGCCGACGTGGTTTGTGGGTTTTATTAATAATATTTTATTCTATTTAAATCAAAATATTCATAATAAATTTAAAATAAATTCAAAAAAATGCAAAGTCAACTCCTATGAAGTCATTGAGATATTTTCTTCCCCCTTAAGCTTTAAAAAATTAAGTTTGAGTTATACAAATTTAAAATGACCACCAAAAAGAAAAATGTTTTCATGAGTCACAACATCACTTATACTTTAATGGTTTAGGGTTTAGGGTTTAGGGGGATAAAGGTTTATTTTGGGTTAATATATATTAGGCCGTAAAACCATAAACCCTTTTCTAAAATTATTTAAAACTATATATATAATTTAGGGTTTATATTTTATGGTTTAGGGTTTAGGGTTTAGGGTTTAGATGTAAAAAGCGTCAGGTTTATTTTTATTTTTAACAACGGTTTTTTTGTTTTCCGTCGATGATTTACGGAGAGCGCTTTTCTAAACCGTCGTTTCTTTAAAATGACGTTGTACACACATAACAACGTCATAAATTTTAAAAAAAAGACGTAAAAGGTATTTCAAACGACGCTCTTGGTTCTATAGACGACGTCGTTTGGTTGATATTAGACGGCGAGAAATTAAGAGTTTAGGTCGTGGAATATGGTTTGTACGTCGTTTTCTGTGTAAAAATGGCCATGGTTTGACCTTTAAACGACGTTTGTTTTAAAAGTAAGTCGTTTATTATGATTTACAACGTCTTTTATTTCTTAACGCCGACGTGGTTTGTGGGTTTTATTAATAATATTTTATTCTTATACAAATTTAAAATGACCACCAAAAAGAAAAATGTTTTCATGAGTCAAACATCACTTATACTTTAATGGTTTAGGGTTTAGGGTTTAGGGTTGAAATAAATTTAGAAAAGGGATTAGGGTTTAGGGTTTTATGGACGAGATATTTTAGGCCATAAAACCCTAATCCCTTTTGAAAAATTATATTTTATAAAAATATATATAATTTAGGTTTTATTTATTAGGGTTTAGGGTATATTTGTCTATTTAATTTTCTAATACGTATGTTTTTTTTTACGTCGTATGGAGATACCACGACCCAATTATTTTAATAGGCGTCATATTTCTTTTGACATTTTAACGACGGTAGTTTGTTTTTGCGTCGTAAGGATATTTACAAAGACGTCATTTTTTAAATAAGCATCATGTTTAGGTTGAAACTTTAACGACGGTTGGTTTTTTTTCCGTCCATGTTTTTTAAAGAGCGCGCTTTTTAAAAATTTCACCGCGACCTAAACTTTTCAGATTTCGCCCTAACTCTTATACTTGTAACCCTGAACCAAGTTGGCCATAGTCTGTGATCTAAAACATTTCGCTCCGCTCTCTCACTTCAACTCTAATTCAAAGTTGGGCTCTCCGTCGAATCCAAGTTGGCCAAGTTTACAACTCCGTCGAATCCAAGATGGCCATAATCTATGAGCTCTGCCTACCTATAAGTACAAACCCTAATCTCATGCTTGTAAATTCATTGAATGATATTCAGTTCTGTGGTAAAGGGTTTTGTGATTTTTTAATGTTGTCGGAGGTATGGGTTAATGGATTTAATGTTTAATGTTTTCATCATGAATCGGGAATGGATTTAATGTTGTCCGATCTTTTAATCACTCTCTGTTATTATGAATCGGGAATGGATTTAATGTTTTCATGCTTAGTATACGTGTTCTTAATACCCAACATAAAAATTAATGTATATGTTGTGTTCTGAATATATTTTGGGTTCTTGAAAATAAACTGGGATTTCGATATCTTTTTTATGCATACGACGACAGTTTTTTAACAAACCGTCGTCTGTATTTTTATACCACGACGCATTTTTTAACTACCGTCGTGGTTCAAGTTCACTGGCCTCTGTTTTTGCTAGCATTAGATGACGTTTTTTTAAAACCCGTCGTCTATATATGTGTAATACGTCTGTTGTTGTTTAAAAATCGTCGTCTGTATACTATATTACTTGCTATTAAAACCTTATATAATCTGCAATAGTGATGGTCATTGCTTGTCTTTTCACCTTATTATAGATAATAGGATATAGTGTCGGAGATGGATAAGTCATGGATGCACTCGGATAGAAGATCGAAGGCATATGAGTTAGGGGTGGAAGCATTTTTGCAATTTTCTGTAGAAAATCTTCTAACTACAACGCATATCCGTTGTCCATGTGTTAAATGTGTGAATTTGAAATTGTTTGGGGTTGGAATTATAAGGGATCACTTATACTTTAATGGAGTTGACCAAAGCTATAAGAATTGGAGATTTCATAGAGAACCTTGGGAAGCAACTACTAATGCTAGTAGAAATGTTGAAGAAGATGATGACCATAGTAGGTACAGTTTTGTGTCTGAAGAAATAGAGATGGATGATAATGATTTTGGTGATTTTGGAGAAGATCCTTATGAGTTTGCTAATGTGATTGGGGATGGAGATCAACCATTGTTCCCTGGTTGTAGAAAGTACACCAAGTTATCGGCATTAGTGAAGTTGTATAATTTGAAGGCAAAACATGGGATGAGTGATGTATGTTTTACAGAATTATTGATACTTCAGGGCGAGTTGCTTCCAGAAGGAAATACAATACCAGCCTCTGTGTATGAGGCAAAAAAGACTTTGTGTGCATTGGGGCTGAGTTATGAGAAAATCCACGCATGCCCCAATGATTGCATCTTGTATAGGAAGGAGTATGAAGATTCAACTAATTATCCTACTTGTGGTATCTCAAGGTGGAAGGAAACCAAAGATGGGTTCTTGAAAGAGGGTGTGGCAGCGAAAGTGGTGTGGTATTTTCCTCCAATTCCAAGGTTTAAAAGGATGTTTCAATCACATGAGATAGGTAAGAATTTGACTTGGCATGCTGCTAGAAAATCAATTGACGGTCAGATGTCTCATCCGGCGGATTCCCCATCTTAAAAACTTGTTGATGATAAATGGCCTGAGTTTGGTAATGAGCCGAGAAACTTGAGATTGGCTCTTTCATCTGATGGATTCAATCCCCACAGTTCTCTAAGTAGCAGATACAGTTGCTGGCCAGTTATCTTAATTACATATAATCTCCCACCATGGCTGTGCTTGAAACGAAAGTTCATGATGTTGACTTTATCGATTTCAGATCCTAAACAACCCGGAAATGATGTAGACGTCTACATGGAGCCTTTGATTGATGATTTAAAATCTTTGTAGGATGGGATTAGAGGAGTGTATGATGCACACATAGGAGAATACTTTACACTCAGAGCTGCATTACTGTGGACAATTAATGATTTTCCCGCCTATGGAAACTTATTTGGCTGTGTTGTTAAAGGATATAAAGCTTGTCCAATATGCGGCGATGATACACCTAGTCACAGGTTGAAAAATGGCCACAAAATTTGTTACATTGGGCATAGAAAATGATTACCAATCAATCATCCATATAGGAGGCAACGTGCAGCTTTTAATGGGAAACCTGAATATGGCACGCCTCTGGAGCCATTAACGGGAGAAGAAGTACTGCATATGGTTGAAGATATTAATTACATATAGGGCTCGAAAAAAGGGGGAGGTGGAGGTGAAAATGATGGTGACAGAGTTTGTTGGAAGAAGAAGTCAAAATTCTTTGATCTTGAGTATTGGAAATACCTTCCAGTGAGGCATGTCCTAGATGTTATGCACATTGAGAAGAATGTTTGTAATAGTATCATTGGTACATTGCTGGAGATTCCTGGAAAAAATAAAGATGGGATTGCTGCTCGGTTAGATTTATTGAACATGGGGGTCAAAACTGATTCGCAACCCGAGTATGGAGAAAGACGTACTCGTTTGCCTCCAGGGCCTTGGAATTTGTCAAGAGCAGAGAAGAGAGCGGTTTGCAATTTTTTCTATGGTATGAAGGTCCCTGAAGGTTATTCTTCAAATATAAAAAATCTTGTATCTTTACAAGATTCAAGACTTCTTGGCCTTAAATCACATGATTGTCATACCTTAACGCAACAATTGCTCCCTGTGGCAATTCGTTCTGTTTTGGAGAAGCCTGCAAGGTATGCAATAACTCGTTTGTGCTTCTTCTTCAATGCTATATGTGCAAAGATGGTTGATGTTTCCAAGCTAGATAAGTTGGAAGAAGATGTAGTAGTTACTTTGTGTTTGCTTGAAAAATACTTTCCACCTTCATTCTTCGATATCATGGTTCATCTAGTAGTACATCTTGTCAGAGAAGTTCGTCTATGTGGGCCAGTATATTTTAGATGGATGTATCCGTTCGAAAGATATATGAAAGTTCTAAAGGGGTATGTTCAGAACCGTACTCATCCCGAAGGTTGGGCATTGCTGAGCGTTATATAGCTGAAGAAGCTATAGAATTTTGCACTGAACATTTATCTGATATTAGTACAATTGGAGTGCCATCAAGTCAGAAGATAGGAGTTTCAAAGCCATTATCAGGTTGCACAGTGAGCTTAGTCGATCGGGACTTGTTGAACCAAGCACATCTATATGTCTTGAAGAATACGGAGGAAGTCCTACCTTATATCGAGTATGAGTTTTATTCTTTAAGTTTCCATTTTAAATTATTCCTTATGTTTATCTTATATGTTTGGGACCGTAATGCTTGAATTTTTCGTGTCATGTAGGGAACATATGATCCACATCAAGGCCGCTTATCCAAAATTTAGAAAGAGAACAAAGTGGCTGCAAGATAAGCACAATAGCACTTTCATTCAATGGCTACGCTTCAAGGTATATGTTATTCAATAACATATTGGACTTTTAATTTTCTTCATTCTATGTTAGATTGAATTAAGATATGATTAATTTGCAGGTTCAAAGTGAACTTAATGAGGGAGACAATCATGGCGTATCAGAAAATTTAAGGTGGTTAGCAGCTGGTCCAAACATGGCAGTGCCATTATATAGGAGCTATCTTATTAAAGGTGTTAAATTTAACATCAAGGCACAAGATGATGTGCGGACAGTTCAAAATAGTGGAGTTTATTTACTTGCACATACCATGCAAGTTGGTAGTGCCAAGGATAAAAACCCAATTCTCTCAAATATGGGTTTTTATGGTGTCATTCAAGAAATTTGGGACCTTGACTACCAAAAGTTTACAATCCTAGTCTTTCAGTGTGGTTGGATAGATAGTACTTCTGGCCTTGTAGTCGATGAACTTGGATTTACCTTTGTAGATTTGAGTAAAATTGGACATAGGAATGACCAATTTGTTTTTGCTTCTCAAGTCAAACAAGTATTTTTTGTTGACGACCCGATGCATCGTGGTTGGTCGGTAGTGTTATCAATGCCTAATAGAGAATATAATGATGTTATTGGTGATGATGTCTCAGGTGATGTGAGAATTGAGTGTGAGCCATTTACTTGAGGGATGCCAAATGTTGACACATTTGATGAACTGGTGGGTGAGTTTGGGAGTCAAAATATTTGAGATGGGTGTGAAGATATATGGATTGAATATGATGCTCTTGTAATTTACGAAATTACTTATGCCCTAAACAGCACTACTGTATGACATTAATTTTGTAATAAATTGTAATGTGTTTTCTTCACTTTCATTATGCAGGTTCAAAACAATCAGTACATAAAATACTGGTTCAGTATTATAAAACGACGGTCCTCATAAAACTGTGAAAAACAGACGTCTGTTTTCATAAAATTGTCAATAAAAAATGATGTTTTGGATCATTCAACGTCGGCATTGTATTTACCGATGTCTAAAAGCGAAGTAAAATTGAAGAAAGACGACGGTATTGTGAAACAGTTATTAACGATATCACGTCGGAGAAGCATAAAGAGCCGACATGTAATTACAAATAACACGACTCCAGTACCATAATACCGACGTCTAAAAGGCGAGATATCGAACCTGAACATTACAAAAGACGACGTCTTAGATCATGAACTCGTCCGTAACACGTCAAAAATCGTCGTCTTAAAATTTTACCACGTCGCTTTTTATGTCATAAACGAAGTGAAAAAAAAAACAATTCACGACGTTATTTGAAATCCAGAGGTAAATTTGTCGACGTAAAATGATATTTGGACGTCGTTCCTTTACAAAAACAACATTATATGGGATTATCCGCGTCTCTTTTTTATTCTTATGTCAGATAGATTAGATGACTATTATTTTGGTAAAGACGACGTATAAATTTAGAAACACGGCTGTCTTTTACATAATCACGACGTTGTATATAAAATACTACGTCATTTATAGAAATAAATATGTTGTAAGTCATGAGCCTAACATATTTTCCACGTCGTTTATTTTCAGATCATGTCGTTAATATAAATTTATACGGCGATCGACTGGAAATTTGTGCCGTTTCAAAAATATTAGACGACGGTTTTGTGTTTAAAGATGACGTATAAATTCTGAAACACGGTTTTCTTTTAGTTGTGGACGACGTTGTTTTTATTTATAACGTCGTTTATATAAATACATGTGTCGTAAGTAATTACCCTAACTGCTATTTCCACGTCAATATTAATGGAAAAAACGAAGTGGAAAAATCATTTCACGACGGTTATATAAATAGATGGGACGTAGTATGTTTGAATAACGTCGTATTTTATTTATTTAAAGACGTATTGTATTTATTCACATGACGTTTTTGGTATAAAATAGGTCGTCTATTCTTATCCTTGACAATTTTTTCGCTCATTTTTCAGTATACAGACGTTGGTTGTTTTTTGTTAATGACGTTGTTTGTTATAACAACGACGATGATTTACCGTCGTGGTTTTACTTTGGAAAAGATGTTGGTCGATTTAACGACGGTGAATTCCCGTCGTCTTTTGCCTTTTTTGTAGTAGTACTACAACAGTTAATGAGCAAAACCGTTGTTGAAATGGCCATATGAGAATTCACAACGATTTTCCTTAAAAACCGTTGTTGAAAGTGACATATTACAACGGTTTTTTACCATTGTCATAAATAGGTAGAAAAGACGACACTCCTAACCTCAACGGTTTTAGAAGACTTTCAACAACGGCTAAAAACCATTGTCTATTAATTTTATTGTAGTAGTGATCACATGAGGTGACGCCTGTGCCTCATGTTGAGACATGTTATATACTCCTAACCTCCACGTACCCTCTGCTGACTACCACCTCTACTAGCCATACTGGTCTGGGCCCCACCACTAGACAAGGTCCTCACAAATTATGATGTACCCTGTACTCTGCTTTGTGCACCGATCCCCTGGGTTGGCCCATCAGTAGTCTTTCTACCCTGTAGAAGCATCGGGCACTCCCTCCGAAAATGCCCAGACCGACCACAGTGATAGCATCTAGTGGCGCCATGCTGACAGGGACCGGTATGGTACCTGTCACACAAAGCACACTGGGAGCAATTCTTCCCACTGAAAACTGGCTGCAGCTGTCTCCCAGAACCTCTGGCTGTACTACCTCCAGAACGGGGTCCAAAACTCCTACTCTGGTTGGACCCTCCGCTGGAGCTGACTCCAACACGAAAACCTCCCTGGTTGCGGCCACTGGATGATCCGGAGCTATAACTATCTCTTTTGGATGACCCCTGGTTGGGACCACCCATGTCATATTGGCGTATGCGGAAATCACTACGCCCCCAGACCATCATTTGACGATTCTCAATCAATGAAGCAGACATCACCATATCTTCGAAATTAATCAGACGGTGTCCAATCACGATGTCTCGGATGGAGGCCTTCAATCCTCTAGTGAACAACTGATACTTCTTCCTCTCATCCGCCACAAGTGGTGCACAGTACTTGGACAACACATTAAATTTTTTCTCATATTCCAATACTGTCATGCTACCATGTTCCAACTGTAGGAATTCCTCCATCTTCATATGCTGATAGATTAGTGGGTAGAATTGCTCATCAAAAGCAACCCGAAATTCTGACCATGTGATAGCTGACGGATCCTGATACCGGCTCCTGAGGGACTCTCACCAATGTCTGGCATTTCTGGACAGAAAGAAAGTGGCTAGGACCACTCTGCGCTCCTGTGGAATATCCATCACATCCATGATCCTTTCCATCTTTTCTATCCACTCTTCTGCTACAGAAGGATCACCATCACCATCAAACTCTACGGCCCCAATTCTTCGGGCCTGGTCAGCATAACTCAAGGATGAATCTCTGGACTGCCCAGTTCTGGATAAAGCCTAAGTCAATAACTCCAGTGTTTGCTGAAAATTTGGATCAATCGGTAGAGTGGGCATCACCGGTATGGCTCCTACCAGACCCAGAATAAGAGGATTTTCCGGCTCAGGAGAAGGATCCAGTCCTCGAAGTCGGGATGAATGTCAAGTTCCCCTATGAGTGCCACCACGTTTAGGGTCCATGATTCTGTCACAAGAAACATGAATTCATTGAAACAGAAATGCACACAAGGTGCAAAGTCTACAGAAATTTAAACCTAATGCTCTGATACCAAGTTGACAGGACCCAACCCAAATTCCACTTTGGAATCCGAGCCGAACCCTGTGCGTGTCCGACACCTGGCGGGTGTCGAGCACAAATGACTAAATTTCCCTTCTAGCTAAAATTCAAAGTTTATTACAAGTTCGACTTCTGCCGAAAGTTCAGCAAGAGTCTCCCTTGTAATTTGCTTGTTTCCCAAAATTTCAACCTGTCAACAAAGCATATATATACGTATCCCAACTCCCAGCATGCATTCAATTTACATCCAAACAGTTCAACCAAACTAAACAGCCTCAGGCCAAATGGAAACCTAGGGCAATATTAGAGCAACTAGTTTAGAATTTACAATAAAATAGTATAATTACAAAAGAAATCCTACATAGTGGAAAGAATGGATGAAGCGGGATATCTGCCATGTGGTGGCACTCTGATGCACATCTAATGCCTGGGGGCGCAAAACATTAAAAAATGTGAGTGGACAAAAATAAAGTTTTAGAAAATAGTACATGAACATACTAACCCCTTCGTAAAATCAGTTAGAAAATAAAGCATGCATATATAAACATCCAATCATTCAACATTTCAACAAACCAAAGGAAAACATCAAAAAGGAAATAATTTCCTTCCACCTAGGTGTACCCATTATATTTCCGTCAATTCCTTTATTTTCGGTCAATTCCCTTATTTTCCGTCAATTCCTCGTGCCACCAAAGCTACACGTCCTCGTAGGCCTTGGGTACACAAAGTCAACCGAGCCGCAATCCTCGTTGGACTAAGAAGACATTTGGTCAACCTGATCTGCATTCCTAGCTCCACACGGTCTGAATATCCCTAAAACTCGTGGGGTAAAAGTCAAGCACGCTGACTATACCGAAGGCAACAATTTTTATCTGAGGCAACCTTCATTCCAAGGCAACTTTTATACCGAGGCAACATTTATACCAAGGCAACATTTTTATAATTCCTGGGTACCTATGGTGGTTTAAAATAAATATATATTTCTGAAAAATATTAATATTTATAAAACTATTTCTTAATTATCCCTAAATCCTGCTGCCATTCAATCCGATAATTATCTCAATTCTTACTTTCCATACCCTTTTAGAAATTTCAACTTGGCAGCATATAAATATAAATATTTAAATCCAACAAATCATGCTAGGAAAGCCACAGTCAATAAAACTTATTCAAGATCAAATAATGAAATTCAATTGCATAAAATCATTTATAAAATAAAAGTCCACTCATTGAGCATCTGAGCTAGCTTGACCCTTCGAGGGTCCCTCCTGCGGGTCCGATGGAGCCCGAGTACCTATTTAAACCATTACAAATATTTAATTAATAAAATAGCTCAACATAATTATTTAATTGAAAACCCTGACCCCCGGCTTCTAAAAGCATGTACACCTTGTTTAAGGTCATTCCTATGCCCACATATATATTTCCCATGATTGAAACGGTCTAAAAAGACCCAAGACTCGATAAGCGATGAATTTCCCTATCAGTCAACCTGGGACCCCATGGGGTCCACGACCTCCAATTGTCAATCCGAGAGTTTCTATAGGTACTACATAATTTAATAACCATGCCCTGCAAGTTTGGTCCAAATCGGACGATCGGACGGTTAAGGTTATTTAACCCTAGGGTTCCCAATTTCAGAGTATCCGGGACTCCGATTCACGACCCGTCAAATCCTACATGATCCTAGAAATACGGGGTATAACATACGTGAATTTGAGTTTGATCCAAAGGTCTGAACATATCGAACCCGGGAATTGCACAATAGGCGTAATCTGTTTGATGCTCAAATGATATCCAAATTGGAATCCGAACATTTTAGGGTGGAATATAGCTCCACCACCCTGCCCACGCGCCGCCACACGAGCTGGCAGTGCGTGGGTAGCTTGATAAATTTCCGGCGGCCGGAAAACCTCCAAACCGCTGGCCAAGCTTCCTACCCTAGGTTCAGAACAACGATTGGAGCCACTTTTATTCTAACCCGAAAAATGGCCAGAAGTGGCCAAAATTTCAACCCAAAATCCGGCCAAACTTTGAGTTACAAATTGAGTTACCTACGCTAGAAATCGATCAATTCGTACCCAACCATCAGTTAGAGCACGAAAAATAGGTGAGAAAGCATACAACGCCACAATAAATTAAAAATCGACGTCTAATTACTATATAAATAGCAAAAAAGGAAAACTTCGACAAACTTAGACAACGGTTTTAGGAAAATAGAGACCTCTAAACATTATTACATGTCAAGAACTTCATACAAACCGATGTAAAAAATGTTATCCACATCTCTATTTGAAAAACTACCGTCGTGTAAAACACAAAAACCATCGTGGTTAACATATACTACGTTCACAAAATAAAAAAACTGACGTCTAAAATATATTAAAATGCAAAAAAAAAAAGAAAAAGAAATATTCCACAATGGTAGACGACACTTACAGAAAAGAACAAACGTGTATAGAATATTACATGTCAAGACTCATAAAGTAACCTACGTACAATGCATTAACCACGACATAGATGTAGAATGACCGTCGCATATAATATCTTCCACGTCACTAAAAAGGAAAACAAAGACTTGTTTAACTTATTCCACGTTTGGTAATTGCGAGAACTGACGTTTAAATGATAAAAAAAGTCACTTGGACAAATTTAGATGACACTTTTTTAAAACCACTAACGTATGAAGTCCTTAAGATGGTAGAGATTTATTGGGCACCGACGTAAAAATAGCTAACCACGACCCTGGTCTTTACCACAGACATTAACAATAATTTTGACGGCATGAACCTAAAATAAAACGCTGTGGATCACAGTTTGAACAGCGGTTAATGTAAAATAACGGTCGTGGTTAATCTTATCAATACGTCACACGAGTCTAATTTTCCGACGTTGTTATGTCACTTACCACGTCGGTAAGTGTATAGAATTTGACGTGGTTGGCCTTTTAAAAGACACTTTTATAACACTCCTTGACGTATGTACTCTCGAAGACGTCATTTGTTTTTGTCTAACCGATGTTCAGAAGAGCTGTCATGACAGTTTCTGGAACAAAGTTGCCTTTAATGCTCTCTTTAGATGACGGTAATTAATATCCGACATTCATTATTTTCATTTCCGTCGTTGTTTGGAGCACTTTTTCTTTGTGTTATTTCTAAATGTATGACATTCATTATTTTCATTTCCGTTCTTGTTTTAAAATCAATTAGCTGTTGTGTAATTTAATTTTAATTAACCGACGTGTTGTGTTTTTCAAATGGCGGTTTAAGTTTCTTTACAATCTTTTGTATTTTCATTCCACGTCATTTGTAAAAAATATGACGTTGATTATTATTTAGATGTTTGTTTTTGCGATTTGTTAACTGGACAGTTGTATTTTCACCTTTAATGCAGTATTTTTAATATTGGATTTGTCGTTCCCAAATCATGCATAATGAAAATGTGATCAGAATAATGTCAAATATTGAATTTTATTTGCATTCATAATGTCATACAGAACTATTAATTAATGTCATACAATTAACTGCATAACTAATGTCATACATTACAACAATGAATCAATTCATATATCTTCACACCCATCTCTAATATTTTCACTCCCAAACTCACCCATTAGGTCATCAAATGTGTCAACATTGGGTATCTTCTTAGTAAACAGCTCACACTCAATTCTAATATCACCTAGCACATCATCACCAATAACATCATTATATTCTCTATTAGAAATTCATAACACTACCGACCAACCACGATGCATTGGGTCGTCTACAAAAAATACTTGTTTGACTTCAGAAGCCAGAACAAATTGGTCATTCCTATGTCCAATTTTACTTAGATCTACAAGGGTAAATCCAAGTTTGTCGACTACAAGACTCGAAGTGTTATCTATCCAATCACTTGAAGACTGGGATTCTAAACTTTTGGTAGTCAATGTCCCAAATTTCTTGAATGACCCCATAAAAACCCATATTGGAGACAATATGGCTTTAATCCTTGGCACTAGCAACTTGCATAGTATGTGCAAGTAAATAAACTCCACTATTTTGGACAGTTCGCACATCATCAAATAAACGTCGTGTTGTAGCAATTCTGACAACGGTATCTCGAATTACCGTCGTCTTTAGGCTACCCAAATCTAGAATTTTGTATTGCTTTTAGAAGAACAATTTTTGGGTTCATGTAGCCTAAAGATGACGATTATTGGACATACTGTCGTCTTTAGGCTACCTAAAATTGCTTTTGATGAACAAGTTCTGGTTAGGTAGCCTAAAGACCACGGTTAGTGTAGAAACAGTCGTCTTTAGGCTACCAAATATAAAAATTTTTAGAGAGTTATTTTCCAAGAACCCATTCCGAATCATTTTTGAAGAACATGTGGCCAACCAAACGTATAAGAACTGACAACTAAAATATATATATTAAGAACCCATAGCTTCCAAAACATATATTAAGAACCTATAGCTCCCAATTAAGAAACCACAGCTACCAAAATCCAACGAAATCATTTATTGATTTAAGAAGCACTATGCCAAAAAAAGGCTTTAGTAAAGGATAAAATTAGTTGCCTATTACACATAGATAGCATGGTATTCAAGGCTGTTGCCTATTACCATGTAATAGGCAACGGATATTTGGTAAACTCAGATGCATAAATGATTTTCGGGTGCCAAAAAAAGGTTCCCGAAACAGCATCAGTAGTTTCAAAAGGGATGAGGCTAAAGAGGTCTAACAACATCAATGACATCTTCTATGCTGATGCGTATTATCAATTACAACATCGTAGAAACAAATAATGGTGTTGTGAATTATGTTATACATCATCACTTTTTTTATTTTTCAGACGTGAAAAGCCTCCAATAGTGATGGTGGTTACATAAATGCTGATGCTACTTCGCATTTTAGGCAGCAATGATAATAGATGTCTGGTTGTTGTTTTTATCTTTCCACTTCAGTTACTTCTGGAAAACTGAAGTTGTTATAAACAATAGGCATCACTTATGTAAGGAAAGGGTAGGTATTTTGCTTGTTTCACATCACACTTTACTTAGTTACTGTGTTAGTATTTAAGAAAGGCCTCATTTCCAAATCATGTTGTGTTGCCATTGCTCATAAAAAAAAAAAAATATTATATAAACAGTAATTTAAATATATCCATAATTGTCTATATATATATAGACTTGGCAAACGGGTTGTATTTGAGGGTTTCAGGTTGACACGACACGACCCGTTAAGCTAACGGGTGAAAAATATCAAACACAAACACGACTCGTACCATTCGCGAATAACACGAAACGACCCGTTTCACCCGTTAATATTTTTTAAAAATTTAAGAAAAAGGAAAAAACTGGATTATAAAAACAAATATAAAAAAAAAAAAGTATTGTTGTCGAGCAGCAGAGAAGACGAAGAAAGTTGGAGTCGCTGAACCTGGTGGTTGGTACTGCACGGTGTTCCTTCGAGAAGATAGCTAGGTTGGGTTGAATTCTTCTTTCTTCTTCCTCTTCTTCCGTTTTCTTCTTTCATTTTTTTGGTGAGGTGGGGAGGCCAAGCCCCAGAAACCAACTACTTTCAGGAATGTTCAAGGAATCTTTTTCTTCTTTCTTTCCTTCTGCTTGAGAAACCAAAGTAGCAATCGTCTTGTTCTATGTTGTATGCTTTTGCGAAAATCACTATTTCTATGTTGTACGCTTTTGTGAAAATCAATATTATATTACCTAAAATGTTAGATGTATATATACACCAAAAGAAATCAACAATTTCCAGAACATCCCTGCAGCTCTCAATGGGATATATATCTTTCTAATAGTTGGGTACAGGTTCGACTTCCCTGCCCAGATAAATCTCATTTTTCCAGATTTAATTATGTAAAATTACAAAAGTACCCCTACTCTTAACGGGTTAACGGGTGATTCGCGAATGACACTGACAAAAATACCCGTTATCAACCTGACCCGATAACTCGAACCCAAATACTGAATTTTTCGTGCGAATTCGTTTCGTGTTAACGAATCGTGTACAATATTGCCAGGTCTATATATATATAAGCAAAATACTTGAATGATCCATACTTGTCACATCCAAATCACAATTTTAACAGCCCTACACCACAAATTATCCATACTTGTCTATGCATAAGCAAAATACTAGCTAGAAAGACATGTAAAATGAAGGAATGTTTAGCTCAATCAAAAAGCCATTCTAGGACATGAGTTGCCAATTCTTCTCGCACCTCATCCAATTCCATTTGGGTGTACGTGTCCTTCCTTCTAGCTCTATACTAGAAAAAAAAAAAAACCACACAGAATGTAAACACAAAATATGAACATAAGCTTAAAAAGTGCAAGGTACTAAATTTGCATAAGATATGTTGTCACTTCAAATGAACCAATATGCAAATTTACGAAATCATATTGGTTAACAAGAAAATCTAATTTTTCAATCAATCTAATTAGATAACAAGAAGTCATTAATTGGATCCCACTTCATGTTTAAACTAGCAATTACATGATCATGTGATGGGGTAGAGAGTTGGACAAGCACAGCTAGCATTTTTCCTTACAGTGTTTGTGAAATACATGCATACCGAAAGCATAATCCATGCCGGTAATTTATGAGGTCGTCTCCCAATTTGCACATTAAAAGCTTTGATCCCACTTTAACAGATAAATAACACTTGTTATAGACCGTAAGCCAAATGCAAAAAATTTACATATTAAGGAAATAACTAAGAGAGACGGACTTACTCATTTACAACAGTTTTCCATCCATCATGAGGGTGAAGAGCCCCAAGAGGATCCATGACATACACATTATCTTTGTCCTCATCAATTATTGTTAGGATCCAATGTCCCCTAATGTTAATTCAAAATATATTAGTAATACTCAAACATTCCTTGTAAAAAAAAAAAAAAAAACCTCTTTACTTACCCAGGATTTTATGGAATCAAAAAGATGCTGTCAATACTCGTTTGTTTCAAACATTTCGTAATGTATTCCGACCTCAAATTTCCATCTCTTGGATCATGTGCGGCACGTGCTAGGTCCATAAATCCAATCACTTGATCCCTTTGTTGGCTTTTTACCAAGCGAAACAAATAGCTGCCAACCATTTTCCATAGTTACTAACTAAATGAGACACAAGATTAATAGCCAATATGAGAAACAGAACCCTAACTAAATGAGCTCATTTCCAAAAAATTACTCACGTTTTAATGATGCATATCCAGTTTATCCTATAGCTAGCATTTAGAGTACTTCAACCAAAAAAAAAAAAAACTCAAAATTTAAGCATGGCATGAAAAAGTGCAAGAACTTGTAAATTTTGATGAAATACAAGTGTACTTACAGCAGTTAGAAGAACAGCAGTTGCAGAAACAGATCTGATCCCTCTTTGATAACCCTGCAAATTAAGGCTAATACAAATTAACATATATGTAAAGTAGAGAGGTGTTCTTAAGGTGGCATCATTAAAACTTTGCCTTAAGAAATCCCCACGGAAAAAAAGAGAGAACCACACAACTCAACCAACTAACAATACTCTACTTGTTTGCCCTATCTGCTATTTTGTGGCCTTAGTTTGATCGTTTATCATCAATTTAATTAGAGGATCAAGTAATGGGTTTGCTTAAATAATTAAAAGAAATAGACACGGCAATTCAAAGAAATAGTAATGGGCAGCCTAACAAACTTTCAAGGGTCTCTTGGAATATTAGTTTGAGAGTAAAAGAAGCAAAGCAAGGCAGAGTCAACTTGGACTATAAAACTGTACAATATTATTTACAACAAAGTTAACACAGAGATTGAAACTTAGTAAAAATAAAAATAAAAAGCTAATCTACTAATAGAAGTTATAGCCACCTTCAGGTGTATTGAACATGTAAGGAATGTTTAAAAACCCACCTTGAATTTGCAACTTCCAACAAACTACCCAAACTGATAAATGTTCTATCTTAGATGAAAGAAAAATTCAAAACCTAAATTGACAAATTATACTTAGAAAATAGCAAAACCACTTGTCAAACTAATTACATAACAAACTAAACACATGGACTCTGAAACTGATAGTGGCAATTTGTGATGTCAATTCAGTACCCATTGCATAGTCAATGAGCTTTGCAATGGTTCATCTGTCTTTCTCATATGAGAGTTGCAGGATTTTTGTTTGATGAATTACATAAATGGTCAATACCAAGCCAAGCTCTACGTATTTTACTAACCCAATTATGTTTATAGCTTAGACTGAAAGCAAACACCTATCAAAAACTAAAATTCCCAAAACTCAATTCTACATGAAAATACAAAAGCCACAGAATCAAATTATCAAATAAACCAAGCCACCGAATCAGATTAAACCATCAAGCAGGTTCCAAGATAATCAATCACAAATTTAGCAACATAATACAACAAAAAGCTATAAAAAAAATATATAAAAATTGATATGGTGCCGATTACTAAAATTTGAAGATTTTCCCAGTATTGAGAGAAAAAATGTTTAACCTTAAATTAAAGTTGTGAAGAGAGAAGAAAAGCTTACTAGAAGAGGAGGTGTGGGGTGTGGTCAAAACCCTAACTTTTGGGGGGAAGGGAAATGCTTCGAACTAATAGATGAAATCACACAATCGTCGACTTAAACTTCCGTCTAAGTGTCTGGGCTTGAGAAATTGTTTGAGCTGGCTTGAGAATCGTCGAATGGAAGAATGATTCTCACTATGAATCGTAATGGTTGAGCATCTGAGGGTTTTAGCAAGAATGGGGTAGTGATGGAGGAGAGTGAAGAAAGAGAGAGTTTCAGAGGGACTAAAGGAGAGTTTTGTTCAGGAGATGAATTTTAAGGGTACAGTTTCAGAGGGAGTGAAAAAATTGAGAGGGAGTTAGAAGAATTGGGGCTAGAGTTTGAGAGGGAGCTGAAGTTTCAGAGAGAGTTTGCGAGGGAGAGTAAAATTTTGTGGGTTAGGGCGTTGATTTAGACTTTAGGCATCAGAGGTATGTTACCAAAAAATGACCCTCTTAAAAATAAAATAAAAGCTAATCACTTTAGGCATCTGTATTTATGAATATGATGCTAAAGGGGAATAAAGGCATCGTCATAAATAAACAAAAATGTGCGTTGATGTCTTTATATCTGTTTAGTATCGTTATTTATGAAATTGATGCCTAATCTACTAATAGCATCGATTTCCCTCTATACCGATGCCTATCTAGTGTTGCTGAAAGTGAAATTTGGCATAGTGAAACCATAACACAATATCATTAAATAAAGAGATTAGGGTTTGTACTTACATGTAGAACAGCTCAGAGAATATAATCAATGTTTTGAGAGAGAGCTCAGAGAATATACCCAATGCTTTGAGAGAGAGCGAAAACTTTAAGACAAATTTATGTTGAAGAGAGAGAATGAAATATTTTAGGGTTAGAGGGGAATTCTGAAAATTTTAAATGACAAAACTATTTCAAGGCAACTAGGGGTACTCCCGTGGTGGGCTTGAAAACTGTAGTATGAAATTCATCATAAATTTTCCCTTATTTCACAATCCATTTTTCGACTTTTATATCAACTTTCCTAAAATTAGTTCTCAACTACACTTAAAATATACACCACATTCTGATAAAAACTAATATCCATGATTCATCATCTTCAAACCACTAAGTATTTATATATATTAAATTTAAATATTTAATAAATATTTAATTAATTAATTTCTTGTCCGCACCAAAATCCAAATTAATAAGCCTTTCCTAACTTTACACAACCCAGCATAGTATAATACCCAAAGAAAATAAAAGCGATTACCTGATAGCTTATGAACATTTGAATAATCCAATATCACCCGGTCATTCACTCTAATAATACCCATGATAATAATCAATAAATAAATAAATAACGAGATAAACTTCGAATATCACAATAACACTATAACATAAACTCATCGTCCAAACATAATTAAAATAGTTCACAAACAGTCAAGCCTCGTTTACACGGTCGTTCTAGAACTTCTCGAAGGGTGAACTACCTCAGAAGACTCACGGTCAACCGATGGTCAAACTTTCTACATTGGGTCAACCGGGCCCATGGGGCCCACGACCTCCCATTTCCGATCCAAGAGTTCCTAAGGTGTGGTCCTTTTGGAACCGGTGCCGCCAAGAATGGCGGCCAGACATGTCGGTGGTGGCTCTTGGAGCCACCGGCTGGAAGAAAAAAAGGGGGGGGGGGGGGGGACTGTGCCCGGGGGGAGGGAGAGAGAGAGAGAGAGAAATCAGGACTTAAAAAAAAAAATTCCTTTTCAAAAAATTTACGATTTTGCCACTGGACTATTTTTTATTGTAACTTTTTTGTTACAATTCCGATTTGAGCCCACTACGTGTCTACAAACTCATCTCGACGTGCTCTACGCAACGGTACAACTGAAATTCCCAAATCCTTTCCCGGATAAAAAGTCAACTTTTAAAGCTTTAAAATATTCTCGGGGTAAAATTGTCTTTTCTTTGAATATTTTATTAATTAAAGATTTATTTAGGATCGGGTTACATATGTAGTCGATGTTTTATTTCAATCTAGCATAAGACGTCGGTTATTTTTGCTGTTGAGACGTGTTAACTAGTCTAAGACGTCGGTTTTTGGAATTACATACGTGTTCAAATAATAGGCTTTCATGTAAACTCATAAATATCCTTAATTGTTGATTGTTAAATAATTACAACAAAAAATTATGTACATTGTAAAAAAAAAATTGTCACTAATTATTCTGGATTTGCTTGGTGACATATTCTGCCCATTTTAGCCTGACTTCGTCAATATCCTCTTGTACATATTTAACTGGATCTTTTTTCTTGTCAAACTGCAAAAATAGAACCGACGTGTTAAAAATAAAAAATGACGGTTATTAATATAACACTGTCATTTTATGAATACACAAATTATGGTTTTGGCAAAAACAGACATAGTATTTATATTTAAATTTAAATTTGAGCTTTTTACCTTCTTCTCAAATGCTAGGGTTGGATCATGGATTATATCTCTCATGGAACGCATCACGTAGTAGCCACACTCTACATTTGTTGGTTGTCGTGGAGTGCCTTGTAGAGTTCTTCATATGGCGAATTTACGTGATTGTTTGCCTATGTGAGAGGTATACATTTTGAGTGCACTACTCCAAGACAACAAAAAGTGTTAATGACAAATATTTTAGCCTACTAAAACATATTAGAATGTAGTAAATCAACTTACGTATTCACTATATTTTTCATGTCCTCGTCAACCGGGTGGTTTGGCAATGAATCCATAGAATATACCATCTCCTTATTTGGTCTCACAATTGCCAACACCCAATGACCCCTACACAAAATGATCATATATAGGTTAAATAGTTAGGTGCCGAGAAAAATTACAAACAAAATCTTCTCAAGGGGACTAACCCTGGATTATAAGGCACCAAGAAGAATTAGTCCCCAACTGCCTTTTTCAAGCAGTCTGCTAGATGTTTTGTTCTGGAAGATAACATTCCAGATTGAGAGCTAACTTGTCCAAGGTCGACAAGGCCAACAAGGTTTACCATATTTTCCATTTTTAAATAGTCAAATAGGTACCTAAATATATGAAATTCAAATGAGTTTTGTAATTTTAAATAAAGATAAACATGAAATAAAAATTGATTTTTTAGATTTACCTCATGTATACTGAAATCACTATGGATACGATCTCAACCATTGATACAAGCTGTGTAATATCTTCGTGCAAGATGTAAGTCTCATGCTCTCATACCCAAACACTTCCTCTGGAATTTTCACCTCACAGTCTCGTTCAAAGCCTTCAACTTGGTCTTGGCAAATTGGCATAGGGCTAACAGAGGAGGTGACAAGTCTAGCTTTGACAAATGCTATTTCAAGAAATAAAGAAAGATAAATAAGATATTTGTAAAAAAGTAAAATAAACGACCCCAACTTAACCATACAAACGACGTGGTATTAAAATATAAATGACGATAATTTGGAAAAACTGACATATTAAAGACTGTAGACGACGGTTAAAAGTAACCGTCATCGTGTACAAGTACTAACATCGTAAAACTACGAAACGTTCATATAAATAAAACGCAAAATGCAGACTTGTAAACAAGTAAAACAAATGACGTAGTAAATGACTTAGACGACGGTTACTCAAAATAACTGATGTAGTAAATAACTTAGACGACAGTTAACAGAAACCGTCGTTATTTTAAGTTCTAATAAAATGACAAACTATTGTGCAGATAAAACAAGTGAAAGCGTCATGGTATTTCAATCACAACGGCGGTTCTTTGACAAAATAGACGTATTATGTGATTTGAAACGGTGGTAAATATATACCATCGTTGTTTGAAAATTCTAACGTTGGTGTTGAAAAATAGCCGTTGTCTATTTTAAATTTAAAAAGCAGAACAAAGAATGTATTAGAGATTTTACCGTTTGGTCTTGCTGTTTTTCAGCAGCATCAACATCAAGCTTCGGATTTTCTTCCTCCAAAACTAGGGGTCTCACATTCGTGGCTCCCGAGCAGCTTGTTTGTCAGACATTGGATTTTTTGGGGTTTGCTCTTGAGGCAGTAAAGGAATTGGGGTAATTGGAGTTTTGAGCATGTTGGGATCAAAATTGGGAATTAGTTGACTCAATTGTTTCAACAAAATTTCCCTCTCTGCTCTGATTGCCTCCAAAACAGTTTCCTTTGCCCTATCCTCAATCTTTAAGGTCTCTTCTCTGACTGCCTCTATAACACTTTCCTTCAATTTGTCAGCAAATTTTACTCTCTCCTCTCTCAGCAAATTGAAGAAATGACTTGGGGAAACCCAAGCTCCAACACCTCTGACTCTCCCACCATGCTTTGGGGTTCCCAAAGCCAAAGTCAGAATATCATTGCTCCCAGAGACAATCAAAGTGCTCTCGGAGACTTGTTTCTTTAAATCATCCTAAAAGAATGATAGAGAGAGAGAGAGAGAGAGAGAGAGAGAGAGAAAAAATGTTAGTGAATGAATAGATTGTAAAACAGATATAAAAAAATATACCATCATGGTAATTCAAAGAAGACGACGGATTAATTAAAAAACTGACGTAGTACTTCATTTCAAACGGTGCTAAGAAAATACCGTTGTTTTGTAGGATTCTAACATCGGTAGGAAAGAAAATCATTGTATAAACAAAAGTTGTGTGTAAAAGTTGTAAAACAAAAAAAAAAAAGACCCTACCGTCATGGTATTTTCTTGAAGACGACGGATTCTGAAAAAAACTAACGTAGTAAAGTGTTTCAAACGGCGGTAAAAAATTACTATCGTTGTGTGTGCATTCTAACGTCGGTTTTATAAAAAAACTGTCATATAATTCAAATGAAGATTAAAAAAAAACTTAACAAAAGTAAGCATTCTTTACCAAAAATAGTGTAGAAACCAATTGCAGAGAAACACAGAGAGAGAGAGAGTGTGTGTGTCAGTAAAAGAAGATAGTTGTAAAACATTTAAAAAAAATTCTAACTCAGAAATAAAAACCGTCATGATAATTCAATCCAAATGTCTATTTACTAAAAAAGCTGATGTCCTATACTTTTTGAAACAACGGTAAATTTACACCGCCGTGGTATTTGTTTATAACGTCGATTATGAAAAAATAGACGTCTAAATTAAATTATAAAACTCTATTTTTCAAATTTAGAACAGAGGGAGTGAGACTTACAATTAATTTTGCCTTCTCTGCAACCTTTGGATCAAGGATGTTTCCCTGTTTATCTTATATTGCCTTCTTCCATAGAAGAGAACAATCGATTTCTCCACTGGACAGGTTTCTTCTAATTCATCCTCCAATCCAACATTACATGTTCGAGATAAACTATGGTTGTACTCGCATTTTTCCCTTCTCTGTGACTGCTCAGAATGCATAGTCTCAAGATTTGGGGATAACCTTGAAGCTACAAAAGCATCCCATTGTGATTTCTTTATGAAGTTATAAAGTTGAAGGGGTTCTTTTCACTTCTCCTTGTCATTTGTGAATGCAAGGATAAACTGCCTTGTTAAGGTAGACTTGAAATCCTTTCATTTTTTGGCATCAGACGATAGCGCCATCTTTTTGCCCCCTTCCCCAACAACATAAGCCATTTCAACAGCTTCCCAAATCTGCTCCTTCAGGTCCTTGGGCAATTGAGTCCATTTCTTGTCCACATGAGGGACTCTGGTGCATGCCAAAACACTAATGTAAGATTGCATCTCAACAGTAGCCTTGCCATATGGTCTGCCCCTTTTATTGTACTCAACCACGGGCTTAATCTTCTAGATTTTTCTCTTCACAACACAGTTCATTGTGTTGATACCGCGAGTTGATTTTGGCTCCTCATCAAATGTCACTGAGCTTGGGTCTTTCTCGGAGGTTGAAGTAAATCTCATCTTCTTCGCGGGATTACTTTGAACAGATTTGGCTTTACTCATTTGAGCCTTTGAAACTGCAAGGTCCTTGCTTTGACCTTTTGAAACTTGAGCCTCCTTACTTTGAGATTTCGAAACCATGTTTAGAGAGAAACAAAAACTGCAAGTAAAAAAACGACGGTTAATTAAAAAGAATGACGTACTATTACAGTGAAGACGTCGGGAAAAAAACAAAACCGTCGTGATATTCTTAAAACGACGGATGTGAAAATTCGTCGTGGTAAGAGCGTTAAAATGACATAATTAAGATAAAACCGTCATATTATTATTATGAGTTGATACAGAAAAAACCGCTCAGATTTCTCTCTCCCACGATCATTTCAAATAAGAAGATGGTTAGAGAAATGAGACAAAGATGAGGAAGATGAAGAGATTCAGACACGCCGCTTTTGGGAAATGAGAGGGAAATTGAGAGGAAGCTGAACATTTTTAATAGTTAGAGAGAATGTAAAACTTTAGGTCAGGTGACAAAAAAGTTTTTATATTGTCCCAAAGATCAATAAGACGACGGTTTTGTCCAAAACCACCCTAGTATGTCTTTACAACGGCGTTAAAATAGTAGAAATCGATGTGGTTAGTAATAAAGCCAATTGACTTTTGGTATTCCGAAAACGATGTGGTTATCTAGGTTTTACACGACAAAAGTTTACTTTTGAAGACGTGATATTATAAGTTACGATGTCACCTGTTTATAGAGAACTGTCATTGTTGGTTTTAAAAGTCAATGAATTTAGTTTACCAAACCGACGTGGTTAGATAGGTTTACTCAACCACAATTTACTTTTTCTAGCGCTCTATATACTTTAATACGTCCCTATTTATTACACACCAACATGGATTTTTGTAATTAGACGATGCGATGTATAGGAGGACCAAATTGGTTAGTGAAGATTATTTGTATAAATTGGGTTTTTTCACGCGTTCTTTCACTTTCATTTTTCAATTAGAGTTCCAACTTCTGCTTGCCCTTGGCTACAGCCCTCACTTCAGACCTTGGCTTTGTCTCACCTCTCTGGAGGCAATGTTGATGTGTGTGCGCGTTTGTGAGGCAACCGTTTTGGATTTTGATGCGTATGTAATTTTGTATATCTGAAAGACACAAAAACACATATGTCATCAATGTCTAAAATATTGTCTTTCTCTCACATTGGTGGTTCAATTATGATGAGGTTTTCTATATTAACCGCCGTGGTTTTTCGCAGTTCTTGACATTTTATTGATCTACCGTCGTAGGCTACCAAAATCCAAGAAATGAAACTTAAAAGAAATAAAAATTAAGACCACTATTCACTGATAAGGTCTGACGTATAAAATGAATTAATATGACAGTACTTTTCGTTTTCTTGACCTACCGTCATAGGCTACTAAAATCCAGAAATGAACTCTAAAAAACGAATACAAATTTTGGACGAAGGTTTTTTCAAATAACGACGTGGTAATACAATGTTAATGACGCTATAACTAAACAAACCGACGTGGTTAATATAAACAACCCTCCTCTATATTCTAAATAACTACCCTAGTATGATTTTAGAACGGCACTAGGAAAGTATAAACCATCGTGGATTTTTAATATTAGACGGCGCGAATTATAACAGGACTGTCGTGGTTAGTAAAGATGATATGTATAAATCGGGTCTTTTCACTCGTTCTTTCACTTGCAGTTTTCACTTAAAGTTCCAACTCTCTCTCCCCTCTCTGGGGGCAATAATTTGGATGGTAACGATGTTTGTGTTTTGGTGTATCTCAAAGACACCAAAACACACACATCGTTAATTTTCAAAAAATTGTCTTTCTCAAAATTTCTTTATGAAAATATTGTCTTTCTCAAATTTTTGAATTTTCTTTTTGAAAAATTGTCTTGCGTCTTCAATTTGGATTTAGAGGCAAATAGTTTGAATGTTGATGTGTATGTGTCTTTGTGTATCTCAAAGGCACAAAGATACATCCGTCCTCAACGTCTAAAATATTGTCTTTCTCACATTGGGGTTCGATTATGATAAGGAACATAGATCCCACTGGAAAGATTTTGTATCTCTTGGGATCTCATTTTAATTTCCTTGTGACGAAGGTTTTCTATATAAACCGTCGTGGTTTTTCTCAATTCTTGTCATTCTGTTGATCTACCATCATAGGCTACAAAAATCCAAGAAATAAATCTTAAAAAGCAACAAAAATTAAGATGTCGGTTTACAAATAAGGTCAGACGTATAAAGTGAATAAATACAATTGTACTTTTAACTTCATAACGTGGTAAAATAATATTATATGTCGTTAATTGAACAAACCGACGTGGTTAGTTCAAACTTATGCAGACAGTAGAGTTACAGATACCGTCGCAGTACACTGCTACATAATAAGTCGATAAATTTATCTATACTGAAGAAAACCTTTTTAAATCCCAATATGTTATCAAATTAATGGACCTGGATGGTACATTTTTTTAAATACAATAGCGCTACATGGCCGAACTTGTTTACCAACTTTTTATATGCGAAAGAGATACTAGTTTTTTTAAAAACAGAGTTATGTGGTGACAAAATAAAATAAAAATGACTACCAAAGAGATACTGGTTTTTCTAAAATTTAGGTCTTTCGTGTAATTCAGTGGATTGAACACTAAACTAGTAAGAAATAATAATATTTAGCACGCACTAAATAAATTAGTAACATTTACTTGTTTTGAGATTCAGAACTACGTGCTTGAGACTAAAATATACAATAACTTCAAATTATTTAACTTTTTTGTAATCCACATATGTACAACTTTATCTGTTTTTCAAGTGATTAAGGCCCCGTTTGATATTGCTTTTTTTCACCAAAAACTTGCTTAACTTTAAAGTTAAGCAGTTTAAGATGTTTGGTAAAAATAAAATATCCTGCTTATTTTAAAAGCAATGGTCTTTTGATAGCAGATTTTAAAAGCAACCTTGGGGTTACTTTTTAAAGTTGCTTTCAATTGAAGCAATGTGCTCCCTTTAATGAAATTTTAGCAATTCCACAAATACCCTTATTAGGTTAGAAATCAATCATCACGTATTTCTCTCAAATCTGTAGACACCAAAGTTCATCTTCATGTTGCCTCCCAAGTTTCTTCACGTAGCCTCCCAAGTTTGGAGACAACCATTCGCTCAATCTCTCTCAATCTCTTTCACAAGGTAGATTCTTCAATATCTTCAATCTCTCAAACTTTTTATATACGTGCTGCTCTTTTTTTTTTTCTTCTTTTCTTCTACTGGTTGTCCATGGTTTCTACTGGTTTTATATACGTCCAGATTTTTTCTACTGGTTGTCCATGGTTTCTTCAAGCATGAAGGTGTCCATGCCAAGAAGTTTTTTGTGTGGACACCATTGAAGACCCATAGCTGGTATTTTTATTAGCCACCATTGAAGACCCATCTGATCTGCTATTTTTATTTTCTTGAGAGTTTATCGTGATGGGTCTCATAGCTGTTGGTTTTATTCTAGGTGCAGTCCACAATGCATATCACCTCATTGTGGTTGAGTCGTGATGGGTCCACAATGCATATCTCCTCTAACTTGATAATAAACTTGATATCATCACCCAACGACAAGCTCCATTTTCCTTTTAATTCCCTTTATGATAAACTAGTTTTGCTGCAAACTTGTATTTCTTTAACTTCCATTAATCTTTTGTGAATAAAAATCAAAATTGCAAACCCAAAAAATAAGGGAAAAATATATGGGAGTGTGTTTGAATCCTTGTCATCTTGTAGGACTTGGTGTATTGCTTTTGATGTATGTAGTTTTGCCCAATTCTAAGACATGGTATAGGGAATAGGCTAGCACAAGAACGATTTCAACATTCTGATGAAACTGTGAGTAGATACTTTGGTAAATTACTTGATATTATATGCCTTATGGCCGTTGATATCATAAAACTGTTGGATCCTGAGTTTAAGGGAGTCCCAGAAGAGATATTGAGAGATTCAAGATATATGCCCCATTTAAGGTAAAAATTAGATACAACAATTTATTGTTTGTTTTACGAACAAAGTAATATTTATTGAAATGTTTCTCTTCTTGTTTGCAGGATTGCATTGGTGCTATAGATGACGTACATGTTAAAGCCTCAGTACCTCCTAAAGATCAAGTACCATATATTGGCAGGAAAGGAATACCGACTCAAAACATAATGGCTACTTGTAATTTTGACATGCAATTCATATTTGCATATGCAGGTTGGGAAGGCACTACACACGATAAAAGAGTTTTTTTATTTGCGTTACGAAATAATGCTCTAAATTTTCCCAAACCTCCAAATGGTAATGTTTCAAATATGTGCATATCATTAAACTTCGAATTTTCGCACTTTCAAATTATATTATAATTAACATATCTTATTGGTTACAGGAAAATATTATCTTGTGGATGCGGGTTACCCACAAATGAGCGGGTATTTGGGACCATATAAAGGTGAAAGGTATCATCTTCCAGATTTTCATAGGGGTACTCAACCAACAGGTTCTAGAGAAGTATTTAATCACGTACACTCTTCCCTTAGGAGTGTCATTGAACGCACTTTTGGTGTATGGAAGAAAACGTGGAGTATTTTACGAGACATGCCCAATTATCCATTCGATAAGCAAGTGAAGATAATAATTGCAACTATGGCACTTCACAACTATATAAGGAGGCACACCCAACATGATATTCATTTTGACAAAGTGAATGACAACCCAAATGCAATGGAGATGGAGGGTGATGCACAAGAAGAATATCATATTACTCAAGGGCCTGGAGCACAAGAACAAGAAACATTAAGGAACAAGATTGCTGCAAGTTTAATGCATGCATCTTCTTAGACAGTTTCTTTATTTCCATTTATTTAAGCCTAGTTTCAATGTTTTTTTATTGCTACAATTTAAAGCTTATTAGGACAAAGGATTTGTCAAAAAAAAAAATATTTATTACTTATTCAATATGAAGGATGGTGTATGAACCTACTACTGTGGTGATCTCTTTATTTTTGTTGGAATTTATTCAATACATAATTATCTTTGTTGGAATTTATTCAATTTGAATTTTTCTTTTCTTTAAGCAAAGATTAATATAATTTTTAGGGAGAAAAGTATAAAAGCACTTTACAGTTTTATTTTTTACCAAACAGATTAGTAAAAAGCACTTTCAGCATCATGTCCATTTTAGTCATTATAAATAGTTACAGCACTTTTATGGTAAAATTTACCAAACGCTCTGACACTACTTTTCATACTCATAGCACTTTTAAAATTACAGTTTACCAAACGTTTAACTGCTTTATTTTACAATTGATTATTTTTAAAGCTCAGCAGAAGCGGCTTTTTTTTAAAGCGGTAGCAATTCCAAACTAGGCCTAAAAGAGGTCAATTAGAACCACCACTTATATTTACTTTATTTACTACAACCATTTGAGAATAGAAGGCTATTTGTTATCAATTTTAGAAATTCATGTTGGCGCCTAATTAGCGAAAATTGTTAGGTGTTACACTATTTCAATTACTTTTTTTTGTTGTGTTGGGTAATTTAGAATCACTTCATTTTTTGCTCGTGTACCACACTTTTATCGTCATAGTATTATGACAAGAAATTCAAACCAATCAAACTATAAGTAAGAAGATGATGTTATTTATTATTCATTCAAGCATTTAAAGAACATATTGGGAGAACATAGGATTTTTGGAGCACAACTTAAGTATATGATATATATTGTATGTATAATGTAGCATCGATTATGGAATTTCCTTCTGTGCTTGCGGGTGTGTAGAGAAGTCTTGAGGAATGAACTTCAATATTTTATTTGGCGGACACTTATACCAACCCTCGATGCATGAGCATTTGCCGCATACAATAGATGTTTGGCACGGATAACGAACAATTGGACCCCATGCTTCGACTCCAAATTGCACACCTACCACAATTAAGATTTCAATAATTCATAATAAAACTGGTTTTTCTCTTCATTGTGAACATACTGCTTTATGCATAAGTTGACGTTACAAAAATATATACTTAAACTCGAGTTTATGGCTGAAAATATCAACAATTGTTAAGTCAAAGGATATAATTTTAACGATGTATCAACGACATATCCACATTTTAAAAATAAGTGAAGCCAACCACGTGGGAGGAAAAAAAAATCCATGTATGCAGTTGTATTGTTCAAAGAAGTTAGCCCTTGGGGTTAGTCTAGGTTGTTAGGTTTAACG
Source organism: Prunus avium (assembly GCF_965620075.1). Classification (NCBI taxonomy): domain Eukaryota; kingdom Viridiplantae; phylum Streptophyta; class Magnoliopsida; order Rosales; family Rosaceae; genus Prunus; species Prunus avium. The sequence continues at coordinate 2,607,794 of NC_142290.1, read as the reverse complement.
TTAGGATTATAGTATGTCAAGAATAAATTTCTCTTTCATTGTTACAAAAATAAAAATTGAGAGAAGTATTTTACCCTCATATGAAACAAGAAAGAGGATAATGAGGAAAGCTGACTTGAATAAACCCTTCTCCATATCTATTCAATTTGTTGAAAGCTAGGAAGGATTATATGTTTCTACGTGCTATAAAACTTGAATTCGGAGTCACTAGTTTTATAAAAGAATACAATATATATAGGCGAATTTGAAAAATATTTTGTAAACAAATCAATTGTTCATGCATGGATTTTGTAAACAAATCAATTTATCGAACTACAATGGTAAATAAGTTAGTATAATAAGATTGCGATTTGATGCCTAGTATAATCAGTTGCATTGATTATGGCATTTCCTTTTGTGCTTTCGGGTGTGTAGAGAAGTCTTGAGGAATGAACTTCAATATTTTATTTGGCAGACACTTACATCAACCCTCGACGCGTGAGCATTTGCCGCATACAATAGATGTTTGGCACGGATAACGAACAATTGGACCCCTTGCTTCGACTCCAAATTGGACACCTACCACAATTAAGATTTCAACTATTGGACCTCTTGTTGGGCCAGAATGGTAACTAAATTAGCATATTAGGTTTCAAGCCAGAACAAGTACGACCTATATTCAAAGTATATATATTCTATTATTGGCATTGTTTGTTGGTACAAAAGTATGACTTTTAGCAACACCATGATGATTCAAAGAATTGTTCATGACAGGACCCGACCCAAATTCCACTTTGGAATCCGAGCCAAACCCTGTGTGTGTCCAACACCTGCCGGGTGCCAGGCACAAACAACTAAATTGCCCTTCTAGTTAAAATTCAAAGTTTATTACAAGTTCGACTTCTGCCGAAAATTCAGCAGAGTCTCTCCTGTAATGTGAGTGGACAAAATTAAAGTTTTAGAAAATACTATAAGAACATACTAACCCCTCCGTAAAAACATTTAAAAAAGCTTAATCAAATTGCCTACTATATTCGTACATGAGTCAAGCGTGCATATTTATATCTATATACACATTCAATCATTTAAACAAATTATCAAACCGATTAAAGTCATAAAAAAGAAATAACTTTCTACCACCTAGGTATACCCATTTTATTTCCATCAATTCCTCGTGTCACAATTTGTGACACGTCCTCGTAGGTCTCGGTTACACAAAGTCGACCCGAGCCGCAATCCTCGCAGGATTCAGGAGACATTAGTCAACTTGATCCACAATCCTCGCTCCCACAGTTCGAAAATCCCTAAGACTCGTGGGGCAAAGTCAAGCATGATGACTTATCCGAAGGCAACTAGGATGTTTACAAAGCAACTAACTCAGAATTTCAAGGAAAATACAGTTTGTTTACAAAAGAAATCCTACATCAAGAAGGGGAAGTGCGGGAAGCGAAAACTGCCCTGTGGTGGCCTTCTAGTGCACGTCTATTGCCTCGAGGCGCAAAACATTTAAAAATGTGAGTGGACCAAAAATAAAGTTTTGAAAATAACATACGAACATACTAACCCCTCCGTAAAAACCGTTATAAGAAAACTCAGTTAAGTTGCATACAATTCTCGTACAGAAAACACACATGCATATCTATATTTATACAATTATCGTACGAACATACTAGCACATAAATAAATATTTAAAATCGGCAATCCATGCTAGGAAAAACATGAGTCATTAACTACTTATTCAAGACCAAATAATGAAATTTAATTGCATAAAATCATTTAGAAAACTAAAAGTCCACTCACTGCGGGTCTGAAGCTAGCTGGACCTTTCGAAGGTCCCTCTTTGCAGGTCTGCCTGAGCCCAAGTGCCTGATTAATCCATCATGAATATTTTATTAATAAATTTGCTCAATATAAATTTTTTAATTAAAAACCCTAACTCCCGGCTCTTAGAAGTGCGTGCATCAAGTTAAAATCATTCATATGCCCACATAAGCTTTTCCCATGTTTAGGATGGTCTAAAAGAGACTCAGGACTGAAAAAGAGATAAAATCTCGAAAAGTCAACCCAGGACATGTTGGGTCCACGACCTCCGATTATGAATCTAAGAGTTCCTAGAGGTTCCATTATATTTAGGAAATATGTCCTGAGAGTTTGGCCTCGATCGAATGGTCGGATTAATCACGATTGCCCGGTCGGACGTTATTAATTAATTAAACTTTGAAATATTGAATTGAAATATCCGAGACTCCAATTCACGATCTGTGAAATTCTCTACGATCCTAAGAGTTCCTAGATCAACATATATTAAATTGCCTGCGATCCAATGGTTCAAACATATCGAACCCAGAAATCGCACAATAGGCCAGATCCGTTCGGAGTTCAAACGTTATTCGAATTGGAATCCAAAAGTACCTACGCGCTCATGAGGACAAGGAGATCATTTTAGGACACAATGTCGGTCCATTACCTGGCCCTCGCGCCGGCAGCGCGTGGGTGCCTTGAGTAAATTCTAGCGGCTGGAAAAACTCCAAACTGCCAGCCAAGATTCCTACCCTAGGTGTAAAACCCCATTTAGAACAACTTTTGTTCTTGGACCTACCCTGAAAAAAGACTGGAAGTGGCCGAAATCTCGGTTTGAAAACCGGCCAAAATTCAGCTCGAAAATCGAGTTGTCTACGCTACAAATTGATCAATTCCTACCTAACCATCAGCTAGAACATGAAAAATAGGCAGAAATCCATACCTTATTCGTCAAATTTGGTGGCCGGAGGAGGGAGAACGGCGACCGGGAATTTTATGTCAAAATCGACGATTCCGAGCTCGTTTTCCGGCGGGTCTGGTGGCGGGTGACGAAGGGGTGAGGCGAGGAGGGGGCGGCAGGTCAAACCAGTCCAATGTGGGGCTAGCCGACGCCGATGGCGGTGGTTGTGGAGGTTTGGAGGTGGCGGCTGGAGAAGAAAATAACAGGGGGGGGCCTGGTCATGCGCAATCTGGGGAGGGAGAGAGAGTTAAAATCTGAATTTTTTTATTTTATTTTTATTAACTTTTTTTTAAGGTTAATTATGGGTTATTACAATCTACCATCCTTATAAAAATTTTATCCTCGAAATTTACATACATGTCACTCGAAGAGGTGAGGGTTCCCAAGAAGCCTCTTCTACATTATGACTCATCCACAAGACTTTCACAAGTGGAATCTCTCTAGAACGTAACACTTGCATCTCCCAATCTAAAATATGAACTGGTTGCTCCACATAACTCAAATCATCCTCTAATTCTATTGGTTGTTCCTCCAGCACATGGGAAGGATCAGAAATATACTTCTGGAGCATGGAGACGTGAAATACCTCATGTAATCGGGAAAGGTTTGAAGGCAAGGCAAGTTTATACACCACTGGGCCCACACGCTCTACAATTTCATACGGCCATATATAGCGAGGGCTTAACTTTCCCCACTTTCCAAATCTTACTACGCCTTTCCAAGGCGACAATTTTAAAAATACCTTGAGTCTTTCTTTGATCAGTTCAACCTGCTTCTTTGTCCGTTCGACATCCTCAGATATTTCCAATCTGTGCTCACCCACTTCATCCCAGTACAATGGTGTCCTACATTGCCTCCCGTATAAGGCATCAAATGGTGACATTCCAATGCTCACTTGATAGCTGTTATTATACGCAAATTCCATGAGTGGTAACTTTTCATCCCAGTCACCCCAAAACTGCAATGCACAAGTTCTCAACATATCCTCCAAAGTCTGAATCATTCTTTCTGACTGACCATCAGTCTGGGGCTGAAATGCAGTACTAAACCGCAACTGGGTCTCAAAAGCTTCATGTAACTTTGTCCAAAATCGAGATGTACACCGAGGATCTCATCTATAAAAATCTTGGCCAGTTTATTCAAAGCATAAGTCGCTTTCACCGGAGGAAAATGAGCAGACTTGGTGAGTCGATCCACAATTAGCCATACTCCATCATGCTTGCTCCGTGTTCGAGGGAGTTTGAACACAAAGTCCATAGTAATGTGCTCCCACTTCCATTCAGGAAGTGGAAGTGGTTGCAACAATCCCGATGGTTTCTGTCGCTCAGCCTTGACTTGCTGACAAACCAGACATCTATTGACATACTCTACTATCTCTTTCTTCATATAAGGCCACCAATAATGTTATCTCAGTGTACGGTATTGTACTGCCAGGATGCATGGCAAAAGCTGAACAATGAGCCTCCTCCAGAATTTCCCTTTTTAATGCTTCATCATCAGGAACATACAATCTGGTACCCACCATTAAAGCCCCATCATTTCTTATCGAGTAATCTATTCTAGTACCATTCTCAACCTCTAATCTCAATGTAGAAACTAATGGATCCTAAGACTGGGCTTCAATTATTCGCCCCACTAGCACTGGTCTCACGTAGAGAGTAGCCAACAGTGCTCCCTGATCATCGACACCTATCCCAACACTCAGTTTCCTCATCTCAATCAGCAGTGGAAAATACCTCCCTCATAAATGAGCTACAGATCCCGATGACTTCCTGTTGAGGGCATCAGCTACCACATTAGCTCTCCTTGGATGATGCTCAATAGTACAGTCATAATCTTTAATTAACTCTAACCACCTCCTTTGTGTTAAATTCAATTCCTTCTGGGTGAACAGATATTTCAAACTCTTGTGGTCCGTGAAAATTTGACACGTTTCCCCGTAGAAATAGTGCCTCCAATCTTCATAGCTAACACTACATCAGCGAGTTCCAAGTCATGAGTAGGATAATTCAACTCATGCTTCTTGAGTTGCCTAGAAGCATAAGCGATTACCCTACCATGTTGCATCAACACATAACCTAGTCCTTGTCGGGATGCTTCATTGTAAATAACAAAGTTCCCACTTTCATTCGAAAGTGTCAATACTGGAGCGGTGGTAAACCTGGTCTTGAGTTCATTGAAGCTCTCATCACACTCATCTAACCATTCGAATTTAACTCCCTTTCTTGTAAAATGAGTGAGACGTGCTGTTATGGCGGAGAAGCCTTCCACGAAGCGACAATAGTACCCAGCTAACCCAAGGAAATTCCGTACCTCAGTGACATTAGTTGGTTGTGGCCAATTCACTACTGCATCCACTTTCTGGGGATCCACATAAATACTCTCTGCAGAAATCACGTGTCCCACGAAACTCATTCTGTCCAACCAAAACTGACACTTACTGAACTTGGCATACAATTGTTTCCTCCGTAAAGTCTTCTGCACAATCTCCAAGTACTTCATGTACGCATTTTGACTTTTAGAATATACCAGGATGTCGTCTATGAACACAATCACAAAGCGATCCAAGTAACGTCGGAACACTCTATTCATGAGATCCATAAACACAGCTGGCGCATTAGTCAAACCAAATGGCATCACCAGGAACTCATAGTGCCCATACCTCGTCCGAAAAGCTATCTTAGGCATCCTCTTCTCTAATCCGTAGCTGATGATAACCTGACCTCAAATCAATCTTAGAAAACACTTTGGCATCCCTCAACTGGTCAAACAAGTCGTCAATACGCGGCAATGGATACTTGTTCGGCACGGTGACCTTGTTCAGTTGTCTGTAATCAATACACAATCTCATGGTACCATCCTTCTTCTTCACAAACAAAACGGGAGTGCCCCAAGGTGAAAAACTAAGCCGGATAAAACCCTTATCCACCAACTCCTGCAACTGAGTCTTCAATTTCTCCCGTGGGTTTGGAAATAGCAAGTTCCTCACGCAGAGCCGTGAGTCTCACATTCATACTGTGGGAAAAACGAGTGCGTCTCCCCAGGGTCAATAAAAACTCTAGCAGGAATTCCAAAAATTGGTAAACTACCTATGATCACATCAGGTGACGCATGTGCCTCATGCTGTGACATGTTATACACTCTGCTCGTAGCTCTGAAATGTCCACCACGTCCCCTTTGCTGGCTGCCACCTCTGCTGGCTATATTGGTTTGGGCCCACTACTGGATAGTGTCCACTCAGCTTTGCCCTATGCGCTATCCCCCTGAGTCGATGTAACGGTGATCTTTCCGCCTTGGAGGAGCATCGGGCACTTCCTCCGAAAATGTCCGAACTGACCACAGTGGTTGTCACGCCCCGAATTTTCAACAACAATTAATCTGCAAAATTAAATAGAACAACCAACGATCCGGGACGCGAAGCTCGGAACCTTCAACAAAAGTACCTAGAAATTTAAACTTTTCTTTCTTGATACAACACCACTGTTCCGAACCACAATGTCAATAATGACTCAACTCTTCTGAGTCAAATATTACATTACAAACTCACAACATAAATGAACAATCATCATTTTACATAATATGCTCCTCAGAGCTTATTTCACACAGCGGAAGTCTAACACTCACCAACACTCTCACACCACACTTTACAGTCTGTGGAACCACCAATGAGCCTCCTGCTCCTCACCTCAATTCTCCTGCTCACCGTCTCTACCACCTGCAGGATTTTCCCCTACACCATTGAATAGTGCACCGGGTTCACCACAGAACAACCCGGTAAGCTTTCTAAAGCTCGTATGAGTAAACCACGTCCACAGTATAATATGTCAATTTCACATAATATACAAACACATGCACTTTCATTAGCACACCACAATCCTTGTATAACCAAGGTAATCATAATCATCAATATCATCACAATCACAATTCTTTTGTTTTATTTAAAGAACTGTTACGATCACCACCTGTGACCACACCAAAACTCTTTATTTCAAAGTAGTTTTCACACGTCAATTGTTTGACAGATAGAAGAGAGAATACTATGAACCTCTAATCTATAACACTACAAAACACCATAGTAGTGTTCACTCATGATTACACACCAGTCATGAGTACTAGATGGCGCCAGACTAGAGCTCTAACTGTTCTTGGGTCTTGCTCCCTAGGGTAATTTATCCCTCATTATTTGCCACGAGAATGCCCACCTGACAAACTCAGAAGGGATTCAAGGTATTCTCACCTAAATCCATCAACACCAAAACACCAACACCAAAACAATATAAAATGTAGTTTCACATTAAACATTGTTTTATAGCCAAATACACCAATCATAGCAATATATATTTATTATATATATTTATGTGGTTATTCACGAATGAATTTCCACCATACATCCACAACATATGTTATATGGTTAAACACCAAAATCTCTAATAAAAAGTATTAATTCAAAACAAAATAGGTTTCACTTACCTCATGAACCGTTGATGAACAAGTTCATGTGTTTTAAATCAATTAAAACATTTTTACAAAATCACAACCAACATGTTAATTATAGCCATTAACATTATTCAAGGTCACCTTATAATAAATATAATAATCCGTGATTTTACTCACGATTAGGATGGTTTTACTCACCTTTCGTCCAAGCTGCGTCTTCAACAACTTAACGAATCCTCAATCTCAAACCTCAACGAGCAACTCAATCTCCAACAGTACCTAAGCAAAGTACATAGCTCAACTTAGTACAAAACTCCAAAAATCCAAGATTTCGCATCTAATGACGAAATTGCCCTTTGGACCAACCGGGAATCCAAAGTGATCAGATCTCATCCAACCAACTCCAAAACTGTGACGTACGTGTTGTCGACGTCAAATCATGACTAATGACACCCATTGTCCAAAAGGTCACTATTTGGGTCCCGTGGGTCCCACATGTCTAACCGACACCCCAAAAATCCGCCTTTGGCCCACAACCTCGGATTCCAAATCCGATCTCACCAATGGACTCTAAATAGTCCCAACATCACCCTGCAACAATTTGGGCCCAATCCAACGGTCGGATAATTCTACATTACACGATCGAATGGCGATCGCTCGCCTTAACTTTGAAATTTAATAACTTATGATCGGGACGTCCGATCATCAATCCGTCTGAACCTACAGACTCCTCACAACACCAGCTACAACATAATTAAAATTGGACACGATCCAACGGTCCGATAATCTCAAATCAATGGTCCACATTTGTGAGGCTCCGATCGTCGATTAAACGACGGAATCTCAACAATTTAAACATACTATCATGTTCAGTAACTCCAGGACTACATTCTGTCTCTAAAGCCTTAATTCAGAATCGCCACCCTGCGCCGCCACGCGCCGCCACCGCCGGTGGTGGTTTGGGTACTATTCCGGCGACGGACCACCCTAAAATCGCCGGTCAAGACCTATGCCAAAATATTCGTAATACTGATTAGAACAACTTTAATTCTTACCTCGAGGTCCAATTCGAAGCGTAAGTGACTCAAACCGCCTGTTGAAGTTGCTGATTTCACTGTTGACGAACCAACTTCGCGGCATCGCCCAGCCTTCACCGCACCTCCGATGGCTCCGATTCTTCTTGGGTTATGTTCACAAGATAGCAGGCTTCCTATCTGGGTTGGTGGTGTCGATCACCTCCACCGTACGCCGCCGCAGACGCCGCCGGAAATCGCCTCTCCGACGAGCTCTCAAACCTCCGGGGACCAAAATGAGAAATCTGATTTGCACAGTAACCCTCCACAAAATATAAACCAAAATCTGTCACTGTTTAGTTTTTGCAAATAAGTCCCTAAAACTTCAATCGAGCATAACTTCTTCATTTCAACTCGGATTCGCGAACCGTTTGCGCCTACGCGTTCGTGAGATCAATCTCGATTTTCCAAATCAAAAATCATAATTTTCTCGCTTCAATTTCTTGTACTTCCTTTGTAAAATCATAAACTTAATCATAAAGGTATTTTGTCCCAAATTGAGATTAAGTCACTTAATTCCAATATTTCCACACCAAACCAAAATCATACAACATCCAAAATAGTCACACGACTTAATAATATTTTCCACAAAAATAATAAAACCAAATATTATTTTTGAGGGTATTACATTCTACCCTCCTTAAAGGAATTTCGTCCCGAAATTCAACTCGCCTCGTCCTCAAAAAGATGAGGATACTTCTTCCTCATTTCAGACTCCAGTTCCCAAGAGGCATCACCCTCGTCATGGTGACTCCACAACACTTTGACTAAATCCACCTGAGCTGTTCTAAGCTGTTTGGTCATCCTGTCCAAGATGCGTACAGGTGCCTCTACATAAGTTGCATCTCCATTGACTTCAACAGTACCGTAATCAATTACGTGTGAAGCATCCTTAATATACCTCCTCAACATTGACACATGAAACACGTTATGGACACTTGACATCATTGGAGGTAATGCCAACCGATATGCCAACTCACCGACCTTATCTAGAATCTCAAAAGGTCCAACAAATCTGGGAGATAACTTCCCTTTCTTTTTACCAAATCTTATTACTCCCTTCATTGGTGAAACCTTCAAAAACACATGGTCACCAACTTCAAATTCCACACTCCGCCGTTTCTTATCTGCGTAACTCTTCTGACGGTTCTGTGCTGTACGAATTCTATCTCTGATGATAGAAACCTTCTCTGTAGTCTCTTGAACTACCTCAGTATGCATTACTTTATTATCACCTACCTCAGCCCAACAAACAGGTGATCTACATGGCCTTCCATACAATGCTTCATACGGTGCCATACCAATACTAGAGTGATAACTGTTGTTATAGGCAAATTCTATCAGAGCCAAATATTCATCCCAACTTCCCTTGAAGTCCAAGACACATGCCCGAAGCATATCCTCCATCACTTGATTCACTCGTTCAGTTTGACCATCAGTTTGAGGATGAAAAGCTGTACTCATATCCAATCTAGTCCCCATGGCCTTTTGGAAACTACTCCAAAACTTAGAAGTGAAACGAGCATCCCTATCTGAGACAATGGATACAGGAATCCCGTGCAATCTCACCACCTCACGAATGTAGAGCTTACTCAGTGTGTCCACTGAATACTTCATAGATACAGGCAGAAAATGTGCTGATTTCGTTAGTCGGTCCACAATAACCCAAATTGCATCGTGACTCTGTTTAGTCTTAGGCAATCCCACAACGAAATCCATAGCAATATTTTCCCATTTCCAAACAGGAATAGATAAAGGTTTCAACAACCCTGATGGCCGTTGATGTTCTGCCTTCACCCATTGACAAGTTAGACATTTAGTCACATACTGTCCCACCTCCCTTTTCATAGCAATCCACCAGAATTGTCTCTTAAGATCCTTGTACATCTTAGTACTTCCAGGATGAACCGTATACTTAGAACGATGAGCTTCATCCAAAATCTCTCTCTTAAGATTCTCAGATTCAGGCACGCACAACTTCCCTCTGTATCTCAAACCACCATCACTCCCAATTGTCCACTCAGAAGGACCTATAAAAGTTGGTTCAATTGTTAACTCAACCATTTTAGCTTGCATTCCCACATCTTGAGCTTGCTCTTGAATCACCTTACTAATCAAGCTAGGTTGAACTGTCATACTCCCCAGAAAAATATCTCCTCCAACTGTAGTTGGTACTAGGTCCACCTCTGTTGCCATTTCCAGCATTCTCCACTCCTGTGCCATTACAGATGCGACCACTCCTCTAGGCTTGCGACTCAATGCATCTGCAACAACATTAGCTTTCCCTGGATGATATTCCAACGTGAAATCATAATCCTTTATGAGTTCCATCCATCTCCTTTGCCTCATGTTCAGCTCCTTTTGAGAGAAGAGATACTTTAAACTCTTATGGTCTGAAAAGAGTTCAAACTTCTCACCATACAAATAATGCCTCCAAACTTTCAAGGCGAACACCACTGCAGCCAATTCTAAATAATGTGTAGGATAGTTTCTCTCATGCACCTTCAGCTGTCTAGATGCATAAGCAACCACTTTACCATTCTGCATCAACACACATCCCAAACCCTGAAGAGACGCATCACTATAAATCACCAATCCTCCTCCTCCCGAGGGAATTGTCAACACCGGAGCAGTAGTCAATTTCTTCTTCAGTTCCTTGAAGGCTTTCTCACAATCCTCATTCCAAATGAACAACACATCTTTCCTTGTCAACTTGGTCAAAGGTGCAGCAATACTTGAGAAATCCTCAATAAACCTCCGATAATAACCGGCCAAACCCAAGAAACTACGAATCTCAGTCACAGTAGCAGGCTGTTTCCACTCCATAACTGCTTCCACTTTAGAAGGATCCACTGATACCCCATCCTTAGAAACCACATGGCCGAGAAATTTTACTTTATCCTGCCAAAAATCACACTTTTCATACTTGGCATACAACTGATTCCTTCTTAGTGTTTCCAAAACAATTTCAAGATGCCGATCATGATCTTCATCATTCTTTGAGTAGATCAAAATATCATCCACAAACACCACAACAAAATCATCCAAGTAAGGACCGAATATTCTGTTCATCAAATCCATAAACACAGCAGGTGCATTAGTCAACCCAAAAGGCATGACAACAAACTCATAATGTCCATACCTGGTTCGAAATGCTGTCTTAGGAATATCTTCCTCCCTCACCCTAACTTGGTGATATCCTAACCTCAAATCAATCTTTGAGAACACAGTTGCCCCCTTCAACTGATCAAACAAATCTTCAATCCTTGGCAACGGATACTTATTTTTAATCGTCACCTTGTTTAACATTCTGTAATCCACACATAATCTCAGTGTGTGATCCTTTTTCATCACAAATAGGACAGGTGCACCCCAAGGTGATGTACTCGGTCTAATGAACCCTTGTGCCACTAAACCATCAATTTGAATCTTGAGTTCTTTCAACTCGGTAGGTGCCATTCTATATGGAGCCTTTGATATTGGTGACGTTCCCGGAATCAATTCAATAGTAAACTCTACTACCCTCCTTGGAGGCAAACCCACAATATCTTGGAAAACATCCTGATACAAAGATACTTTAGGAACATCTTCCAATGCCAGAACTCGTTCTACTCTTTCCACAAGAGCTAGAAACCCAAACTTCATAGTTGCATCAGTTTTAATGCACCTATGCCGAACCACCGCTTGTCCCGGAGTATGAAATGACACTAACATTCCATGACAATCAATTACAGCATGATTACACCGTAACCAGTCCACACCAAGTATCATATCATACGAGTTATTATCCAGAACAATTAAATCAGCAAGGAACTCCTTGTTACCAATCAACAATGGGCAAGACTCACACACCAAAATTAATTTCACAGAATTACCCAAAGGTGACTCAACAGTTAAAGGTACACCAAGCAATTTAGGAGTTAATCCCAACGCATTCACAACAGATCGAGAGATAAAAGAATGTGATGCACCAGTATCAAACAAAACCCTCACAAGATTATGAAAGAGAGTTATTGTACCTTCCACACCAGTGTTCCCCTGCCTTTGACCCACGGCAAAGACTCTGGCATTTCCTTGTCTTTGTTGTCTCCCCGGTTTGTTTTCACTCTTGCAATTCTTAGCAATATGTCCTGGCTGACCACAAGTAAAGCATGTATACACCTTAGGCTTGGTGCAGTTTATTGACAGATGACCCACCTCATTGCAGTTATAACATCTAATAGGCCCAGCTTGCTTAGCATGTGCCTCATTTTTTGTCGCAGTCAGGTACCCTGTCCTCTGCTTCTTGCCAATACCTCCCTGATTCCCAGTGGTGCTACTTTGTGCTGACGCCTTTCCTTTCCCCTTGACATCTCTCTTGACATCCAGACTCTTCTTGAACTCATTATTATTTGCTTCAATTGAAGCTGCACACTCCACCAAATCCACCAATTTTGTATGGCGAAAACCAGTCACCATCTTTTTCACATAAACATTCAAACCCCTTTGAAACTTCTGGGTTTGTTGCAACTCACTCAGAGGGTCTGCAAAACGAGACAACTCAGCAAACCGTGCCTCATACTCCCTCACAGTCATGGTCCCTTGCGTCAAGTTTATGAACTCCATTTGTAATTCCTCTAATACCTAAACCCGTCTTAGAGTTAAACACCATACAGGTCTCCCGAACTTACCCAAAGTTCCGACAAGGCAAAACAATTAAGCAGTTAGCAAACTGTCAGAGCTGACCATAAGCTCTAACACTCCATCAGAGCAGAACCATATGCTCTGATACCAAACTGTCACGCCCCGAATTTTCAACAACAATTAATCTGCAAAATTAAATAGAACAACCAACGATCCGGGACGCGAAGCTCGGAACCTTCAACAAAAGTACCTAGAAATTTAAACTTTTCTTTCTTGATACAACACCACTGTTCCGAACCACAATGTCAATAATGACTCAACTCTTCTGAGTCAAATATTACATTACAAACTCACAACATAAATGAACAATCATCATTTTACATAATATGCTCCTCAGAGCTTATTTCATACAGCGGAAGTCTAACACTCACCAACACTCTCACACCACACTTTACAGTCTGTGGAACCACCAATGAGCCTCCTGCTCCTCACCTCAATTCTCCTGCTCACCGTCTCTACCACCTGCAGGATTTTCCCCTACACCATTGAATAGTGCACCGGGTTCACCACAGAACAACCCGGTAAGCTTTCTAAAGCTCGTATGAGTAAACCACGTCCACAGTATAATATGTCAATTTCACATAATATACAAACACATGCACTTTCATTAGCACACCACAATCCTTGTATAACCAAGGTAATCATAATCATCAATATCATCACAATCACAATTCTTTTGTTTTATTTAAAGAACTGTTACGATCACCACCTGTGACCACACCAAAACTCTTTATTTCAAAGTAGTTTTCACACGTCAATTGTTTGACAGATAGAAGAGAGAATACTATGAACCTCTAATCTATAACACTACAAAACACCATAGTAGTGTTCACTCATGATTACACACCAGTCATGAGTACTAGATGGCGCCAGACTAGAGCTCTAACTGTTCTTGGGTCTTGCTCCCTAGGGTAATTTATCCCTCATTATTTGCCACGAGAATGCCCACCTGACAAACTCAGAAGGGATTCAAGGTATTCTCACCTAAATCCATCAACACCAAAACACCAACACCAAAACAATATAAAATGTAGTTTCACATTAAACATTGTTTTATAGCCAAATACACCAATCATAGCAATATATATTTATTATATATATTTATGTGGTTATTCACGAATGAATTTCCACCATACATCCACAACATATGTTATATGGTTAAACACCAAAATCTCTAATAAAAAGTATTAATTCAAAACAAAATAGGTTTCACTTACCTCATGAACCGTTGATGAACAAGTTCATGTGTTTTAAATCAATTAAAACATTTTTACAAAATCACAACCAACATGTTAATTATAGCCATTAACATTATTCAAGGTCACCTTATAATAAATATAATAATCCGTGATTTTACTCACGATTAGGATGGTTTTACTCACCTTTCGTCCAAGCTGCGTCTTCAACAACTTAACGAATCCTCAATCTCAAACCTCAACGAGCAACTCAATCTCCAACAGTACCTAAGCAAAGTACATAGCTCAACTTAGTACAAAACTCCAAAAATCCAAGATTTCGCATCTAATGACGAAATTGCCCTTTGGACCAACCGGGAATCCAAAGTGATCAGATCTCATCCAACCAACTCCAAAACTGTGACGTACGTGTTGTCGACGTCAAATCATGACTAATGACACCCATTGTCCAAAAGGTCACTATTTGGGTCCCGTGGGTCCCACATGTCTAACCGACACCCCAAAAATCCGCCTTTGGCCCACAACCTCGGATTCCAAATCCGATCTCACCAATGGACTCTAAATAGTCCCAACATCACCCTGCAACAATTTGGGCCCAATCCAACGGTCGGATAATTCTACATTACACGATCGAATGGCGATCGCTCGCCTTAACTTTGAAATTTAATAACTTATGATCGGGACGTCCGATCATCAATCCGTCTGAACCTACAGACTCCTCACAACACCAGCTACAACATAATTAAAATTGGACACGATCCAACGGTCCGATAATCTCAAATCAATGGTCCACATTTGTGAGGCTCCGATCGTCGATTAAACGACGGAATCTCAACAATTTAAACATACTATCATGTTCAGTAACTCCAGGACTACATTCTGTCTCTAAAGCCTTAATTCAGAATCGCCACCCTGCGCCGCCACGCGCCGCCACCGCCGGTGGTGGTTTGGGTACTATTCCGGCGACGGACCACCCTAAAATCGCCGGTCAAGACCTATGCCAAATTATTCGTAATACTGATTAGAACAACTTTAATTCTTACCTCGAGGTCCAATTCGAAGCGTAAGTGACTCAAACCGCCTGTCGAAGTTGCTGATTTCACTGTTGACGAACCAACTTCGCGGCATCGCCCAGCCTTCACCGCACCTCCGATGGCTCCGATTCTTCTTGGGTTATGTTCACAAGATAGCAGGCTTCCTATCTGGGTTGGTGGTGTCGATCACCTCCACCGTACGCCGCCGCAGACGCCGCCGGAAATCGCCTCTCCGACGAGCTCTCAAACCTCCGGGGACCAAAATGAGAAATCTGATTTGCACAGTAACCCTCCACAAAATATAAACCAAAATCTGTCACTGTTTAGTTTTTGCAAATAAGTCCCTAAAACTTCAATCGAGCATAACTTCTTCATTTCAACTCGGATTCGCGAACCGTTTGCGCCTACGCGTTCGTGAGATCAATCTCGATTTTCCAAATCAAAAATCATAATTTTCTCGCTTCAATTTCTTGTACTTCCTTTGTAAAATCATAAACTTAATCATAAAGGTATTTTGTCCCAAATTGAGATTAAGTCACTTAATTCCAATATTTCCACACCAAACCAAAATCATACAACATCCAAAATAGTCACACGACTTAATAATATTTTCCACAAAAATAATAAAACCAAATATTATTTTTGAGGGTATTACAGTGGTAGCACCCAGTGGCGCCCTGTTGACAAGGCTCGGTATGGTGCCTACCACACACAGCGCACTGGCGGCGACTCCTTCTACTAGCAACTGGCTACTCTTGATTAGTGAGGCAAACATGACCAGATCTTCAAAGTTAGTGAGCTGCTATCCTATCACGATGTCAAGGATGGACATCTTCAGTCCATCCTCTGCTGGCTATATTGGTTTGGGCCCCACTACTGGACAATGTCCACTCAGCTTTGCCCTATGCGCTATCTCCCTGAGTCGGTGTAACGGTGATCTTTCCGCCTTGGAGGAGCATCGGGCACTTCCTCCGAAAATGTCCGAACTGACCACAGTGGTAGCACCCAGTGGCGCCCTGTTGACAAGGCTCAGTATGGTGCCTACCACACACAGCGCACTGGCGGCGACTCCTTCTACTAGCAACTGGCTACTCTTGATTAGTGAGGCAGACATGGCTATCCTATCACGATGTCAAGGATGGACGTCTTCAGTCCATCCTCTGCTGGCTATATTGGTTTGGGCCCCACTACTGGACAGTGTCCACTCAGCTTTGCCCTATGCGCTATCTCCCTGAGTCGGTGTAACGGTGATCTTTCCACCTTGGAGGAGCATCGGGCACTTCCTCCGAAAATGTCCGAACTGACCACAGTGGTAGCACCCAGTGGCGCCCTGTTGACAAGGCTCGGTATGGTGCCTACCACACACAGCGCACTGGCGGCGACTCCTTCTACTAGCAACTGGCTACTCTCGATTAGTGAGGCAGACATGACCAGATATTCAAAGTTAGTGAGCCGCTATCCTATCACGATGTCAAGGATGGACGTCTTCAGTCCATCCTCTGCTGGCTATATTGGTTTGGGCCCCACTACTGGACAGTGTCCACTCAGCTTTGCCCTATGCGCTATCTCCCTGAGTCGGTGTAACGGTGATCTTTCCGCCTTGGAGGAGCATCGGGCACTTCCTCCGAAAATGTCCGAACTGACCACAGTGGTAGCACCCAGTGGCACCCTATTGACAAGGCTCGGTATGGTGCCTACCACACACAGCGCACTGGCGGCGACTCCTTCTACTAGCAACTGGCTACTCTCGACTAGTGAGGCAGACATGACCAGATCTTCAAAGTTAGTGAGCCGCTATCCTATCACGATGTCAAGGATGGACGTCTTCAGTCCTCTGGTGAATAATTGACACTTTTTCGTCAAACTTCTTTTCATATTCCAACACGTTTGCTGGAAGCCCAGTCCTAGACAGAGCCTGAGTCAATAGCTCCAGTGTCTGCTGGAAGTGGGCATCACCCGGCACAGTGGGCATCACCGGTACGACCCCTGCTAGACCTTCAACAAAAGACTGCTCAGCAGGTTCCGATGCCTGCTCAGGAATCGAAAATTCCACTGGTTTGGGCTAGGGAACCTGTCCCCGGAGTCGGGACAACTGTCTAGTCCCTCTACGAGCACCACCACGTTTAGGGCCCATGATTTTGTCACAAGAAACATGAATTCAGTAAAACAGGAATGCAAACAAGGTGCGAAGTCTACAGGAATTTAAACCTAATGCACTAAAACCAAGTTGACAGGACCCGACCCTAATTCCACTTTGGAATCTGAGCCGAACCTCATGCGTGTCTGACACTTGTCAAACGCCAGGCACAAATGACCTATTTGCCCTTCTATTCAAAATTCAATTTATTTCAAGTTTGATTTCTGCCGAAAATTCGGCAGAGTCTCCCCTGTAAGTTGAACATTTCCCAAACTTCAACTTGTCAAATAAGCAAATATTTATAATCCAACTGCCAGCATGCATATATATTTACATTCCAACAATTAAATTTAATCCTAGGGCAATTTATTAGAGCAACTAAAAGTCCACTCACTGCGCATCCGAGCTAGCTGGACCTTTCGAAGGTCCCTCCTGCACGTCTGCCTGAGCCCGAGTGCCTGATTAATCCATCATGAATATTTTATTAATAAATTTGATCAATATAAATATTTAATTAAAAACCTTGACCCCCGGCTCCTAGAATTGCGTGAATCAAGTTAAAATCATTCTTATGCCCACATAAGCTTTTCCCATGTTTAGGATGGTCTAAAAGAGACTCGGGACTGAAAAAAGTGATAAAATCTCGATAAGTCAACTCGGGACATGTGGGGTCCACGGCCTCCAATTATGAATCTGAGAGTTCCTAGAGGTTCCATTGTATTTAGTAAATATGTCCCAAGAGTTTGGCCTCGATCAAACGGTCGGATTCATCACGATCGCCTGATCGGACGGTTATTAATTAATTAAACTTTGAAATATTGAATTGGAATATCCGGGACTCCGATTCACGATCCGTGAAATTCTACACGATCTTAAGAGTGCCTAGATCAACATATATTACGATCACCTGGCCCACACGCCGCCGCACGTAAATTTTGGCGGCCTAAAAAACTCCAAACCGCAGGCCAAGATTCCTACCCTAGGTGTAAAACCCCATTTGGAACCACTTTAGTTCTTGGACCTACCTTGAAAAACGATTGGAAGTGGACGGAATCTCTGTTTGAAAACCAACCAAAATTGAACTCGAAAATCGAGTTGCCTACGTTGCAAATTGATCAATTCCTACCCAACCATCAGCTAGAACATGAAAAATAGGTGGAAATCCATACCTTATTCGTCAAATTTGGTGGCTGGAGGAGGGAGAACGGCCAGGAATTTTCTGTCAAAACCGGCGATTCCGAGCTCATTTTCCGGCAGATCTGGCAGCGGGTGACGATGGGGTGAGGCGGGGAGGGAGCGGCAGGTCAAGCTGATCTGGTCTGGGGCTGGCCGGTGTCGATTGCGGTGGTTATGGAGTTTTGGAGGTGGCGGCTGGAGAAGAAAATAATAAGGGGTGAGGGGGGGCCTAACCGTGCGCAATCTGAAAGTTTTTTTTTTTAGGGTTAATTCTGGGTTATTACAGCTAGAGCCTGAGTACCTATTTAAGCCATCACGAATATTTTATTAATAAAATTGCTCAATATAAACATTTAATTAAAAACCCTGACCCCCAGCTCCTAAAAGTGCGTGCATCACGTTTATGATCATTTCTATGCCTACATAAGCTTTTTCCCATGTCTAGGATAGTCTAAAAGAGACTTGAGACTCAAAAAGCGATTAATTCTCAAAAAGTCAACCAAGGACCCCGTGGGGTCCACGATCTCAAAATTTCAATCGGTAAGAGTATAGAAATGGACGTGGTTGGCCTTTTACATGACGCTTTTGAAACCCTCATTGATGTGTGTATTCTCTGAGACATCAATTCGTCTGCCGCGCAAATCTCACGGCCTAGAGTTCCGGGCCGAGGGGATGTGCGTTGACACGCGGTTTCCTGCTTTTGGGTGCGGTGAGGTTGTGCGCGGGCGTGCCAGCACGGTCTACCCTGCGTCGAGTTGGTTGATGGGGATATAATGGTTAAGTGGTGCGCCTGTTTGAACTCGTCTTCTAATCAAACGATTGTAGCCGAGAGAGGAACAAGTCTCGGCTGTTAGGTTCACGGCCTGAACTACAAGGCCGTTGGATGGTGCTGTTTGGTGTGTTTTGGGCGGTGCTCCAGCGCGCTGCTCAGGGAGCGACGGTCGTATGATATCTGGGGTGAGTGAGCGAATAACAGGGATGGTGCTCCGGCGCCTTGAAAATCAAGGGTCGTACGATATATTGATGAATGAATTTTCCTTACAAACTATCACTACTCCTAGGAAAGCAAGTAAAAATACTGAAAGTGCATTACAGGAAAATATAAGTTGCTCCATGGGAGGCTTTTGTTTGGTGTTTGAACCCGTTGAATGTAGCTTGAGCCTTGTATTTATAGGAAGAGTTCCTGGATGAGTAATCGAGGCTGAAATTACGCATAGTGGAGTCTGATTAGCGCAAGTGGGTAGTCCAATCGACATTTGGGATCGTGAAGCATGGTGTTGTGACACCATAAATCCCGGTGAATCTGGCCGTGGAGACGCATTTATTGCTCTGATAGCTGGTGACCTAATCTCTCAAGCTGCAAGAATTCTTGTGAGAATGTCTACGTCTAATCACTCTGTCTTCTGTCGCCAAAACCTGACTTCAGTCACTTCCCACCTTCCCTCATGCATTAAATGCTTATTTGTGGCCAGTGGGTTTGCTGCATTAAACAGGCACTACTTCATTAAATGAAGCATGGGTCCCTGCTATCACGTGATGATCTGACTTTAATATTTCTGGCCGCGATTTTTCTTGGCCTCGGCCTCGGCCTGCACTCGAGGCCGAGATGATCATGCCTTGGCATTTTTCTTTTGTCTTCAGGAAGGCAAAGCACCCTGTTAAAACGCTGCGTTTTAGTTTCACGAGCAAGTGCCAGGGCCGAGAAAGGGGGCTCCTTCGGCCAGCTCATGGCCGTGATTTATTAGGCACAAACATTGCCCCCACATCCCTGGATTCTTCGGCCTCGGCATGGGTAGGGGCCGAATGGATTCCAAGGGATGGACCCTTTGCATTCCTTCTGAAGTGATTGACAACTAGGGCATTAAATGCGCAGGCCAGTCAGTGCATTTAATGCCTTAAGCACGTCGTGTAGGCCATCATTGCCCAGGGCGTCGCTTCGTTTTGTCAGAGGAAACGACGGCCTCTGGGCTATTGACACGTCATTGCGCCTGTTGAGCGTACTGACAGAACGTTACGTCTCTCGAGAGAGACACGCCCTTTTGTTTCGAATTCTAGTGCCAATATAAAAACCCAGACTTCCTCGCTTTCTCCTTACGCTTTCAGAATTCTTAGACGCCCAACCTTTGTCAAAAACCCTTCTCTCAAACCTTCTAACCCACCAAACTCTCGAACCTCCAAGTTTACCAGAGAATCCTTCCTGAGCTCACGACCTTCCAGAACCTACAAACCCTCTCCCCTTTTCAGGACTTTCTTCCAGTGTTCTTCGCGTTCATCACCCCTTTTTTCGCATTTCCCCCTTAAACACTCATCTTAAATCTGCTCTAATGGCCTCCAGCACCTCCACATCTGTCGAAGTTCGGTCCCAAGCCTTCCATACTGAATTCGAGGCTATTTGCCGAGACATCCAGGGCTCGGTCCTCCCTGACATCATCGCGCCCTGGGCTGATGACGACGGTGCCCCTACTGATTCCTGCATTCTCGGCCCCTCCATTTATGGCGGAATGCCAGAGAGGCTTGTGGCCCATTTGAAGAACAATCTAGTGGATCTCTCGGCCTTTGATTGGGGGGACTTCCAGGATTGGAACGTCCTCAGGCCGCAGCAATAATGGCCAACCGTGACCCCAGATTGGGAAAAATGGATGCCGAGGATGGAGCACTTCTTCGGCCAGCAATGGAAGGATCAAGGCATCTACCACTTGATCAAACTGTTCGATCGGCCGCCCGTCATGGATCGGTCGCTCTTGGCCGCGGCTTTGTGTTTTTGGTCGTCAGCCACCAACACTATGAATCTTCGCTTCGGCATGATGACGCCGACCGTGCTCGACATGGCCGCCCTGTTCGGCCTTTCACCTCTCGGCGTGGAAGTGAACGCCGCACTCGTCGCTCCCGAGGCGGAAGGGAGTTTTAAGGCCACGTGGCCTACTCTTGCGAGGGTCGGCGGGAACAAGGCGAAGAACATGCTCAACTACTCCAGCTTCTACAACAATTTTGGAGTGGAGGACAGCGCCGAAGACGACGCCATCGCCCCTCTCGGCGAAGTTGAGCATGCTGCATTCTTGCTGTATTGGTTGTGCAAGTTTGTATTCTGCACCCAGGCGAACAAGGTTACCCTGGAGTTCGCCCATGTGGCCGATTATCTTGCTCAGGGCGGACAGTGAGCATGCCACATCTACCGCACGCTTCACGACATCGTCACCGATGGGATGAAGCCGAAGCACGGTGGTCCGCTGTGGGATTTCCAGTTCTGGCTGCAAGCCTACTTCCCAAAGCTGAGGGCAGTGGCCGATATCAACGACGCCGAGCCGCTAGCCAATGCATTTGCCCGAGCCCCCAGGAAGCATAACACCTCGGCCCTCTGTTACAAATTTTTCTATGGCCTGGCTGAGAGGACTGGTACGTAGTTCCGAGTCTGCCTTGCTCGGCCGTTCCCCCTGTTCCTAACTCAAGATCTCTCCGTCATTCCTGATGTTGAGACGGAGAATGACCTGAAGGAGATCTGGGGCTCCTTCCTGGTTTCGCGCGACCTTCACTGCGGCTTGTCCAAGACCGGGGCCGAGGTTTATCTACCAAACTTCGTGGCGCGGCAGTTCGGCCTAATCCAGACGGCCCCACTCCCTCCTCTGTCAACCAACTACTCTCGTCATGGAGGGCCGATGTCTCTCAGCAGCACTGCGTGGCTAGCATAACCTTCCAGCTTCAACAGGGGATGACCTTCATGACTCTGACGCCCTGGTCGCGTCGTAATGCGTATGACGAAGATGGGAGGGTCTAGTACGAGGAGTGTATCTCGACCAGATTTATCCGGCCTGTTGAAGAGGCCGCAAGGGTGGCCCTGAAGAATGCAGACTGGGACCCTCTTACCCCCAAGGGCAGCAAAGTGAAGAAGGTATCAGCCGGGCCTCCTCGACCGAGTACCCTGGCCGTGGCCGTTCCGAGGGTGACGGCCCCTCCCCTGGCTGGAACAGCGGTCGTGGTTTCCAACGCGGCCCCATCCTCAACTGCAGCCCCCGCTCGTAGGGCGACACCTGTGGTGGGGGCGCGAAAGACGCTAGCGCACAGGACCGTGCCGTCCTCCCTGCCAACTCGACCAACCGCTGTCACTGGTAAGCCTCGCCTATTTTCTCTACTTATCATTTATTCTTCACCGGCCTTTCTAAACCACTTTTGTCCCTGGTCATCTCACTTCTGTTTCTTCTCTTTGTACACGCAGCCTCGGGTCGCAAGAGGAGCCGAGAGGCGCCAGGTACTGAGGCCGCAACGATTGAGGCCGCACCGGCCCAAAGTGCCGCGGCCAAGACGGCGGCCCTGCAGCGGCCGAGGAAGAGGACCCTTTTTACCTTCTCGGAGGGCAGAGGTGAGGAGGAAGCTCCTCCCGTGACTGTGAGTGAGGCCCCCCCTGCAACCGTAAGTATTCCTCCTTGGCATCCTTTTTCCTTCTTTGTGCTTTCTGGTAATCTAGTTCTTTCCTCAGGATGTGGCAATAGTCGAGGGGGAGGATACGGCCGAGGTGCCGTATGTAGAGGAAGCGGCCGCTGCCCATATGGTGGTCGAGGAGGTGGGAGCCGCAGAGGCGGCGGTTGAGGAGGCGGTCACTGCCGAGGAAGTGGCTGAGGTGCTGGATGCTGAGATTGCGTCCACAAAAGTGCCGCCTGCCGAGGAGACTGCCGAAGAGGCGACCGAAGAGATCGCCAAGGAAGCCGCTGAAGAGGCCGCTGAGGAGGCTGCCGAAGAGGCCGCCGACGAGGGCGGCGAGGAGGCCATTGAAGAGGTCGCTGAGGAGGCAACTGAAGAGGCCGCCGAAGAGCCTGCTGCGGACGTGCCTGGTGAGCCCTTGCCATCCGCCCCTCGTCGCCCAAGCGGCATCTCCTTTCGCTCGGTAAGAGTCCGCTTTCAATATACTTGGCTTTATCGTTCTCTCTTTAGAGCAGCACTATACTTCTGACCGAATTTTTGTCTCTAGCCTCTCCACTCGTCGCTGTCGCTGGCCATGGTTGCCGCGACCATGCCTCCTGTGCCGTCGTCCCAGGACTTAACGGTCGTGGCCGAGCCGGTGATAATTGGAGCCACGGTCGTGAGTGTGCCGAGTCTCCTGCGGACTACTTCGACGGTCATGACCGACCTTTCGCTCGCCGTGAGTATTCAGTCATCTCTTTTTGTTATCTCCTTATATCCTAGCTGGTCATTTCTTACCCAACCTCTCTCTCATGCCCAGGAAGCCACCTCCTCCGATGATCTCGAGGAGTTATACGCCAGCCTCCACGAGGAAGGAGGTAGCTCGGCCTCGGCTCCTTCGGACGAGGATCCCAAGACCGTCATTGAACGGCTCCGAGAGTTCCTTCTCCTTGGGGTTCAACAAATGACCGCTGCCGGAGCGATTATGGAGTTTAGGTCTTGCTTGGATACGGCCATGGCGCTCGGTTTGCTCGATTCGTCTCAGCTGGATGAACTGCAAGCCCGCCTAGCCAAAGGCGAGGAAATGATCGGCCGGTATGCTGAAGCCGTCACGAGGATGTCCGAAGGGAGCTCGCTTGAGCAGGATCTGGAGGTTATCAAAGAACAAGTTCAACCTGCAATGGCCCGATTGAAAGAGAATGACCTCGTTGTCCAACGAGAGAATGAAGAGCTTGCGCAGGTTGAGGCCCAGATTGCCGAACTTCAGGCCCGCCGAGATCTCATACTCCAGCGCCGAGACGGCGTGGTCGCAACCGAGAACGAGCTGAAATCTTCGGCCAAGCGAATCCTCAAGGCCGCGACCGAGACGAAGAAGGCCCTAGCCGAGCGGAAGCTGATCCGAGCGAGATGGCAGGCGGATATCGACGGTGGGGACATCGCTAGGAGAAGGATCACTTGCTAGATCTGGGGGATGTTCAGCGAGGGGGTCTAGGCAGGCAATGAGCGGTCGTTTTTAACTATTTTTCCCCTTTCCTTTGTCTTTTTGGGATGTAATAAGTAACCACAAACATACATTATTTTATTTACACATATATTTTCTCCTTTGTTTACGACCACAGACAGATACATGTATATGTTATTTCGGCCGTGACTGGCCGTTCTATTTTTGTAAGTAATGCCCCTTTTAACTAAATGCAAGGCAAGGGCCTTCCTTTCTGAAAAACGAAATGTATTCTTTCCTTTTCTATATGACGGCCGGGCCCTTCGTTTAGCCCGTCCGCCAACCTTCCTCTTTTCTTCTTCTTGACTTTCTTGTCGTAGGTCCTCGGCGCCATTTTCTATTGAACTTGCGCCGAGTTGTAGCATCAAGTCTTGACTCTTTCGGATTTTCTGAATTCCCGGGCATTATCCGCGAGTAATCCTTCTTCCTCCGACCACGTTGCCCGCGAGTAATCCTTCTCCCTTGATAGGCACAGCCTTGGATAACCTGGTGCCCCCAGCTCCTCTTGTGTTAAAATGTCTTTCAAGACAGGCTGGATGCCTTTGAACTGAAACCCTTGACACGGCCTGCTTCGCTGCTCATTGCTTCGCGGCCACTCCTGCTAGGTTACTTGAGCACAAAGCTCGGTCGCTGCGACGGAATCGGGAAATTTCAAAGGGACGCTTGGGTGCGGCCATCGAGGTAAGGCCGCCTGGTTCTGCTGAACCGCATCATAATGGAACTCTTGGCGCGTCTCCGTCGTCGCCGGAATGGCCGGACCATGTATTTGTTCTGGTAGTGCGGCGGTCAAGCCTTTCTGATTGTATTGTTGTGGTAACGCCTTGGTTACATCGCTCTGGCCGGGCTGTGCGTGGTCGGCCAAAGTATGGGTTGGGCCGAGGTGCTTGACTGTAGACAACGCGGGGCTACCCCGCCCTAATGCTTTGGCTAAGGCGTGTAGTGGGCCGCATGCTGTTTTTTCCGGATGGGTGGGTCCAGGATTCGCCCATGTGGGCTGGGACTGCCCCCAGCCGTTTGTCGGTGGCAACGATTGCTGGCCGAAGCCTGACGCTTGGGTGCGACCAGAGGTGCCGAGGCTGCTGCTGTCGCCGTGAGGCTCGATTCTTTCGCGCTCTTTGCTTCTCTGTCCAGCCCCAGAAGGTGTCGTGGGCGAGGTTACCGGCACCCTCTCCTGGAAGAGCGATCGCAGCTCTGAGGAGAACCTGTCCATTGCGGCCATGAAGGATGTTTTTATCCTGTAGGCCTGCTTGGACATCAGCTCCTCCACTACTGCCTGTTCCTGCATGGATCCGTCGTTATTGGAACGCTGGCCGAGATCCCGACCGTATGTTCGGCCGTTGGGTGGTGCTGTTTGGTGGGTTTTGGGCGGTGCTCCGGCGCGTTGCTCAGGGAGCGACGGTCGTATGATATCTGGGGTGAGTGAGCGAATAACAGGGATGGTGCTCCGGCGCCTTGAAAATCAAGGGTCGTATGATATATTGATGAATGAATTTTCCTTACAAACTATCACTACTCCTAGGAAAGCAAGTAAAAATATTGAAAGTGCATTACAGGAAAATATAAGTTGCTCCGTGGGAGGCTTTTGTTTGGTGTTTGAACCCGTTGAATGTAGCTCGAGCCTTGTATTTATAGGAAGAGTTCCTGGATGAGTAATCGAGGCTGAAATTACGCATAGTGGAGTCTGATTAGCGCAAGTGGGAAGTCCAATCGACATTTGGGATCGTGAAGCATGGTGTTGTGACACCATAAATCCCGGTGAATCTCGGCCGCCGCTCATGATCGTGGGTTCTGAGCTTCTGGCCGTGGAGACGCATTTATTGCTCTGATAGCTGGTGACCTAATCTCTCAAGCTGCAAGAATTCTTGTGAGAATGTCTACGTCTAATCACTCTGTCTTCTGTCGCCAAAACATGACTTCAGTCACTTCCCACCTTCCCTCATGCATTAAATGCTTATTTGTGGCCAGTGGGTTTGCTGCATTAAACAAGCACTACTTCATTAAATGAAGCATGGGTCCCTGCTATCACGTGATGATCTGACTTTAATATTTCTGGCTGCGATTTTGGTTGGCCTCGGCCTCGGCCTGCACTTGAGCTCGAGATGATCATGCCCTGGCATTTTTCTTTTGTCTTCAGGAAGGCAAAGCACCCTGTTGAAATGCTGCGTTTTAGTTTCACGAGCAAGTGCCAGGGCCGAGAAAGGGGGCTCCTTCGGCCAGCTCATGGCCGTGATTTATTAGGCACAAACACAATTGTTGTCATTTGATTGGCGTTCAGAAGAGCTCTCACGACAAGTAATGGAATTGAGTGGCCTTTATTGTGCGCTTTAGACGATGGTAAGTATTTATCAGTAGTCGTAGTGTTGTCATAAAATTCGTCAGTTGGAGCACTATTCCGTCATGTTATTTGAAAATCTACAACGTGAATCATTTGAAAATCTTATCATGACCCTCGTTGTTTGTAATATCTATTAGCCGTCATGTAATATGAATTTTCATTAACCGACGTGCTTTTTGTTTCAAATGGAGGTTTTTATTAATGTACGTTCTTTTGCATTGTTCAGTCCACGTTGTTTGTTAAAATACGGCGTTGGTTATTATGTAGACGTCAGTTTTTGCAATTTGTTAACTGGACCGCCGTATTTTACATCTTGAACCCAGTATTTTTAATACTGGATTGGTCTTGACCAAAGCCTGCACCTGCATAATGAAAAAGTGATAAAAATAATGTCATACAGAGCCATTAATTAATGTCATACAATTAATTGCATAACTAATGTCATACATTACAGCAATCAATCAATCCATACATCTTCACACCCATCTCTAATATTTTCACTCCCAAACTCACCCACGAGGTCATCAAATGTGTCAACATTGGGTATCCCTCTAGTAATGGCTCACACTCAATTTTAATACCACCTAGCACATCATCACCAATAACATCATTATATTCTCTATTGGGCATTGATAACACTACCGACCAACCACAATGCATTGGGTCGTCAACAAAAAATACTTGTTTGACTTGAGAAGCCATAACAAATTGGTCATTCCTATGTCCAATTTTACTCAAATCTATAACGGTAAATCCAAGTTCGTCAACTACAAGGCCCGAAGTGTTATCGATCCAATCACACCTGAAGACTGGGATTCTAAAATTTTGGTAGTCAAGGTCTCAAATTTCTTGAATTACACCATTAAAACCCATATTGGAGACAATAGGGTTTTTATCCTTGGCACTAGCAACTTGCATAGTATGTGCAAGTAAATAAAATCCACTATTTCGGACAGTTTACACATCATCTTATGCCTTAGTGTTAAATTTAACACCATTAATAAGATAGCTCCTATATGATGGCACTGCCATGCTTGGACCAGCTGCTAGCCACCTCAAATTTTCTGATACGCCATTATTGTCTTCTCCATTAAGTTCACTTTGAACCTGCAAATTAATCATATATTAGTTCAATCTAACATAAAAAGAAGAAAATTCAAGGTCCAATATGTTATTCAATAACATATACCTTAAAGCGTAGCCATTAAATGAAATGTTATTATGCTTATCTTGCAGCCACATTGTTCTCTTTCTAAATTTTGGATAAGTGGTCTTGATGTGGATTATATGTTCCCTACATGTTACGAAAAAATCAAGCATTATGGTCCCTTGTATATAAGATAATCATAAGGAATAACTTAAAATGGCTACTTAAAGAATAAAACTCATACTCGATATAAGGTAGGACTTCCTCTGTATTCTTTAAGACATATAGATGTGCTTGGTTCAACAGGTCCCGATCAACTAAGCTCATTGTGCAACCTAATAATGGCTTTGAAACTCCCATCTTCTAACTTGATGGCACTCCAACTGTACTAATATCAGATAAATGCTCAATGCAAAACTCTACATCTTCTTCAGCTATATACCGCTCAACAATGCAACCTTTGGGACAACTACGGTTCCAAACATACCCCTTTAACACATTCATATATCTTTCGAACGGATATATCCATATAAAATAAACTGGCCCACATAGAAGAACTTCTCTGACAAGATGTACTACTAGATGAACCATGATATCAAAGAATGAAGGGGGAAAGTAGTTCTCAAGCAAACACAAAGTAACTACTACATCTTCTTCCAACTTGTCTTGCTTGAAAATATCTACCGTCTTTGCACATATAGCATTGAAGAAGAAGCACAATCGAGTTATTGCATACCTTGCAGGCTTCTCCAAAACATAACGAATTGCCACAGGGAGCAATTGTGGCATCAAGGTATGACAATCATGAGATTTAAGGCCAAGAAGTCTTGAATCTTGTAAAGATACAAGACTTTTTATATTTGAAGAATAACCTTCAGGGACCTTTATACCAAAGAAAGAACTGCAAACCGCTCTCTTCTCTGCCTTTAACAAATTCTAAGGCCCTAGAGGCAAGCGAATACGTCTTTCTCCATACTCTGGTTGCAAATTAGTTTTGACCCCCATGTTCAATAAATCTAACTGAGCAGCAATCCCATCTTTATTTTTTCCAGGGATCTCCAACAATGTACCAATGATATTGTCGTAAACATTCTTCTCAATGTACATAATATCTAGGACATGCCTCACAGGAAGGTATTTCCAATACTCAAGATCAAAGAATTTTGATTTCTTCTTCCAACAAACTTTGTCACCATCATTCTCACCAACACTTCCCTTTTTTCGAGCCCCATTTGTAATTAATACCTTCAACCATCTGCAGCACTTCTTCTCCGGTTAATGGCTCAGGAGGCATGCCATATTCAGGTTTCTCATTAAAAGTTGAGCTGCCTCCGATATGGATGATATGTTGGTAACCATTTTCTATGTCCGATGTAATAAATTTTGTGGTCATGTTTCAACCTGTGACTAGGTGTATCACCGCCGCATATTGGACAAGCTTTATATCCTTTAATAACACAACCAGATAAGTTCTCATAGGTATGAAAATCATTAATTGTCCACAGTAATACACCTCTGGGTATAAAGTATTCTCCTCTGTGTGCATCATACACTCCACTAATCCCATTCCACAAAGATTTCACTACTACAAAAATTGAAATAGACGACGAGAATCCACCGTCGTGTAGCATGTTTTCAAACCAATGTGAAATCGACCGCCATACATTAATACATAAAATAACGACGGAAAATAACTGACGTTGTTAATACATTCCACGTCGTAAAACAATTAAAACCAATGTCTAATTCATACATAAAAAGCTTAAAAAGAAAACTTCGACTATATTAGACGACGGTTTTAGTAAAACACGGACGTTTAAAGAATGTTAAATGTCAAGAACAACCAAAAAGACGACGTAAAAACGATTATCCACGTCTGTAATTTAAAGAATACCGACGTGGAAAACGTAGAAACCGTCGTGGTTCACATATACTACGTTCACTAAATAATAAAAATGATGTCTAAAACATATAACATGGCAAATGTAACATATAAAAATACACTTTTGGACAAGGTTAGACGTCGCTTTTATTAAAAAAAACTGACGTTTTAAAAATTTAACATGGCATATCTTTACTTAGAACCGACGTCACAAACTTCTAACCACGACCCTTTTGGTCACCACGGACGTTGAAAGTTATTTTGACGGTGTGAACAGAAAAATAAACGACGTGGATTTAATTTTGAACGTCGGTTAATGTAAAATATCTGTCATGGTTAGACCATTTACTATGGCCTAAGAGTCCCATTTTGCGACGTGGTTACCAATTTACTACGTCAGTTTGTTATAGCCTAACTGTCATTAAGAAGAAAGGAAACGACTTGAATTATGGATTTGACGTCGGTTATTTTTAAATACAGGTCGTGGTTAAGAACTTTACTATGTCCCAAGTATCCAATTATTTAACGTTGTTATATAACTGACTACGTCGGTGGTTTGTTTATTCCCTGACGTCGTTGGTCTTTGATAAGTCCCTTTTATAACCCCATTTGACGTGTGTATTCTCTTTGAGACGTCAATTGTTTTATTATAACAGACATGCAACATTGTTTTTACGTCGGTAATTATCAATCGGTGGAAGTAGTATTATCCTTAAATTCGTCGATTTAAGCTCTATTCCATCGTGTTATTCTTCAGTGTACGTCGTGAATCACTTTCGTTACCCTCGTTGTTGGTAATATTTATTAGCCTTGTTTAAATTAATTTTAATTAACCGACGTGTTTTCTTTTTCAAATGGCAGTTTTTATTTAATTTTTGCATTAACATTCCACGTCGTTTGTAGAAACCCGACGTTGGTTATATTTTAGACGTCTCTTTTTGCAATTTTTGTAACTTGACCATCGTATTTTCAACTTTAACCCAGTATTTTTAATTTTTTATTTGTCGTGCCCAAAGCCTATAGAATGAAAATGTGATCGAAATTAAAATGATATACAGAGCTCTTAATTAATGTCATACAATTAACTGCATAACTAATGTCATAAATTACAACAATCAATCAATCCATATATCTTCACACCCATCTCCAATATTCTCACTCCCAAACTCACCCACTAGGTCATCAAATGTGTCAACATTTGGTATCTCTCTAGTAAATGGCTCACACTCAATTCTAATATCACCTAGCACATCATCACCAATAACATCATTATATTCTCTATTAGGCATTGATAACACTACTGACCAACCACGATGCATTGGGTCGTCAACATAAAATACTTGTTTGACTTGAGAAGCCATAACAAATTGGTCATTCCTATGTCCAATTTTACTCAAATCTGCAAGGGTAAACCTAAGTTCGTCGACTACAAGGCCCGAAGTGTTATCTATCCAATCACACCTCAAGACTGGGATTCTAAACTTTTGGTAGTCAAGGTCCCAAATTTCTTGAATAACCCCATAAAAACCCATATTGGAGACAATAGGGTTTTTATCCTTGGCACTAGCAACTTACATAGTATGTGCAAGTAAATAAACTCCACTATTTTGGACAATTTGCACATCATCTTGTGCCTTGGTGTTAAATTTAACACCATTAATAAGATAGCTCCTATATGATGGCACTGCCATGCTTGGACCAGCTGCTAGCCACCTTAAATTTTCTAATACGCCATTATTGTCTTCCCCATTAAGTTCATTTTGAACCGGCAAATTAAACATATATCTTAATTCAATCTAACATATAGAAAGAAAGAAAATTAAAAGTTCAATATGTCATTCAATAACATATGTACCTTAAAGCGTAGCCATTGAATGAAAGTGCTATTGTGCTTATCTTGTAGCCACTTTGTTCTCTTTCTAAATTTTGGATAAGCAGTCTTGATGTGGATCATATGTTCCTTACAATTGACACGAAAAATCAAGCATTACGGTCCCTTGTATATAAGATAAACATAAGGAGTAATAATATTTAAAACGGCTACATATGAAAAATTAAACTCATACGTACTCGATATAAGGTAGGACTTCCTCTGTATTCTCCAAGACATATAGATGTGCCTGGTTCAGCAAGTCAATATCAACTAAGCTCACTGTGCAACCTAATAATAGCTTTGAAACTCCCATCTTCTGGCTTGAAGGCACTCCAACTGTACTAACATCATATAAATGCTTGGTACAAAATTCTACCACTTCTTCAGCTATATACCACTCAACAATGCAACCTTCGAGACGAGTTCAATTCTAAACATACCCCTTTAGCACTTTCATATAACTTTCAAATGAATACATGCATCTAAAATATACTGGCCCACATAGACGAACTTCTCTGACAAGATGTACTACTAGATGAACCATGATATCAAAGAATGAAGGGGGAAAGTACTTCTCAAGCAAACACAAAGTAACTACTACATCTTCTTCCAACTTATCTAGCTTGGAAACATCTACCATCTTTACACATATAGCATTGAAGAAGAAGCACAATCGAGTTATTGCATACCTTGCACGCTTCGCCAAAACAGAACGAATTGCCACATGGAGCATTTGTTGCATTAATGTATGACAATCATGAGATTTAAGGCCAAGAAGTCTTAAATCTTTTAAAGATACAAGAATTTTTATATTTGAAGAATAACCTTCAGGGACCTTCATACCATATAAAGAATTGCACACCGCTCTCTTCTCTGCTCTTGACAAATTCCAAGGCCCTAGAGGCAAGCGAGTACGTCTTTCTCCATACTCGGGTTGCAAATCAGTTTTGACCCCCATGTTCAATAAATCTAACCGAGCAGCAATCTCATCTTTATTTTTTCTGGGGATCTCTAGCAATGCACCAATGATACTATCGCAAACATTCTTCTCAATGTGCATAACATCTAGGGCAGGCCTCACAGGGAGGTATTTCCAATACTCGAGATCAAAGAATTTTGATTTCTTCTTCCAACAAACTCTGTCACCATCATTCTCACCAACACTTCCCCCATTTTTTGAGCCTCATATGTAATTAATATCTTCAACCATATGCAGTACTTCTCCGGTTAATGGCTCAAGAGGCGTGCCATATTCAGGTTTCCCATTAAAACCTGCACGTTGCCTCCTATATGGATGATTGATTGGTAACTATTTTCTATGCCTAATGTAACAAATTTTGTGGCCATTTTTTAACTTGTGACTAGGTGTATCATCGCTACATATTGGACAAGCTTTATATCCTTTAACGACACATCCAGATAAGTTTCCATAGGCAGGAAAATCATTAATTGTCTACAGTAATACACCTCTGAGTGTAAAGTATTCTCCTATATGTGCATCATACACTCCTCTAATCCCATCCAATAGAGATTTTAAATCATCAATCAAAGGCTCTAAGTAGACGTCTAAATCATCAATCAAAGGCTCTAAGTAGACATCTATTTTAAATCAATAAGGTCAACATCATGAACTTCCGCTTCATGCATAGCCATGGTGGGAGATTATATGTAATTAAGATAACTGGGCAACAACTGTATCTGCTACTTAAAAAACTGTGGGGATTGAATCCATCATATTTGAGAGCCAATCTCAAGTTTCTTGGCTCTTTACCAAACTCGGGTCATTTATCATCAACAAGTTTCCAAGACGGGGAATCTGCTGGATGAGACATATGACCGTCAATTGATTTTCTTGCAGCATGCCAAGTCAAACTCTTAGCTGTCTTATGTGATTGAAACATCCTTTTAAACCTTGGAATTGGAGGAAAATACCACACCACCTTCGCTGGCACACCCTTTTTCAAGAATCCATCTTTGCTTTCCTTCCACCTTGAGATACCACAAGTAGGACAATTAGTTGAATCCTCATATTACTTTCTATACAAAATGCAATCATTGGGACATGCGTGGATTTTCTCATAACTCATCCCTAAAGCAGACAAAGTCTTTTTTGCCCCGTACATAGAGGAAGGTAGTGTATTTCCTTCTGGAAGCAATTCTCCTTGAAGTATCAATAATTCTGTAAAACAAACATCACTCATCCCATGTTTTGCTTTCAAATTATATAACTTCACCAAAGCCGACAACTTTGTGTATGTACTACAACCAAGGTACAAGGGTTGATCGCCATCCCCAATCACATTTGCAAACTCATAAGGATCAGATCCAATATTGGCAAAATCAATATCATCCATCCCTAATTCTTCAGAAACATAAATGAACCTACTTTGCTCATCTTCTTCCACATTTCTACTAGCATTGGTAGTCCATTCCCAAGGTTCTCCGTGCCATGTCCAAACCTTATAGATTTGGTCAATTCCATTAAAGTATAAGTGTTCCCTTATAATTCTAACCCCAAACAATAGAATATTCCCACATTTCACACATGGACAACGAATATGAGTTGTATTTCCAAGATTTTCTACAGCAAAATTCAAAAATCCTTCCACCCCTAACTCATATGCATTCGATCTTCTGTTCGCATGCATCCATGACTTATCCATCTCACACACTATAAAATAATATATATATAATAAAGTGAAAAGACCAGCAATGAAACACTACTACATTCAAAAGTAGAGAACAAATTGAAAATAAAAAATAAAACAAGAACAAGAGGACGGTTTTTACAACATAATCGTCATGTAATATAAATACAAACGCCGGCATCTCTAGTTACCGTCGTCATTGAGCTACCCAAACCCAAAAATTTGTATTGCTTTTGAAGAACAAAGTACTAGGTTCTGATAGCCTAAAGACGACAGTTAATGGAGACATAGTCGTCTTTAGGTTACTAGTTGCGAAGTAAAATTCAGATGACGGGAGTAAATGAACAACCGACGTATAATAAAAATTTAGATGACGGTTTGATCCATCAACCGTCATCGTGGTTTATAAAAAAAAACCACAGCTTAAATCTCCCATCCCCATTCGTTTTCCAGGAACCCATGGCCAAACAAACATAAAAGAACCCAAACAGAGAGTAATTATTACAAGAATGCAAACACCAAAACATAAAAGAACCCAAATATAGCTACGAACGAAAACACTTATGGATTTAAGAAGCCGTGCAATATCATTAAATAAAGAAATTAGGGTTTGCACTTACATGGATAAGATAACAAATGCTTGAGAGAGAGAGCTGAGAGAATATAACAACTGCTTGAGAGAGAGATCAGAGAATATACCCAATGTTTTGAGAGAGAGTGAAAACTTTAAGACAAATTTATGTTGAAGAGAGAGAACGAACTACTTTAGGGTTAAAGGGAAATTCTAAAAATTTTAGATCGCGGTCAAAAATTCCAAAGTACCGCGTTTATCAACGACGTCGATAAATACTTAGCTATCGATGTTTAATACTCACTTACGACGGCAGTTTACACACAAAACCGACGTGGTAAACAGAATATACGTCGAGAAATGAAGGAAACGATGTAGTAAATTATGTTTACGTCACCTCTTAATAAACTGACGTCGTAAATATTAAATAATTAGACGAGGTTTGGGTTTCCTGGGATTCGAACGCGCGTAGCTGACCAAAAACAGCGAGAGAAAACCAGCGTCATTTCAATAAACCCTAAATCCTAAATTTTACAATAATTAAAAAAAAATACACAAGTATGAGAAAAATGAACCGAAAATTGCTACGGACTCCTTACAACAATGCCTTCTATAATAGTAGGCTAAAATCTGGATTTCATCATTTTGAATTTATGGGCACCAATGGATCACATAAACCTTAGGGTTATGTTATGTAAAGTATAAGGAGTATCGTGCTTTGTCTCTAAATTTTTTTGACTTTTCTTATCATTTGAACTTTGAAAACTAAAATTACATTTTTCAGGCCTTTACGGGCAAGATATTGTCTCAATGAGTGCATAGAATTTGTCGGTATATTTTTTGGATTTTTTTGAATATATTATTAATATTAGTAATTAAATAAAATAAATAAATATTTATAAAATTACATTTTTTAAAGCTTTAGGGGAGAGACAATATTTCAATGAGTGCATGGTAGTTGTCAGTTTAAATTTTTGGAATTAGTTTTGAATTTATTATTGAATTAAATAAAATATAAAAGTCATATTAAAATGAAATGTCAAATGACATAACTGACGTTGGATCCCTTTACAATGACGTTAAACAACATAAAACAACATCCTATATCGTTTTAGACTTCGAAAAGAATACAAAACGAGGTTATTAAGTTACCACGTCATCTTGTTTTCACTCACCGATGTGGATAATCAAGTCCCAAGTCGTCTTGTTTTAAATCACCGACATGGATAATTATGTTACCACGTCATCCTATTTGGATAACCGACGTGGGTTATTAGATTAGCACGTCATCTTGTTGTGGATAGCAGACGTTGTTTGAATATACAACGTCAAATTTTGTAAGATCACCGCCTTTGTATATTTTTAAGACGTCGATATGGTTGTACTAACAAGCGTAGTATATCGGTACAAAATTTATCCGAACAAGATGAATTAATTATAAACCATCGTGTTTATGACTGTTACATGTCGTTTTTAAGAATTGTCGTCGATGTTATATTTCCAGTTATAGCAAGACGACCATTGTATACACATATGAGACGTTTAAATTAGAATGAGACGTCCCCTTTGGTTTGGAGAAGGGAAACACAGGTCATACGTGTGCAATCATCAATAAACGTGACAAACCATCGAGCTCCCCCTGGAATGGTAATTCTAGCCGGGCCCCAAACATCAGAATGAACAAGAGAAAAAGGAACCAAACTTTTAGCTGAGCTTAAGGGAAAAGGAACACGATGGCTCTTGGCCAGTTCACAGATGTCACACTTAAAACTGGAAATTTCTAACTTGGAAAATAAGGAAGGAAATAGCTTCTGTAAATATCCAAACGAAGCATGTCCAATACGGCGATGCCATAACCATACTTCGGAAGTGTGCTTCTCAACACTCGCACCCTCAATGTTGTAAGCTTGACTGAGGCTGGCTTCACTGTCAGATGCCAAGTCCAGATAGTAGAGTTTGCCCCTCCTAGTACCACAACCAATCGTCTTGCTGCTAAGAATGTCCTGAAAAACACAATGAGTAGGCCAAAAGGTTACAGTACAATTCAAAGCCGTAGTAATTTAAGCAACAGACAAGAGATTATAATGTAAGGATGGAATAATCAACACAGAATCCAAAGTGAGGGAGTCAGAGAGAGAGAGGGAACCCTCCCCAATTACTGGGGAGGGGGTACCATTGGCATTAGACACCACCGATTGAGAAGACGGTGTATGAGAGGAAATTTATCCAGGATCAAAGGTCATGTGATCAATGGCTCCGGTGTCAATGACCCATGTGTGTTTCTTTGAAGAACTATGCAAAACATAACCTGGGGAACCTGTGCTGGCAATTGTGGAGGATGAGACGATATCCATGGCAGCGGAAGGATTTAAGAATAAGAGAAAAAATATGTGTTTAGGGTTTTGTGATAAGAGTATATAAGGATTTGGCTATGAAGATCTGAATCTAAATCTGTAAATATGAGGAATTTGAGTTAGGGTTTGTGTTTGAGGAAATTTGATATGAGGATTTAGGGTTTGTGTGTGAAGAACTTTGATATGAGGATTTAGAGACAACCGAGGATCAATTGCTCTGATACCATGCTAAAATATGAATATGGGTTTGAATATGTTAGGTTCTTTTTATTCTTCTCCATAAGGAGGTATATATATGAGTTTACAGAGTGCTTTACAAGGAATGAGATACAGTAAAGAATTAGGAAAGTATCTCCTAATTATACAAAGATTCGTCAACTAAATAGAATGGGAAAGTAAATCCCTTAATTAATCAAGGAAATAAATCTCCTTGATTAATTAGGAGACTCACGTCAACACTCTTGCCTTCTTCCATAGCAGAGATCGATCGATTTCTTCACCGGGCATGGTTTCTTCCAATTGGTCCTCCAAACCAACATACCCTTTTCTAGACAAACCTATGGTTGTACTCCAATTTTTCCCTTCTCTGTTTCTGTCCAGAATGCACAGCCTCAAAATCTGGGGATAACCTTGAAGCTACAAAGGCATCCCAATGCGATTTCTCTATGAACTTATAAAGCTCAGGGGGTTCTTTTAACTTCTCCTTGTCATGTGCGATTGGAAGGATATACTGCCTAGTTACGTTATACTTGAAATCCTTCCATTTTTTGGTGGCATACGACAGGACCATCTTCTTACACCCTTCCCCAATAACATAAGCCATTTGAACAGCTTCCCAAATCTGCTCCTTCAGGTCCTTGGGCAATTGAGTCCATTTCTTGTCCACAAGAGGGACTCTGGTGCATGCCAAAACACCAATGTAAGACTGCATCTCAACAGTAGCCTTGCCATGTGGTCTGCCCCTTTTATTGAACTCAACCACAGGCTTAATCTTCTGAATTTTCCTCTTCACAACACAGCTCATTGTGTTGATACCGCGGGTGGATTTTGGCTCCTCAACAAATGTGGCTGTGCTCGAGTCTTTCTCGGAGGTTGAAGAAAATCTCATCCTCTTCGAGGGTTTGCTTTGAACTGAATTTCCTTCTTCCATTTGAGCCTTTGAAACTTATTTGGCTTCATCCCTTTGAGCCTCTGACACTTGAGCTTCCTTGTTTTGAGGTTTCGAAGCCATTTTTAATTAATCTGCATAAAAAAAAAAAAAAACGACGGTTATTTAAAAAGAGCTTCCTTGTTTTGAGGTTTCGGACGACGGTTGTACAACACCACCGTTGTCGTAAAGAAAAACCACAACGGTATCACGAAAACAGCGACGTCTTATTAAACAGTTCTCTCAGACCATGTATGGAAATAGGACGACGATTTTATCTCGTTCACGACGTAAATGTTGATACACCACGTCGGTGATTAAGCCTAAGAACCGACGTGGTTTAGTATTACAACGTCAAACACAAAATACAACCGTCATCTTTCTGAGATGTGATACAAGAAAAATGCCAGTTCTTTCTCCCATGAGACGACGGTTCTATCTTGTTTTCGACGTATTAATTATCACACCATGACGGTTATTAACCACCATCATGCAGTTTGCATTAGGTCGGATTTAACGACCATCGTGGTTTGTCGATTCTAACGTCGCAAACAGGAGAGAACTGTCGTCTTCAGGCATCGTGAGAGTAATGGACTAATGAATTTAATCAAACCAGTGAAAGATTTCCTCATTTTGATGGAGTCTTGTTTCCAGACTCGTTTTTTCAAGTGAAAAAAGAGAAAAGAGATTGAGAAAAAACTTTTGGGGTGCAAAAATGTTTCCTTCCGACGTAACTTTGGTGATTTAGAGACGAAGACGATGACGATGACGAGATTTAGACGATGATACTTACGAAGCTGCTTTTGGAAAATGAGAGGGAAACTGAGATATTTTATCGGTGAGAGAGAACGTAGAACATTAGGTCAGGTGACGAAAAAGTTTATATATTTTCCCAGAGTTCAATACAACGACAGTTTTATTAAAAACCGCCCTAGTATGTAGTTATAATGACGTACAATAAGTAGAAACCGACGTGGTTATTAAAAAAGCCAAACCACTTTTGGAATTCCGAAACCGACGTGGTTATTTAAGTTTTACACGACAAAAGTTTACTTTTGATGACCTGATAGTATATGTTATCTCGATGCTTGTTTATTTAAACCGTCGTTGTATTTCAAAAGTTTACTTTGGTAGAAGTGGTATTACATGTTACCACGTCGTCATTTTATGCATAACCGACGTTGTTGATTTTAAAAGGCGTTGGCCTTAGTTTACGGAAATGACGTCTGCAATTATTACGAAACAACGATTATTATATAAATTTGACGTCGCTACATGTAATAGAACCGACGTGGATATCCAGGATAATTTGTATAAATATGATTTTTTTCACGCGTTTTTTAACTCTCAGTTTTTAATTAGGGTTCCAACTTCTTCTTGCCCTTGGCTCTGTCTCACATCACTATGGTTTGTGTATCTGAAAGACAAATGGTTTATAGTGGACACTTTAGCTTCTTATCCATTTGAAATCTGATTTGAAGAGTCTCTTTAGGTTCTTATACATTTGAAGAGTCTCTTTAGGTTCTTATACATTTCAGATTTCAAATGGATAGAAGCTAAAGTGTTCAGTATAAACCACTTCAACGTCACTTTGGTAAGATCAAGATCCAAAGATCTCGATGGTAAGAATTCATTCCTCTTGGGATCTCATTTTAATTTTCATGTGACGACGGTTTTCTCAGTTCTTGTCATTTTGTAGATCAACCGTCGTAGGCTACCAAAAAAACAAAAACCTTAAAAATAATAAAAATTAAGACAGCGGTTTACAGAGAAGACAGACGTATAAATTGAATAAATACGACGGTAAATTTAACGTCAGGACATGGTAAATAAATATTATACATCGCTAATTGAATAAACTGACGTGATAATTACGTTTTGATATTTTATAAATATGACATGGATATTCTAATTTAGATGTCGTTATCTACTCCTCTATTGTCGTTGTTCTCTACTACTCTATACGACAATAGTGTTGTAGGTACCGTTGTGGTACACACCCAAGTAATAAGTCGTTAAATATATCTTCCGTGTCATGGTACATTGATTTAACACGTCGTTTTTTTATAATATACCGACGTCAATTCCATAATATTATACGTCACTCACTAAGAACATTTGGTCGTGTTTATGTAGTAGTTCACACGGCGGCTTTTTTGTTGAACCGACGTCTTCACTTTCTACGTCAGTGGCTTCATACCTGCTATCGTTGTTTTTCGGTCAGAATTTAACTCTGAAGAAAACCATTTTAATAAGACAACGCTTTTTCATTGGGGTGTGTCATTTTAAAAAATACTCAAGCTGACCTCCATTTTTTAGTTGTTTAAGTTACTTATCCACGACGGTTTTCTGTTACCGTCGTCTTTCTAAACACAACGACGGTATTTTGTTCTACTGTCGTCTTTTTATGGTCATCTTTTGCACTTTTTGTAGTAGTGTTTTCAATCATCAATTAAAGGCTGGCGTCTATAACATTTCCGAGTTGTTTAGGACCGAGTATCAACAAGGTCAACATCATGAACTTTCGTTTCATGCAAAGCCATAGTGGGAGGTTATATGTAACTAAGATAACTGGCCAACAATTGTATCTGCTTCTTAAAGAACTGTGGGGATTGAATCCATCAGATGAGAAAGCCAATCTCCAGTTTCTCAGCTCTTTACCAAACTCGGGCCATTTATCATCAACAAGTTTCTAAGACGGGGAATCTGCTGGATGAGGCATATGACAGTCAATTGATTTTCTATCAGCACGCCAAGTCAAACTCTTAGCTGTCTTACGTGATTGAAACATCCTTTTAAACCTTGGAATTCGCAAAAAATACCACACCACCTTCGCTGGCACACCCTCTTTCAAGATTGAATCTTTGCCTTCCTTCCACCTTGAGATACCACAAGTAGGAAAATTAGTTGAACCTTCATAATCCTTCCTATACAAGATGCAGTCATTGGGGCTTGCGTGGATTTTCTCATAACTCATCCCCAAAGCAGATAAAGTATTTTTTGCCTCGTACATAGAGGAAGGTATCGTATTTCCTTTTGGAAGCAAATTTCCTTGAAATATCAATAATTCTGTAAAACATACATCACTCATCCCATGTTTTGATTTAAAATTATATAACTTCACCAAAGCCGACAACTTTGTGTACTTACTACAACTAGGGTACAATGGTTGATCTCCATCTCCAATCACATTGGCAAACTTATAAGGATCAGATCCAATATCGCCTAAATCATTATCATCTATCCCCAATTCTTCAGAAACAAACTGCACCTACTTTGCTCATCTTCTTCCATATTTCTACTAGCATTAGTAGTCCATTCGCAAGGTTCTCCGTGCCATGTCCAAATCTTATAGCTTTGGTCAATTCCATTAAAGTATAAGTGATCCCTTATAATTCCAACCCCAAAATCGAATATTCCCACGTTTAACACATGGACAATGAATATGAGGTGTATTTCCAAGATTTTCTACAACAAAATTCAAAAATCCTTCCACCCTAACTCATATGCATTCGATCTTCTATCCACATGCATCCATGACTTTTCCATCTCCCACACTATACAATCATATATATAATAAAGTGAAAAGACCAACAATGACAGACGATGGTATTCACATAGCAGAGAATAATTTGAAAAAAAAACAAAACAAAACAAGTTTCAGACGACGGTATTTACAAAATGATCGTCTTGTTATAGTAATGTAGACAACGGTATCTCCAATTACCGTCATCTTTAGGCTACCCAACCTCAGAAATTTGTATTGCTTTTTAAAGAACAATGTTCTGGGTTTAGGTAGCATAAAGACGATGGTTATTGAAGATACCGTCGTCTTTAGGCGAACAAAACCCAGAAATTTTTATTGCTTTTTGAAGAACAATGTTCTGGATTTAGGTAATCTAAAGACAACAATTATTGGAGATACTGTCGTCTTTAGGCTACCTAAATCCAGAAATTTGTATTGCTTTTGAAGAACAATGTTCTGGTTTAGGTAGCCTAAAGACGACAGTTACTAGAGATATCGTCGTCTGTAGGCTACCAAAACCCAAAAAAACATTTCATACAAAGGAACTAATAGAAATACCAATGTATAACGACAATATAGACGACGGTTTGGTCCATCGACTGTCGTCGTAGGTTACAAAAACCCAAAACATAAATATCCAATTCCCAATCATTTTCCAAGAACCAATGGCCAACCAAACATATATGAATCCATAACAGAGAGTCATTATGACAAGCATGCAAACACTAAATGGGTTTTTCAAATTCCATTCCCAATTTATAGCTCCCAAAACATATATTAAGAACTCATAGCTACCAAAACCAACGAAATCATTTATTGATTTAAGAAGACATAATGCAATATCATTAAATAAAGAGATTAGGGTTTGTACTTACAGGTAGAAAAAGCTCAGAGAATATAACCAATGCTTTGAGAGGGAGAGCGCAATCTAATATGATGGAGGATGGAGAGCGAAAACTCTAAGATTAGAATTTGAGTTGAAGAGAGAGAGCGAAATGTTTTAGAGTTAAGGGGAATTCTTCAAATTTTAGATTGCGAAGGACCGTGTTTTTTAAAGACGTCGGAAGTACAAATAAAATGTCGTTTAATATAGATATAAGACGACAATTTTTTAATTATGGTGGCGTTGTAAATCTTTACTACATCAGTATGTTAAATAAAACGCCGTAGTAAATACTTTTCACAGTGCTCTATAATAAACCGACGTCTTAAATATTAAATAAATAGGTGGGCTTTGGTTTTTCTGGGATTCAAATGCGTGTTACCAAGGGCGTAATTGACCAAAAACAATTGAGAGAAAACTGGTGTCGTTTCAATATACCCTAAACCCTAAGAGCACTTCCAGCAGTCAAACCCTTGCCATGGCAAGAGGGGGACTAGGGCAGCTACTATTCATGTGAATAGTGGCTGCCCTTGCAAAAAGCAATGTTGGTTTCCAGCAGTTGCCATGGCTGAGGGCAAACACTATTCTTTTTTTTGTTTTTTTCACAAATTTGTTTACCTAAATAATTAATTTGGACAATATTTTCGGATAAGATTTTTGGGTTCCTATGTGTCAATACTATTCATATCTCATAATCGGATAAAATTTTTGGATAAGATTTTCGGTTTCAAATTTCATATAAATTTCATATGAATTTCAAATTTCAGATAAGATTTTCACCCTCTAAAATTGCGCCACATGTCATCTTTATCGGCCTAAATTATTCTATAAAACCAGAGGCTCAACTCATACCTCTCACACCACATCTTCTCTTTATTTTCATTTCTCAGAGTTTAGAATTCATACTCCATTCTCCATGGAAGACATGAACAAGGTGTTGGAGAGGCAAATGCGAGAAACTAGAGAAAGAAGGCATAGACGAGCTGCAGGCAAAAGGGCGCAGAGAGAACTAGATCAGCAACTTGTCACAGTAGTGGGTTTGCTTGATGAAGAAAACAAGAGTCACCGTGGTTCACGAGAAGGCCGTGGCCCGAATGTGGACAGACATAGACATTCTCAGGGTAAGAATCTTCTGGAAGATTATTTTATCCCAACTTCTCTGTACTCTGATGTTGATTTTCGAAGGCGACATAGAATGCAACCTCATTTGTTCAATAAAGTCATGCATGATATTTGCAATTATGATGAATACTTTGTTCAAAAGAAAAATGCTGCTGGAAATTTGGGACTTCTTCCCGAGCAAAAGTTCACAGCTGTTATACGAATGTTGGCGTATGGGTCATCTGCTGATCAGGTGGATGAGATTGCCCGGATGGGGAAGTCCACTGCTTTGGAGAGCTTGGTGAAATTTTGTGATGCAGTCGAAACTCTGTACCCCAGGGACTACCTGCGCAGGCCTACGCCCAGGGACCTGCAACGACTTCTACAAATAGCCGAAACTCGAGGATTTCCAGGAATGGTTGGTAGCATCGACTGCATGCACTGGCAGTGGAAGAATTGCCCAACTGCTTGGCAAAGAGATTATGGGAATCGGAAAGGCCAAAAAAGTATCATCCTTGAAGCCGTT
Source organism: Prunus avium (assembly GCF_965620075.1). NCBI lineage: Eukaryota > Viridiplantae > Streptophyta > Magnoliopsida > Rosales > Rosaceae > Prunus > Prunus avium. The sequence continues at coordinate 2,563,432 of NC_142290.1, read as the reverse complement.
GCAGGTTTTGATACATGGGTTTGGCATGCTTTCTTCGGAGTTGCCGGATCTCAAAACGACTTGAATGTCTTGGGTCAATCCCCGGTGTTGAATGATATTTTGAGAGGTGAAGCCCCAAATATCACCTATCAAATCAACAATACAGTCTACCAAAATGGGGCATCCCCGATCCTAGAAGCAAAAATTCTTTGCTATCTATCAAGAGAGGTACAGAAAAGATGTGGAGAGGTGCTTTGGTATCCTCCAAGCCCGGTGGGCTATTATTAGAGGTGTGGCACGTCTGTTTGATGAGGAGGTGCTGAGGAGCATAACAATGACACGCATCATCCTCCATAACATGATTGTGGAGGATGAGTATGATTATGATTCTGAAGACGTGTACGAACCGGATCCAATGAACACGACCTTGACAAGAATTTATGAAAAACCCATGGGGCCAAATGGAGAACCAGTGCAGCATGAACCGTTGGTTAGGGACAGTCGTGTAATGACCCGTATGATTGATCGATATACGGAGATGCAATCGTCTTATATTCATGAACGACGTCAAGTTGACTTGATAGAGCATTTATGGGCGGTGAATGAAGTGAAGTGAAGAAGTTTGTTTTATTTATTATGTTTAAGTTTTATTTTTAGTTATGCTTTGTTTTTTTAATGCTTTGGTTGTGGTTTGTTTATTTTTAATGCTTTGATGTGTTTTGTTTTTTATGTATGGAATGTTTTGAATAAAAAGGTATTTTATTGAATGCTTTCTTTATTCACTCAAATAAAACCAATACTACTAATGAAATAAAATACATGAATTACAACTAATTTTCAAAACAAAACATTAAAATACAATGAAAATAAAAGGTAAGCAAACTAACTTAATGGTTTTTATCATTTAACCAATCCGTGTTGCTAGGTCCATCGTCACGAAAAAGTCTTCGTCTCATAACATCCTTTTATTCTTGCTTCCAAAATTGTTTTGTTTCAGGGGACATATGGCTTGTATCCATGGCCATGGTTTCCCAATCCTTCTTCTCAATGTTTTGATTACGTGTATACTCCCTTTCTTTTGCATATTCCACTTGAAATGCCCTCTCATCTTCTTGGTTTTTCTTGTCTATTTCAAGTCTCAAGGCGTTTTGCCTTGCAATTTCCTCCAAAAATTTAGATGTATTACTAGTAGAATTACTCCCTCTCTTTGCCTGCGCCGCCTTTCTCCCAATAGGACTTGGCTCCTTCTAGTTGGGTGAGTCTTCACTCATCGGGGAATCGAGAGGCAAATTCGATGCCGTTGAATTATAGAGTGGCGTCTCGTTCAACACAACGGTCGGACCCGTGGGAATAATTCTGAAACGTTTGCAATTTTTTACTACCTCCCAACATTCTTGATGGTTAAAGATTTTTTTCCTTGCCCAGTAGCACCAAACCACATTTGTGCTTGCACAATCTATTTATAAAAAAATATTGGAAATACAAGAAACATTAAAAAAAATATTGGCAATGCAAGAAACATTAAAAAATATTGGAAATACAAGAAACATTAAAAAATATTAGCAATGCAAGAAACATTAAAAAAATATTGGCAATGCAAGAACTATTAACAAAATATTGGGTATTTATGAAATATTAACAAAAAAATATTAGGACATTAAAATTAATAAAACAAAAATTACAAATAATTTACCTCATGGGTAAGTTTTTCCCCGCTTCTACAGTTGTGCATCGCTTTTGCCCAACTCTTTATTGAGAACTTTCCACCTACTAGACGATGCCATTTCCGTACGTGTCGAACCCGATCTTTCACAAAATTCGGAATCAATTTTTTTCCACATTTGAAAGAATTAAATCTGGTTATCGTTACGGGACAATGAGAAATTTGGACCCAACACCGTCAATAGAAGAAGCCATAAAGATGATAAAGAAAAATAAAACTTGAAAGTGAATAAAATGTTGAGTAAAAAGTGAATAATAGTAGAAGTAGAAGAAAATGTATGAGGATTTGGTGTTGAAAGTGAAGAGTATTGGTAGGTATTTATAGAAAAAAAAAATTCCAATATTTTTTGTTATTTTTTAAAAAAAAATTGGATTTTTTTACATATTTTTATTGCAAAAATATTGGCTGCCGTTGGATTGGAGGAGAGAATCACGATCGGAGCGCCCAGACGACGCCATGTGTCTCAGAGCCATTGGCGCAGTGCAGGGCTAACGTCAGCGCGCGGAGTTCAAATTTTATACGTGCCAACTGTAAAAAAAAAATTGAACTCCACGCGCTGATGTCAGCCCGCCCTCATTTTGGATCTCGGGCTCGACCTGCCCTTGGGCCAGCCTTCTTCGTGGCCCCCACCTCCAGCTCGGGCCAGCCTGAGCTGCTAGAATCAGTTTTTAGCCCAAATCGCCCCCAAACCCAACTGCTAGAAGTGCTCTAAGCCCTACCCTAAACCCTAAATTTTACAACAATTAAAAAAATACACAAGTATGAGAAAAATAAACCGAAAATTGCTACGGACTCCTTAGGACAATGCATTCTATATTAGCAGGCTAAATTAGGATTTCATATATTTGTATTTATTGCCACCAATGGATCACATAAACCTTAGGGTTATGTTACGAAAGTATAAGTACTATCGTGCTTTGTCTATAAACAATTTTGATTTTTGTTATCATTTGTAATTTTTATAACTAAAATTACATTTTTCAAAGCTTTGGGGGAAAGACAATCTCTCAATGAGTGCATAGTAGTTGTCGGTTTATTTTTCAGATTTTTAAAAAAATTTCTAACGTCGGAGATGAAAAATAGTGACGTCTAATTAAAATTTAAAAAGCAGAAAAACGCAAATGTCAGAGAATTTATCGTTTCATCTTGCTGTTGTTTAACAGCATGAGCATCAAGCTTGGGATTTTCTTCCTCCAAAACAAGGGGTCTCACATTCGTGGCACTCGAGCAGCTTGCTTTGTCAAACATTGGATATTTGGGGCTTTGCTCTTGAGGCAGTAAAGGAATTCGGGTAATTGGAGTTTTGAGCATGCTAGGATCAAAATTGGGAATTAGTTAATTAAAATGTTTCAACATATATTCCCTCTTTGCTCCGACTGCCTCCAAAACACTCTCCTTTGTCTTAGCCTCCATCCTCAAGCTCTCTTCTCTGACTGCCTCCATAACACTTTCCTTCAATTTGTCAGCAAACTTTATTTTGTGTTGTCTCGGCAAATCGAAGAATTGACTTGGGGAAACCCCAGCTCCAATACCTTTGACTCTCCCACCATGCTCGGGGGTTCCCAAAGCCAAAGCCAAAACATCATTGCTTCCAGAGATAGTCAGAGTGCCCTCGGAGACTTGTTTTTTAAATTCATCCTGAGAGAGAGAGAGAGAGAGAGAGAGAGAGAGAGAGAGAGAGAGAATAGATTGTAAAACGGATAAAATAAAATGACTAACTCAAAAATATAAACCGTGGTGGCATTTCAGTGAAGATGACAGTTTCTTGACAAACTTGACGTCATATATAATTTCAAACGGCGGTGAATTAAAACCGTCATCGTGTAAAAATTATAACTCCGGCATGAGGAAAAAACCGTCATATAATTCAAATGCACAATTAAAAAAAGTTCACAGAAAATCAACATAAAGTTAAAAACAATTGCACAGAGAGAGAGAGAGAGAGAGAGAGAGAGTGTGTGTGTGTAAATGAAGATAAAATAAAACGGCCCTAAATCAAAAATCTAAACCTTCGTGGTATTTCACTACTACAAAAAAGGCAAAAGACGACGGGAATTCACCGTCGTGTATCGGGTTTTCAAACTGTCGTGAAATCAACCGACATCTTTTCCAAAGTAAAACCACGACGGTAAATCACCATCGTTGTTAATACAAACAACGTCATTAACAAATAACAACCGACATCTGTATACTGAAAAATGAGCCAAAAAATTGTCAAGGTTAAGAATAGACGACCTATTTTATACAAAAACCGTCGTGTAAATAAATACAATACGTCTTTAAATAAATAAAATACGACGTTATTAAAACATACTACGTCCCATCTATTTATATCACCGTCGTGAAATAATTTTCCACTTCGTTTTTTCCATTAATATTGACGTGGAAATAGCGGTTAGGGTAATTACTTACAACACATGTATTTCTATAAACGACGTTATATTTAATAAACAACGTCGTCAACAACTAAAAGACAACCTTGTTTCAGAATTTATACGTCATCTTTAAACACAAAACCGTCGTCTAATATTTTTGAAACGGCACAAATTTCCAGTCGATCGCCGTATAAATTTATATTAACGACATGATCTGAAAATAAACGACGTGGAAAATATGTTAGGATCATGACTTACGACATATTTATTTCTATAAATGACGTGGTATTTATATACAACGTCGTCACCATGTAAAAGACAGCCGTGTTTCTAAATTTATACGTCGTCTTTACGAAAATAATAGTCGTCTAATCTATCTGAGACGGCGAAGTTTGTTAGCCAATCGCCGTGGAAATTTTTTTTAACGACATAAGAATAAAAAAGAGACGCGGATATTCCCATATAACGTTGTTTTTGTAAAAGAACGACGTCCAAATATCAGTTTACGTTGACAAATTTTCCTCTGGATTTCAAATAACGTCGTGAATTGTTAATTTTTCACTTCGTTTATGACATAACAAGCGACGTGGTAAAATTTTAAGACGACGATTTTTAAGTTGTTACGGACGAGTTCATGATCTAAGACATCGTCGTTGTTATGGTACTGGAGTCGTGTTATTTGTAATTACATGTCGGCTCTTTATGCTTCTCCAACGTGATATCGTTAATAACTGTTCCACAATACCGTCGTGGTTCTTCAATTTTACTTCGCTTTTAGACGTCGGTAAATACAATGTCGTCGTTGAATGCTCCAAAACGTCATTTTTTATTGACAATTTTATGAAAACAGACGTCTGTTTTTCACGGTTTTATGAGGACCGTCGTTTTATAATACTGAACCAGTATTTTATGTACTAATTGTTTTGTGGCCAAAACCTGCATAATGAAAGTAAAGAAAACACATTACAATTAATTACAAAATTAATGTCATACAGTAGTGCTATTTAGGGCATAAGTAATTTCATAAATTACAAGAGCATCATTCAATCCATATATCTTCACCCCCATCTCGAATATTTTGACTCCCAAACTCACCCACCAGTTCATCAAATGTGTCAACATTTGGCATCCCTCTAGATTGGCTCACACTCAATTCTCACATCACCTAAGACATCATCACCAATAACATCATTATATTCTCTATTAGGCATTCATAACACTACCGACCAACCACGATGCATCGGGTCGTCAACAAAAAATACTTGTTTGACTTGAGAAGCCAAAACAAATTGGTCATTCCTATGTCCAATTTTACTCAAATCTACAAGGGTAAATCCAAGTTCGTCGACTACAAGGCCGGAAGTACTATCTATCCAATCACACCTAAAGACTGGGATTGTAAACTTTTGGTAGTCAAGGTCCCAAATTTCTTGAATGACACCATAAAAACCCATATTTGAGAGAATTGGATTTTTATCCTTGGCACTAGCAACTTGCATGGTATGTGCAAGTAAATAAACTCCACTATTTTAAACTGTCCGCACATCATCTTGTGCGTTGATGTTAAATTTAACACCTTTAATAAGATAGCTCCTATATAATGGCACTTCCATGTTTGGACCAGCTGCTAGCCACCTTAAATTTTCTTATACGCCATGATTGTCTCCCTCATTAAGTTCACTTTGAACCTGCAAATTAATCATATCTTAATTTAATCTAACATAGAAAGAAGAAAATTAAAAGTCCAATATGTTATTGAATAACATATACCTTGAAGCGTAGCCATTGAATGAAAGTGCTATTGTGCTTATCTTGCAGCCACTTTGTTCTCTTTCTAAATTTTGGATAAGCGGCCTTGATGTGGATCATATGTTCCCTACATGACATGAAAAATTTAAGCATTACGGTCCCAAACATATAAGATAAACATAAGGAATAATTTAAAATGGAAACTTAAAGAATAAAGCTCATACTTGATATAAGGTAGGACTTCCTCTGTATTCTCCAAGACATATAGATGTGCTTGGTTCAACAGGTCCCGATCAACTAAGCTCACTGTGCACCCTGATAATGGCTTTGAAACTCCTATCTTCTGACTTGATGGCACTCCAATTGTACTAATATCAGATAAATGTTCAGTGCAAAATTCTACAGCTTCTTCAGCTATATAACGCTCAGCAATGCAACCTTCGGGATGAGTATAATTCTGAACATACCCCTTTAGAACTTTCATATATCTTTCGAATGGATACATCCATCTAAAATATACTGGCCCACATAAACGAACTTCTCTGACAAGATGTACTACTAGATGAACCATGATATCGAAGAATGAAGGTGGAAAGTATTTTTCAAGCAAACACAAAGTAACTACTACATCTTCTTCCAACTTATCTAGCTCGGAAACATCAACCGTCTTTGCACATATAGAATTGAAGAAGAAGCACAAACGAGTTATTGCATACCTTGCAGGCTTCTCCAAAACAAAACGAATTGCCATAGGGAGCAATTGTTGCATTAAGGTATGACAATCATGTGATTTAAGGCCAAGAAGTCTTGTATCTTGTAAAGATACAAGATTTTTTATATTTGAAGAATAACCTTCAGGGACCTTCATACCATAGAAAGAATTGCAAACCGCTCTCTTCCCTGCTCTTGACAAATTCCAAGGCCCTGGAGGCAAACGAGTACGTCTTTCTCCATACTCGGGATGCAAATCAGTTTTGGCCCCCATGTTCAATAAATCTAACCGAGTAGCAATCCCATCTTTATTTTTTCCAGGGATCTCTAGCAATGTATCAATGATACTATCACAAACATTCTTCTCAATGTGCATAACATCTAGGACATGCCTCACTGGAAGATATTTCCAATACTCAAGATCAAAGAATTTTGACTTCTTCTTCCAACAAACTCTGTCACCATCATTTTCACCTCCACCTCCCCCTTTTTTCGAGCCCCATATGTAATTAATATCTTCAACCATATGCAGTACTTCTTCTCCCGTTAATGACTCCAGAGGCTTGCCATATTCAGGTTTCCCATTAAAAGCTGCATGTTGCCTCCTATATGGATGATTGATTGGTAACCATTTTCTATGCCCAATGTAACAAATTTTGTGGCCATTTTTCAACCTGTGACTAGGTGTATCATCACCGCATATTGGACAAGCTTTATATCCTTTAACAACACAACCAGATAAGTTTCCATAGGCGGGAAAATCATTAATTGTCCACAGTAATGCAGCTCTGAGTGTAAAGTATTCTCCTATGTGTGCATCATACACTCCTCTAATCTCATCCCACAAAGATTTTAAATCATCAATCAAAGGCTCCAAGTAGACGTTTATATCATTTCCGGGTTGTTTAGGACCGGAATTCAATAAAGTCAACATCATGAACTTTCGTTTCATGCACAGCCATGGTGGGAGATTATATGTAACTAAGATAACTGGCCAGCAACTATATCTGCTACTTAGAGAACTGTGGGGATTGAATCCATCAGATGAAAGAGCCAATCTCAAGTTTCTCGGCTCATTACCAAACTCGGGCCATTTATCATCAACAAGTTTCCAAGACAGGGAATCCGCCGGATGAGACATCTGACCATCAATTGATTTTCTAGCAGCATGCCAAGTCAAACTCTTAGCTGTCTCATGTGATTGAAACATCCTTTTAAACCTTGGAATTGGAGGAAAATACCACACCACCTTCGCCGGCACACCCTCTTTCAAGATTGAATCTTTGCCTTCCTTCCACCTTGAGATACCACAAGTACGACAATTAGTTGAATCTTCATACTTCTTCCTATACAAGATGCAATTATTGGGGCATGCGTGGATTTTCTCATAACTCAGCCCCAATGCACACAAAGTCTTTTTTGCCTCATACATAGAGGCCGGTATTGTATTTCCTTCTGGAAGCAACTCGCCCTGAAGTATTAATAATTCTGTAAAACAGACATCACTCATCCCATGTTTTGCCTTCAAATTATACAACTTCACTAATGCCGATAACTTGGTGTACTTTCTACAACCAGGGTACAATGGTTGATCTCCATCCCTAATCACATTAGCAAACTCATAAGGATCGGATCCAAAATCACCAAAATCATTATCATCCATCTCTATTTCTTTAGACACAAAACTGTACCTACTATGGTCATCATCTTCTTCAACATTTCTACTAGCATTAGTAGTTGCTTCCCAAGGTTCTCCATGAAATGTCCAATTCTTATAGCTTTGGTCAACTCCATTAAAGTATAAGTGATCCCTTATAATTCCAACCCCAAACAATTTCAAATTCACACATTTAACACATGGACAACAGATATGCGTTGTAGTTAGAAGATTTTCTACAGAAAATTGCAAAAATGCTTCCACCCCTAACTCATATGCCTTTGATCTTCTATCCGATTGCATCCATGACTTATCCATCTCCAACATTATATCCTATTATCTATAATAAGGTGAAAAGACAAGCAATGACCATCACTATAGCAGATTATATAAGGTTTTAATAGCAAGTAATAGAGTATACAGACGACGGTTTTTAAACAAAAACAGACGTATTACACATATATAGACGACGGGTTTTAAAAAAACGTCGTCTAATGCTAGCAAAAAACAGAGGCCAACGAACTTGAACCACGACGGTAGTTAAAAAATGTGTCGTGGTATAAAATATAGACGACGGTTTGTTAAAAAACCGTCGTCGTATGCCTTAAAAAGATATCGAAATCCCAATTTATTTTCAAGAACCCAAAATATATTAAGAACACAACATATGCATTAATTTTTATGTTGGGTATTAAGAACACGTATACTAAGCACGAAACCAACATATACTAAGCATGAAAACATTAAATTCATTCCCGATTCATAATAACAGAGAGTGATTAAAAGATCCGACAACATTAAATCCATTCCCGATTCATGAAAACATTAAACATTAAATCCATAAACCCATACCTCCGACAACATTAAAAAATCACAAAACCCTTTACCACAAAACTGAATATCATTCAATGAATTTACAAGCATGAGATTAGGGTTTGTACTTACAGGTAGGCAGAGCTCACAGATTATGGCCAACTTGGATTCGACGGAGTTGTAAACTTGGCCAACTTGGATTCGACGGAGAGCCCAACTTTGAATTAGAGTTGAAGTGAGAGAGCGGAGTGAAATGTTTTAGGTCACAGACTATGGCCAACTTGGTTCAGGGTTAAAAGTATAAGAGTTAGAGTGAAATCTGAAAATTTTAGGTCGCGGTGAAATTTTTAGAAAGCGCGCTCTTTAAAAAACATCGACGGAAAAAAAAAAAACAACCGTCGTTAAAATTTCAACCTAAACATGACGCTTATTTAAAAAAAGACGTCGTTGTAAATATCCTTACGACACAAAAACAAACTACCGTCGTTAAAATGTCAAAAGAAATATGACGCCTATTAAAATAATTGGGTCGTGGTATCTCCATACGACGTAAAAAAAAAAACGTACGTATTAGAAAATTAAATAGACAAATATACCCTAAACCCTAAACCCTAAACCCTAATAAATAAAACCTAAATTATATATTTTAAAAAAAAAAATCATTTTTCAAAAGGGATTAGGGTTTTATGGCCTAAAATATCTCATCCATAAAACCCTAAACCCTAATCCCTTTTCTAAATTTATTTAAACCCTAAGCCCTAAACCCTGAACCATTAAAGTATAAGTGATGTTGTGACTCATGAAAACATTTTTCTTTTTGGTGGTCATTTTAAATTTGTATAACTCAAACTTAATTTTTTAAAGTTTAAGGGGGAAGAAAATATCTCAATGACTTCATAGGAGTTGACGTTGCATGTTTTGGATTTATTTTAAATTTATTATGAATATTTCGAATTAAATAAAATAAAATATTATTAATAAAACCCACAAACCACGTTAGCGTTAAGAAATTAAAGACATTGTAAATCATAATAAACGACTTACTTTTAAAACAAACGTCGTTTAAAGGCAAAACCATGGCCATTTTTACACAAAAAACGACGTACAAACAATATTCCACGACCTAAACTCTTAACTTCTCGCCGTCTAATATCAACCAAACGACGTCGTCTATAGAACCAAGAGCGTCGTTTGAAATACCTTTTACGTCTCTTTTTAAAAAACTATGACGTTGTTATGTGTGTACAATGTCCTTTTAAAGAAACGATGGTTTAGAAAGTGCCCCTTGGGTTTTCACAACATGAAAACCTCAACAAATTTGGTTCAGCATGATCTTTGGTTTTTCACAACATGAAAACCTCAACACATTTACAGGGAGGTTGACGGTGCATTTTTTGGATTTATTTTAAATTTATTATGAATATTTCGAATTAAATAGAATAAATTATTATTAATAACACCCACAAACCACATCGGCGTTAAGAAATTAAAGACGTTGTAAATCATAATAAACGACTTACTTTTAAATCAAACGTCGTTTAAAGGCAAAACTATGGCCATTTTTACACAGAAAACGACGTACAAACAATATTCCACGACCTAAACTCTTAACTTCTCGCCGTCTAATATCAACCAAATGACGTCGTCTATAGAACCAAGAGCGTCGTTTGAAATACCTTTTACGTCTCTTTTTAAAAAACTATGACGTTGTTATGTGTGTACAACGTCCTTTTAAAGAAACGACGGTTTAGAAAGTGCCCCTGGGTTTTTCACAACATGAAAACCTCAACAAATTTGGTTCAGCATGATCTTTGGTTTTTCACAACATGAAAACCTTAACAAATTTACAGGGAGGTTGACGGTGCATTTTTTGGATATATTTTGAATTAAATAGATATAAGGACAACGGTGTTCGATATAATTATGTCGTTGCAAGTTTTATTACACGTCGGTCACGCAATTTCCTTTTTTTTTAAATAATGAAAACCTATTTTAAATTCATAGGGAAAAAAAGAATGTACATTATACATAAAATTTGCACAAAAACTTGTCTAATTCTAACCAATTTTGTACAAAAACTTGTCTAATTCTAACAAAATTTGTACATTTTATAAAAGGAATTTAAGTATTCTAAAAATCCTCTACTCCATATGAACACAAACAAACTCTGCCCATTCTTTCCTAACTTCTTCAATGGCTGCTTGGGGGTATGGCGCTTGATCCTTTCCCTTCGCAAACTGCAATCCATAAACAAAGATTATTCTAACAGACGACGCTATTTTTCATTTACCGACGTAGTATATATATTCAACGACGGTATTTTTAATTTACCGTCGTTGATAATACAAAAAACCACATAAAATAAATCTGAAAATTTTCTTCTTACCATCTTCTCAAATTCCAGGGAAGTATCCGAGATGATGTCTCTCATAAAGCGCATGACATAATACCCGCATTCTACACTGCTTGGTTGCTTTGGTGTGCCGGACAGAGTTTTCCAAAGAGGTGCTTTACGGCCTAATATGCCTATGTGTGTATTATACATTTTTAGAGCACTGTTCACTATGTTTTTCCCGTCCTCATCCACAACTCGATTTCTAGGCAGTGGATCCAGAAAATAGACGGTCTCCTTCTTTGCTCTCACAATGATCAAGACCCAATGACGGCTGCACAAAATAAATATAAAGGTTAAACAGTTTTATATGCAGAGCATCATACAAACAAAATCCTGTTTTTTGTTTGGAGACTAACCCTGGATTGTAAGGCAACAAGAAAATCTATTCACCATCTATTTTTTGAAGTCGATTGGCTACGACACGTGATATTTCAGTTAATGAACCAGCGTCGGCACTAACTAGAGCAGGGTCGATAAAGCCAACCATGTTCACCACATTTGCAGCTTTCAAATTATCAAATAGGCACCTAAATATATGAAATGAAACCATGAGTGTTTTTTTTTTTTTCAACATAAAGGAGAGTGTGAAATGAATATTTGATAAGGACAAACCTCATATATACTGCAACCACAGTAGCCCCAATTTCTTCCATGCCAGCAAACTATGTAATATCTTCATGCAAGACGAAGGTAGTACAATCTATGCCAAACACCTCCTTCTCAATTGTAAAGGTCATAGTCTTCTCCTGAGGCTTTAGTGTCGTTTCCGCATAACGACAAAGGGATTGTAAAGAAGATGGCAACTCCAGCTTTGAATAATCTAGTACTTCAGTATTTTGTTTGAAGAAATAAAGCAACATAAAGTGACGTGGTAAATAAACAAACACGACGGTTTAAATAAAACAACGTCGTCTGAAAATAATTTACACGACAGGAAAAAAATACCGTCGTAATGAATACTTTATTACATCGTATAAAAACCGACGTCTAATTCAAATGCAAAATTCATAGATAATGAATTTACCTTGTCAATTTGCTTTTCTCCAACACTGGATTGCTGTTTTAATAAATAAAGAGATAAATATATATATATATATATATATATATATATACATATATATATATATATATAAGAAAGTTTGTACAACAATTTAAACATTCAATTAAAAAAAAACTGCCGTGGAAATTTAAAACAAACGACGGTTTAAAGAAAATATCGACGTCTGAAAATTGAAAAACAAATGAAAAAGGCAAAGTTATGAGAATTTACCTGTTCAACTATCTTTCCTTCTATCTGTTCAACTATCTTTCCTTCTATCTTTTCTACTCTCTTTTCTACATCCCCGGATTTCTGTTTTAAGAAATAAAGAAATATATAAATGACATTGTACAAAAAGTAAAAACAATTAAATAAACCGTCGTGGTAAAGCATAACAGAAGACGGTATGTAATAATTACACACGTCTAAATAACATTAAACGACGATAAATAATAAACCGTCGTCTAAATCACATAAAAATTTTTAGAAATTCATATTCCAGAGAGTACCAGCCTTTTTTAGCAGAAACACAGATAACAGAAATTGCAGAGAAAAGAGTGAGAGAGAGCTCTACAAAAAAAAGTGTCATTACCGACCAACTTTTTCTTAGGGCCTCAAAATTCTCTCGGTAAAAGTGTTTTTTCCAACAAAAAAATGTTATCCGTCGGAAATATGTCATGGGACTGAAATTTATTTCCAACAAAGAAACTACCCTCGAAAAAGGTCTATAAGGTTGTATCTCAGAGAGAGAGAGAGAGAGAGAGAGAGTGGGATTTTGTAAGTGAAGATAGCTTGTAAAACAAGTAAACTAAATACTACAATAACTCAATTATTTCCACCATCATGGTATGAAACACAAACGACGGTTTAATAAAAAAATGCGTCGTGGTATAAATTTTAAAACGGCGGTAAATATAAACCGTCGTTGTTTTTTAATATTCACGACTGTAATTCACAATAACGACGTCTAATGTCTTTTTGAAAAACAGAGAATTCAAAGTTTAGAGACGTTACCATTTCTTCCTGCTTTTCCCCATTCTTAGCAGTATCCTCCTCAAACTGTAGGGCTCTAACATCAAGTGCCCCAGAGCAGCTTGCTTTCTCCGACATTGGATTTTTGGGACTTTGCCCTTGGATTTGACCGGGGTTAGTATTCAGTTTCAGCATGCTTGGATCAAAATTGGGGATGAGTTTGGAAAGCTGACTCAGCAAATTTTCCCTCTCAGCTTCTACCAATTGCTTGGTCCTAGCCTCCATCTTTAAACTCTCTTCTCTTGATCTAGCCTCCATTTTCAAAGTCTCTTCTTGAAGGACAAGTCTTACACTTTCCTTCAATTGATCGGCAAACCTTACCTTCTGTTATCTAGGTAAATTGAAGTATTGCTTAGGGGAAATCCCAGCTCCTACCCCTCTAACTCTTCCTGGATGCTCGGGACCCAAAGCCAATGTCAACACATCATTGCTTCCTGACACAGTAAGAGTGCCTTCAGAGACTTGTTTTTGCAAATCATCCTAACACAAAGACATAATAAAAAGTCAGCATAAGAAAACACACGACGGTTATTTATAAGAAATCGACGTAATATAATATTTCACACGACTCAATAACATAACAATCGACGTAATACAATATTTCAGACGACGCTACCTAAATATCGACGTGGTTAATTTATTAACACAACGTCAATAATAAACCACCGACGTCTTATGATATAATTACAAAAAACAGAGTAGTGATTCCAGATTCAGACCTTTAACGACGTGTTTTAAAAGATTTCGACGTAGTAATATTTTTCACACGACACAAAAATATAACAAAAGATGTAATAAGACTTATCACGGCAATACAGTTTAATAAAAATTTAAAACAGAGTGAGTAGGCTTACATTTAATTTTTCTTTCTCTGCAACCTTTGGATCCGGGATGTTACCATGTTTGTCTTCTCTAGCTTTCTTCCATAAGTTAGATCGATCAATATCTACCTCGGGCATGGTTTCCACCAAGTGATCCTCCAAACCAGCATATCCTTTTCGAGACAATCGATGATTGTACTCAAGTTTCTCCCTCCTCTATGATTGTTCTTCATGCACAGCCTCAAATTTTTCAGATAACCTTGAAGCTACAAAGGCATCCCAGTCAGCTTTCTCTATGAATTTGTATGTTTCAGGGGGTTGCCTTAATTTCTCCTTCTCCTTGATGAATGGAAGGATATGAACCCTCGTTAGTGTAGACTTGAAATCCTTCCATTTCTTGGCAGCAGAAGATAACACCATTTTCTTGCCCCCTTGACCAACCACAAAAGTCATGTCAACGGCTTCCCAAATCTGCTCTTTTATATCCTTGGATATTTGAACCCATTTCTTGTCCACAAGTGGGACTCTAGAGCGTGCCAACACACCAATGTAGGACTGCATCTCACTATGTGCAGGGCCATATGCTTTCCCCTTTTGATTGTACTCTACAACAGGCTTGATTTTCTGAAATTTTCTCATCACAACACGAGGCATTGTGCTTATACCCTGACCTGACTTGGCTCCTCAGAAAATGTTGCCGTGCTGCTTGGTTCTGTCTCAGCAGATGAAACAAACTTCATCTTCTTCGAGGACTTGGCTTGAGGATTTACAACTCTAAGCTCCTTACATTCATTTTTTTTCAAGCCATACTCCTTACTTTGGGATTGAGAAACCATGGTTATAGACAAATCAAACCTGCAAGTGAAAATATTTTAGTGAAATTAAGAAAAAACACAACGGTTATTTATAAAATAAGACGTATTATAATATTTCAAACAACGTAAGAACAAAACAATCGACGTAATAATAAATTTTCACGACGGTAATTAACCACCGACGTGATTAAATATTACAACAATGTTAATAATAAACAACCGACGTCTTATGATATAATCACAAAAAACTGAGTATTAAATATTACAACGATGTTAATAATAAAAATTCGTCGTGGTATTAAAATTAAAACGACGTAAATATTAATATACCGTCGTCTATACCACAGCAAACAAATTAGGAAAAACGTAAAATATTTTCAACAGAAAAATAATTAAAAAGATTTTCAAAACAAAAACCATTGTTCAGAGAAATCAAACCTGTGATGAATATATCCTTAAAAATCAAATACAAAAAAAGAAGATCATTTTAAAAAACAAAGAAGAACACTTTCACACAACGCTAGGATGACTGACGAACCGTCGTGGTCTATAAATCTAACCACGTAAATAACAAGCCACTGTCGTCTTATTTAGTTGAAGTAAAAGAATCAGAGTAGTGTTCAAACTTGGAAACTTTCCGTCTTTATCTGCAAATTTTATCAAACTTGGAAAGAAAAAATGTAAAAGGATTTAAAAAAACGAAAATGATATGCGCATGCAAAACAGGAACAAAAATCATCCCAGAAATGCTTACCCTTTGCGTGCAATGAAAGCTTTCTCCTAGAGTTTGGTGTTTCAGTTCAGAGACGAAGACGAAGAGGAGAGGAAGACGAAAAGTTCTCTCGGAGATAAGCTTGAAAGTTTGAAACAGCGCTTTGAGAATGAAAAATGAGAGAAGCTTGAAAGTTTTTCTTGGGTTTGGAAACAGTGCAAGTATGGGTCAGGTAGGCGAAAAGTTTAAAATATTAACAGACCGTTTCATAAAACAACGCTATTAATAGAATGCGCCCTAGTATGCAACATTATACGGCGCTATAGGTTAACACCGCCCTATGACATGACTTTACACGACGCCAAGTTTTAATGAACTGCCGTTTTTATATCGAATTACACGACGCATTTTTCTTCAAAAAGATTAATCACGTCATTTTCAAATTTACCCAACGACCTTATACTCAATAATAACGACGTGAAAAATACATACCACGTCGTTTTAATTACGCTTACCGACGTGTACCTTTTTTAATTATACAATAAATTAGTTTTCCAAAAAATGACAACGTCGTTTTTTATATAGCGTCGTTGTTAATTTATTTATACGACCTTATTTTAGTTTAAACGACGTTTATGTTTTCATATAAATGTCGATAATTTAATATAACCGACGTGGTATATAAGATTTGTTTATAAATAAGGGTTTTTCTGTCTTTCTTTCATCTTCATTTTTCAATTAGGATTTCAACTTCTTCTTGCCCTTGGCTCTGTCTCACCTCTCTGGAGGCACATCACCTCTCTGTCTCACCTCGCTTTCATTTTTCAATTTGGATGTTGATGTGTGTGCGTGTTTGTGTATCTGAAAGACACAAACAGGCACACATCATCTAAAAAATTGTCTTTCTGCTGCGGCCATCATTTTTCTGAAAGCAAATGTTTTGGATGTGGATGTGTGTGCGCCTTTGTGTATCTCAAAGACACAAAGACGCACACATCATCCACTTCTAAAACATTGCCTTTGTGTGTTGGTTCGATTATGATGAGGAACAGAGTTCATTCTGGTAATGATAGACGTATAATGGTAAAAAATTTGTATGTCGTTAATTTAACAAACCATCGTGGTTAGTACAATTATGCGGACAGTGGAGTTATGGATACCATCGTAGTATAGTATAATTAAAAAGTTGATAAATTTATATTTACAGTCGTGGTAACTTAATTTAAATCGGCGAATTTTTTTGTAATTAACCGTTGTAGATTTCTTTGAATTTATGCGTCGCTGACTAAGAAAATTGGGTCGTGTTTATTAATTAGTTAACACGGCGTCTTATTTTTATATCGTCGTCTTTACTTTCTACAGCGGTGATTTCATAGCTGCAGTCGTTGTTTTTAGGTTCAGATTTTAACTCTGAAAAATACCTTTGTAATAAGACGACGCTTTTTTAATTTGGTGCATCGTGGTTTAAAAATATCTATGTGTGTACCGGTTTTTTAGGTGTTTAAAGTAAGTTTCTACGACGGGTTTCTATTACCGTCGTCTTTTTAAAAATAACGACGGTTTTTTGATCTACCGTCGTTGTTTACTGGTCGTCTATTGCCCTTTTTGTAGTAGTGTTTACTGAAGATGACGGGTTCTTTAAAAAACTGACGTAGTATGATTATTCAAACGGCGGTAAACAAATACCATCGTTGTGTATGAATTCTAACGTCGGTGGGAGAAAAGACCGTCGTGTAATTCAAAAGTTGTGCATGTGAGTAAATGAAAGTTGTAAAACAGAAAAAATAAAAACGACCATAAAGTAAAAACTTAAACTGTCGTGGTATTTCAATGAAGACGACGGATTCTAGAAAAAACTGACGTAGTATGTCTTTTCAAACAACGGTAAACAATTACTGTCGTTGTGTATGAATTCTAATGTTTGTAAACGAAACAATTGTCGTATAATTCAAATGCATAGATTAAAAAAAAAATAACAAAAGTAAGCATTCTTTACTAGAAATAGAGTAAAAACCAATTGCACAGAGAGAGAGAGAGAGAGGGAGTGTGTGTGTGTCAATGAAGATAGTTGTAAAACTTTTGAAAGAAAACGACTAACTCAGAAATATAAATCGTCATGGTAATTTAATCTAGTCATCGATTTCCTGAAAAAACCGACGTCCTATATTATTTGAAACGGAAGTAAATAAATACCGTCGTTGTGTGTCGTTTTTAACGACGTTTAGAAAAGCAAAAGACGTCTAAATGAAATTAAAATTCTCTGTTTTTGAAATTTAGAATAGAGTGAGTGAGACTTACAATTTATTTTGCTTTCTCTGCAACCTTTGGATCGGGGATGTTTCCCTATTTATCTTCTCTGGCCTTCCTCCATAACCGAGAATGATCAATTTCTTCACCGGGCATGGTTTCTTCTAATTGGTCCTCTAAACCAACATACCGTTTTTGAGACAACCTATGATTGTACTCGCATTTTCCCCTTTGTTGTGACTGCTCAAAATGCACAGCCTCAAATTCTGGGAATAACCTTGAAGCTACAAAGGTATCCCATTGTGATTTCTCTATGAAGTTATATAGCTGAGGGGGTTCTTTTAACTAGTCCTTGTCATTTGTGAATGGAAGGATAAACTGCCTCGTTAAGGTAGACTTGAAATCCTTCCATTTTTTGGAGGGCAGAAGATAGCACCATCTTCTTGCCCCATTGCTCAACAACATAAGCCATTTCAACAGCTTCCCAAATCTGCTCCTTTATATCCTTGGGCAATTGAGTCCAATTCTTGTCCAAAACAGGGACTCTGATGCGTGCCAAAACCCCAATGTAAGATTGCATCTCAACAGAAGCCTTGCCATATGGTCTGCCCCTTTTATTGTACTCAACTACGAGTTTAATCTTCTGGATTTTCCTCTTCACAACACAACTCATTGTGTTGATACCGCGAGTCGATTTTGGCTCCTTATCAAATGTCGTTGAGCTAGGGTCTTTCTCGAAAGTTGAAGTAAATCTCATCTTCTTCGAGGGTTTGCTTTGAACTGCTTTGTCTTCATTCATTTGAGCCTTTGAAACTGCAAGGTCCTTGCTTTGACCTTTTGATACTTGAGCCTCCTTACTTTGAGATTTAGAAACCATGTTTAGAGAGGAATAAAACCTGCAAGTGAAAAAAACGATGGTTAAATAAAAAGAACGACATAATATTATATGGAAGATGTCGATAGAAAAACACAACTGTCGTGCTATTTCTTTTAGCACGGCCGTTGTAAACCATCGTCGTGGTATTCTTAATAAAATGATGTAAACAAGAAAAAACAATTGTCTTATTAAGACTGAATACCCAAAAAAAAAAAAAAAAGGGCTCAAATCTCTCTCTCCCACGATCGTTTCTGTATTTACTCGTAATAAGACGACGGCTTTATCTTGTTTATGTCGTATTAATTATCACACCACGATGATGATTAACTACCGTTGTGCTATTTGCAATAGCACGAAGTTAATTACCATCGTGGTGAGTCAATTAAAATGATGTAAACAAGACAAAACAGTCGTCCTAATACGACGTGAGAGTGAGAGACTAGTGAAATTATTCAAACCAATGAAAGATTTCATCATTTTGTAAACGGAGTCTTGTTTCCAGACTCTTTCTTTCATGGTATCTAAATTAGAAAAACCTTTGACAAAAAAAAACTTGAAATGATTTTGACCAAAAAAAAAAGTGTGAGAAAAAACCTTTGGCGTGCAGAGAAAGTTTGCTTCCGACGTAAACTTTGGAGATTTGGAGACGAAGACGAGGAAGATGACGAGATTCAATCACGTTGCTTTTGGGAACTGAGATGAAACTGAAATATTTTATCGGTTAGAGAAAGCGTAAAAATTTAGGTCAGGTGATGAAAAAGTTTATATACAATCACAAAGTTCCATAACATGACGGTTTTTATAAAAACCGGCCTAGTATGTCGTTAAAACGACTCAAAAGTAGTAGAAACCAACGTGTTATTTACAGTTTTACACGACAAAAGTTTACTTTCGTTGACGTGATATTATTAGTTAATATGTCACTTAAACCGACGTGGTTATTTACAATTTTACACGACAAAAGTTTACTTTGGCTGACGTGGTATTATTAGTTAATACGTCGCTTGTTTATAATAAACCGCCATGGTTATTTACAATTTTATAGGACGAATGAATTTTTTTGTCGATGTGGTATATGTGTTAATACGGCACTCTTTACAAAAAAAACCGCCATGGTTAGTGTGAATAACATGCGCTCTTTACGAATAAATCAATGGATGTAAAAATAAATTGGGGCTTTTCTTCAGTTTTACTTTTCTATTAGGGTTCCAACTCTAACTCAAGTAGCATATGCCCTTGGCTCTCTCTACCTCTCTGAATGTCCGGATTTGATTGGGAGGCAATAATTTGGAAGTTAATGTGTTTGTGACTCTCTCACCTCTCTGAAGGTCCAACATATTGATGACACAAGCATCATCTACTTCTAAAATATTGTCTTTCTCATGTTGGTGGTTTGATTGTGATGAGGAACATAGCTCCCACTTGTAAGATTTCATATCTCTTGGGTTTGCATAGAAAACCGTCGTGGTTTTACTCCACACTTGTCATTTTGTTGATCTACCGTCGTAGGCTACTAAAATTCAAAAATTAAATCTAAAAAAGCGATACAAATTTAAGATGACGGTATTCAGAAATAACAGTCGTATAAAAAAAAATTGATGACAATATATTTCACGTAATGATATGGGAATATAATTTTAACAACGCTATAACTAAAGAAATTGACGTGGTTAGTAGACACAACCCACCTAGTATGTCTTTAAAATGATGCTAGGATAGTAGAAACTGACATGGTTGATTACGATTTTACACAACAAAAGTTTACTTCTACTGCCGTGGTAAATTAGGTTAATACAGCGCTTAATAAAAAAATAAGTGCCGCGGATTTTTTTAATATTAGACGATACAATTTATAAAGGGACCGCCATGGTTAGTAAAGATTATTGGTTTAAATTGGGGCTTTTCACGCGTTCTTTCACTTTCAGTTTTCACTTAGGGTTCCAACTTGACATAAAGTCGCATTCTTCTGGCCCTTGGTGGCCAAATTTTCAGTTCAGACCCTTGCCTGCCGTCCTCACTTCAGGCCTTGGTTCCCTCTCACCTCTCTGGAGGCAATAATTTGGATGTTAACGATGTATGTGTTTTGGTGTATCTCAAAGATACCAAAACACACACATCGTTAACTTTCAAAAAATTGTCTTTCTCAAAAAATTATCTTTCTCAAAGCTTGTTGTCGTCAGTTCATTCCTTGGCTCTCTCTCACCTCTCTAAAGGTCCGGGTTTAGTTTATAGGCAAATAGTTTGGATTTTGATGTGTATGTGGCTTTGTGTATCTCAAAGACACATACGTCATCAATGTCTAAAATATTGTCTTTCTCATATTGGTGGTTCGATTATGATGAGGAACATAGCTCCCACTGGTAAGATTTCATATCTCTTGGGATCTCATTTTAATTTCTCTGTGACGACAGTTTTCTATGTAAACCATCAAGGTTTTTCTCAATTCTTGTCATTTTGTTGATCTACCATCGTAGGCTACCAAAATCCAAAAATAAAATCTTAAAAAGCAATAAAAATTAAGACGATGGTTTACAGATAAGAGCAGTTGTATAAATTGAATAAATACGACGGTACTTTTCAGTTAATGACGTGGTAAAATAATATTATACGATGCTCATTGAACAAACCAACGTGGTAAAATGATTTAGACGTTGTTATCTACTCTTCTAGTGTCGTGGTTCACTACTACTCTATACGACAGTAGTGTTATAGATATCGTCGTAGTACATTGGGGCGTAATACGCCGATAAATTTATTTTTACCATCGTGGTACATGGCTTTAATGCGGCGCTAATTAGTAATATACCGACGTGGATTCCATTAAAATTATACTACGCTGATTAAGAACAATTGGTGATATTTATCTAGGAGTTAACACGGCGGCTATTTTGGTAAATCTTTGTCTTTACTTTCTACGTCGGTTATGGATGGCAAAAATCCATGCGGGGGCAGGTCCCCGTCAGATCCCCAACCCTAACGATTTCGAGACCAAATGGGTATTGGGTACAGGGAGGGGATGGTATTGGCATCCCCATCCCCGAACCCGACCCGAAAATATATATGTTTATATTTAAATAAATAAATATATATATATATATATATATATATATATATATATGTATGTATAATTGTAATATTTATGTTTAACCTTAAGTTAACCTTCCTCTCCTAATTCTTCCTAATCTTCTCTGGAATTTCATATTGATGTGATTTTGAATAGTGAGTTGAACTTTATAGTTAATTTGGATGTGTTGAATGATAATTTAATATGAAATTTAATGTTAAAATGTATGATAAATATTTTTTTATGCAAAAAAAAGGGATTCGGGGTGGGTATAGGGGATAGTCCCCCGACGGGGATGGGGACGAGGATTCCCCGAACCTATTAAACGGGGATGGGTTTGAGGACAGAGGCGGGGACGAAAAGCGGGGATGGGGATGGTATTGTCATACTCAGCACCTCCCCGACCCGTTGTCATCCCTAATGTCGGTGGCTTCATACCTGCTGTCATTGTTTTTAAGGTGAGAGTTTAAGTCTGAAGAAAACCTATTTAATAAGATGATGCTTTTTAAGTTGGGTGCGTCGTGTTTTAGAAATACCCAAGCGAATCTCAATTTTTTAGGTGTTTAAGTTACTTATCCACGACGGTTTTCTATTACCGTCGTCTTTCTAGACAGCAAACACTGTTTGGTTCATGGAATGAGTTTGAGGGGAAATCATTTCCCATGTTATTTTCCAAGGGACGGGAAATTGAAGATTTCTTTCTCACGTTTGGTAACACCGGGAAAGTAACCAAGAGATATCACTTTATTTTCTTTCCCATATTTGTTTTGAGTATGAATGGAAAACAAAGTTTGTATAAATTTTCAATTATACCCATATTAAATTAAATAAAAAATAATGCATTTAATGATATATTGTAATTCTAAATTGTTCATGGGGACAAAATGGTCATGAAAAATATTTATTTAATATTGGCTCATTTTCCCAAACTTTCCCATGATGAGGGAAAACAAAACCCAAGTAGGAGGATGGCTTCACTTTCCCCTTACTTTCCCATGGGCTAGACAACAATTTCCCATTCTTGAACTTACCAAACATGAGAAAGCAATTGATTTCTCATCCCTAAATCTCATTTCCCATGAACCAAATGGGGCCAAGTGAATCAGAATACAAAAGAGCTCTGCTGAAGCAACTCATATTTCCAGCACCCCATATTCCATCACAAAACCAACGATAACATGGATTTTTGTGTAAAGATGTGTGTTTTGTTTTTTGCTCTGTTATACCAAATTCAATATTATTTGTTAGCATATTTATAGTTTTGGAAGCAGGAAAAGGCATTTTCTCATTACTTTGGGTTTCTCATTTTCAGTTTCCCATGGTTGCTTCTTGAGAGATTGTAGTGTTCAACGCTCTCTGAGGTGTAGCTTTGAGTACTCTTAATGATCTTGTGATTTATCAGAGCTACAGTAGGTATGTTTCAAAGTATTTGGGACTTTTAGCTCTTATATCTTAAACATATGAACAATCTGTGTTTGTGTTATGTAATTGGTCTTCTTAATGTTATGATGTTTTGTGTGCGTGTGCGTGCGCTATTCTAGCTTAAAATCCAAGTTCTACCCTAAACATGTTAATGATGCTCTGATAATTGAGAGAACATAGAGAAAGTATGAGACATAGAAATGGGATGGACAAATTATGGGAGGTAGAAGGAATTTTTTTTTTTTGTCTGTCACGAGACTCATTTGTGAATAGTAATCCTTACACTACTTATGTATTGCATATCAGATGTCTATTGTCACTCTATTGCTGATATATCTCTTGGATATTGCTTTGATGTTGTTCATTTGGAATTTCCCTATTTTCATAGGTTTAATGTTTTAAATTTTCAATTATTTCAAAATTTTACCTAAATTCCACTTTTGCCAATTTCCCAGCAAGGTATTTTTCCAATTTTCCAATTTTACTGCCTATGAATTTGATGCGATATTTTGGTGTCATGGTGAGCTTAAGAAGAAGAAAACGCTAGATTGTGTTTGATGTCCACCACTTACTTTAATTACACTTATGTACAATGTAGAACACTTTTTGCAAAGTTATATTGTGCTTGTAGAGGAATTGGATAATGGGTTCACCAATTACAAGACTGCTGTGTTCATTCCACTTTAGAATTTCTCTCCAATTCTTATAACCATCCTTGTTTCTCTTTCTAAAATTATGTTTCATTGCTGCAGGTGGTTGCAGGCAAATGCCATAAACCATATCAGTTACCTCTTTTGCAGGGTTCACTTGCAGCCACCTGGAATTTTTTTGTTTTGCTATCTCTTTTGCAGGGTTCACTGTCAGGGTTCATTTTTTTTCATGACAGTTGGACCTAGATTTTTGGCTTTTGGAAGATTGTTGTGATTGAGAACCATCATCAATTTGGCGTGGGACAACATTCCATTGAGTTACATGCATGGTCTAAAATATCGGTGATATCGGAAATATCGATAGTCCAAAAACACGGAAATTTCGATGGAAATATCGGGATATTATCGGTATCAATAAAAATTGAATAAAAACCACGGAAATTGTAAGAAAAACTTGGAAATTTTTATTGAAACTTTGGAGGATGCTTATTTAGTCAATTATCTATTAGTTTATCACAAAAAATTGGAAGGAAATGCATTGCATGATGGATTTAACTAATTTAAGTTGATTATATAGCGAGCTGACAAACACCGTGAGTGTAGAAAATATGTAGTAATTAATGAAAAAAGATTAAACACACCACAATCATTTATATATAATGATTTACTACAATATTTTACATTTTATACATTGCATGATAAGATACATAAGTGACTTAGTACCACATAGAGTTCCTATGAGATTCAAATTTTTCACTATCTTCATCATCTCTATGTGTAGAGTAAGTGTATTGTGAAGAGTAGTTATCAAATGATAAATCCCCAAAATAGTTTTGCATGTAATTGTTAACATGCCACCCAAGTATTATATATACTAGATTCCATAGTTTATAATCACAAATTCATGAGCAGCGTGATGGTTAAGTGGCTGCAAAAATTCAGAGTTGGGAGAGGTTCGAACCCCACTATGAGCTGAGTTTAAATTGTTTAATTTTTTAAAGTTCAAGTCGCGATATTATATATACTAGATTCCATAGTTTATAATCACAAAATCATGAGCAGTGTGGTGGTTAAGTGGCTGCAAAAATTCGGAGTTGGGAGAGGTTCGAACCCCACTGTGCGCTGAGTTTAAATTGTTTAATTTTTGAAAGTTCAAGTCGCGATATTATGACCATTTAAAGCTCCGAATTGAACGAAAATATCTTACCCGAAATATCGGCGAAATTATCGACGAAAATATCGATAAAATGACGATATATACCTGGTATTGTGCTAAAATTTCGCAGCCCCAAAAAAACGATAATTTCGCCGAAATATCGGCAAAATTATCGATTTTTTATACCATGGTTACAAGAAATGTACTGTAATTATGAGGAACTATATATTTCACTCATGTAATTTAGTCCTCATTCAATGAAATTGAGTTCAATTTAGTTGAAATTTTCAGTCTTGAATTTGTTCTTTTTATATATTCGCAAGTTTGTGCAATGGAAAAAAAACCTTTTACTTATATTATACATTGAAGAGAGAATATTATATACGTTGTGTTTTGCTCTGCGTTGCTTGCATAAGATGGACTTTTAGAGTTTTTGTATTGCTACTGTATAGCCTCATATTGTGTTAGTATTGCCACTATATAGCCTCCTATTGTGTTCTTATTGCCACGGTATTGCTCCTAATTGCCTTCGTATAACCTTTTTTTTATTTGCCTTGTTTTTTTTTTTTTGGCCATTGATAGCCCATTTATTGCCCATGTATCACCTTTTTTTTATTTGTTCAAATGAAATTATAGTGGGAATGTGGAGTTTTGTATTGTCATTGTATTGTTGGCCTATTGCTCTTGTATTGTCATGGTATTGACATTGTAGTGTTGTGGTATTGCATGATTTTTTCTACATATTTTTTACATTAATTGGTTTGAGAGTCCTTGTTTTTGCACAATAAGTAGGCAATACAAGCCATCTATGGGGGCAATACCTACACAATATAAGCCATTTACAGGGGCAATACAAAGGCAATACAAGCACATATATGAGGCCTTGATGGAATCACATCCTTACACCCTTGTACTGTCAAAATTAAGAGTTTATATTAATTTTTCCTCAAAAAATGATAGAAGCTATAATTCGGCAATAAACATACAATACAATGGTAATAAAAGAAAATAAATAGCTATACACAGACAATGAACAAGCAATATACAAACAATAAACAGACAATATACATACAATATACATGCAATATACACTGAATGTGACAAGACCCGACCCAAATTCCACTTTGGAATCCGAGCCAAACCCTGTGTGTGTCCGACACCTGGCGGATGCTGGGCACAAATGACTAAATTGCCCTTCTAGCTAAAATTCAAAGTTTATTACAAGTTCGACTTCTGCCAAAAATTCGGCAGAGTCTCTCTTGTAATTTGATCATTTCCCAAAATTTTCACCTATTAAACAAGCATATATATACATATCCCAACTCCCAGCATGCATTCAATTTACGTCCAAACAGTTCAACCAAACTAAATAGCCTCAGGCCAAATAGAAACCTAGGGCAATATCAGAGCAACTAGTTTAGAATTTACAATAAAACAGTATAATTACAAAGAAATCCTATGTAGTGGAAAGGATGGATGAAGCGGGATATCTGCCCTGTGGTGACTCTCTAATGCACATCTAATGCCCGGGGGTGCAAAACATTGAAAAATGTGAGTAGACAAAAATAAAGTTTTAGGAAATAGTACATGAACATACTAACCCCTCACTACTACAAAAAAGGCAAAAGACGACGGGAATTCACCGTCGTGAATTTGGTTTTCAAACCGTCGTAAAATCGATCGACGTCTTTTGCAAAGTAAAACCACGACGCGAAATCACCGTCGTTGTTATAACAAACAACGTCATTAACAAAAAAACAACCGACGTCTGTATACTGAAAAATGAACCAAAAAATTGTCTTGGAGAAGAATAGACGACCTATTTTATACAACCTCCGTCGTGTAAAAGAATACAATACGTCTTTAACTAAATAAAATATGACGTTATTAAATCATACGACGTCCAATGTATTTATATAACCGTCGTGCAATAGTAATGCCACTTCGTTTTTTCCATTAATATTGACGTGGAAATAGCGGTTAGGGTAAATCACCGTCGTTGTTGTAACAAATAACGTCATTTACAAAAACAACCGACGTCTGTACACTGAAAAATGAACCAAAAAATTGTCATGGAGAAGAATAGACGACTTAATTTATACAACATTCGTCGTGTAAAAGAAAACACTACGTCTTTAAATAAATAAAATATGACGTTATTAAATCATACGACGTCGAATATATTTATATAACTGTCGTGAAATAGTATTGTTACTTCAGTTTTTCCATTAATATTGACGTGGAAATAGCGGTTAAGGTAAATCACCGTCGTTGTTGTAATAAACAACGTCATTTACAAAAACAACCGACGTCTGTATACTGAAAAATGAACCAAAAAATTTTCATTTAGAAGAATAGACGACCTATTTTATACAAACACAGTCGTGTGTATGTATATACTACGTCTTTAAATAAATAAAATACGACGTTATTAATATTTACTACGTCTTATATATTTACATAACCGACGTGGAAAATATGTTAGGCTCATGACTTACAACATATTTATTTCTATAAACGACGTAGTATGTGATATACAACGTCGTGATCATGTAAAAGACAGCCGTGTTTCTCTATTTATACGTCGTCTTTAGTAAAATAATAGTCGTCTAATCCATCCAAGACGTCGTCTTTTGTAACGTTCAGGTTCGATATCTGTCCTTTTAGACGTCGGTATTATTGTACTGAAGTCGTGTTATTTGTAATTACATGTCGGCTCTTTATCCTTCTCCGACGTGATATCGTTAATAACTGTTTCACAATAACGTCGTCTTTTTTCACTTTTAGTTCGCTTTTAGACGTCGGTAAATTCAATGCCGTCGTTGAATGCTCCAAAACGTCGTTTTTGATTGACAATTTTATGGCAACAGACGTCTGTTTTTCACAGTTTTATAAGGACCGTCGTTTTATAATACTGAACCAGTATTTTATGTACTGATTGTTTTGTGTCCAAAACCTGCATAATGAAAGTGAAGAAAACACATTACAATTTATTGCAAAATTAATGTCATACAGTAGTGCTGTTTAGGGCATAAATAATTTCATAAATTACAAGAGCATCATTCAATCCATATATCTTCACACCCATCTCGAATATTTTGACTCCCAAACTCACCCACTAGTTCATCAAATGTGTCAACATTTGGCATCCCTCTAGTAAATGGCTCACACTCAATTCTCACATCACCTAAGACATCATCACCAATAACATCATCATTATATTCTCTATTAGGCGCTGATAACACTACCGACCAACCATGATGCATTGGGTCATCAACAAAAAATACTTGTTTGACTTGAGAAGCCAAAACAAATTGGTCATTCCTATGTCCAATTTTACTCAAATCTACAAGGGTAAATCCAAGTTCGTCGACTACAAGGCCGGAAGTACTATCTATCCAATCGCACCTAAAGACTGGGATTGTAAACTTTTGGTAGTCAAGGTCCCAAATTTCTTGAATGACTCCATAAAAACCCATATTTGAGAGAATTGGGTTTTTATCCTTGGCACTAGCAACTTGCATGGTATGTGCAAGTAAATAAACTCCACTATTTTGAACTGTCCGCACATCATCTTGTGCCTTGATGTTAAATTTAACACCTTTAATAAGATAGCTCCTATATAATGGCACTGCCATGTTTGGACCAGCTGCTAGCCACCTTAAATTTTCTGATACCCCATGATTGCCTCCCTCATCAAGTTCACTTTGAACCTGCAAATTAATCATATCTTAATTCAATCTAACATAAAAAGAAGAAAATTAAAAGTCCAATATGTTATTGAATAACATATACCTTGAAGTGCAGCCATTGAATGAAAGTGCTATTGTGCTTATCTTGCAGCCACTTTGTTCTCTTTCTAAATTTTGGATAAGCGGCCTTGATGTGGATCATATGTTCCCTACATGACACGAAAAATTCAAGCATTACGGTCCCAAACATATAAGATAAACATAAGGAATAATTTAAAATGGAAACTTAAGGAATAAAACTCATACTCGATATAAGGTAGAACTTCCTCCGTATTCTCCAAGACATATAGATGTGCTTGGTTCAACAGGTCCCGATCAACTAAGCTCACTGTGCAACCTGATAATGGCTTTGAAACTCCTATCTTCTGACTTGATGGCACTCCAATTGTACTAATATCAGATAAATGTTCAGTGCAATATTCTACAGCTTCTTCAGCTATATAACGCTCCGCAATGCAACCTTCGGGATGAGTACGGTTCTGAACATACCCCTTTAGAACTTTCATATATCTTTCGAACGGATACATCCATCCAAAATAAACTGGCCCACATAGACGAACTTCTCTGACAAGATGTACTACTAGATGAACCATGATATCGAAGAATGAAGGTGGAAAGTATTTTTCAAGCAAACACAAAGTAACTACTACATCTTCTTCCAACTTATCTAGCTTGGAAACATCAACCATCTTTGCACATATAGCATTGAAGAAGAAGCACAAACGAGTTATTGCATACCTTGCAGGCTTCTCCAAAACAGAACGAATTGCCACAGGGAGCAATTGTTGCATTAAGGTATGACAATCATGTGATTTAAGGCCAAGAAGTCTTGAATCTTGTAAAGATACAAGATTTTTTATATTTGAAGAATAACCTTCAGGGACCTTCATACCATAGAAAGAATTGCAAACCGCTCTCTTCTCTGCTCTTGACAAATTCCAAGGCCCTGGAGGCAAATGAGTACTTCTTTCTCCATACTCGGGTTGCAAATCAGTTTTGACCCCCATGTTCAATAAATCTAACCGAGCAGCAATCCCATCTTTATTTTTTCCAGGGATCTCCAGCAATGTACCAATGATACTATCACAAACATTATTCTCAATGTGCATAACATCGAGGACATGCCTCACTGGAAGGTATTTCCAATACTCAAGATCAAAGAATTTTGACTTCTTCTTCCAACAAACTCTGTCACCATCATTTTCACCTCCACCTCCCCCTTTTTTCGATCCCCGTATGTAATTAATATCTTCAACCATATGCAGCACTTCTTCTCCCCTTAATGGCTCCAAAGGCGTGCCATATTCAGGTTTCCCATTAAAAGCTGCACGTTGCCTTCTATATGGATGATTAATTGGTAACCATTTTCTATGCCCAATGTACCAAATTTTGTGGCCATTTTTCAACCTGTGACTAGGTGTATCATCGCCGCATATTGGACAAGCTTTATATCCTTTAACAACACAACCAGATAAGTTTCCATAGGCGGGAAAATCATTAATGGTCCACAGTAATGCAGCTCTGAGTGTAAAATATTCTCCTATGTGTGCATCATACACTCCTCTAATCCCATCCCACAAAGATTTTAAATCATCAATCAAAGGCTCCAAGTAGACGTCTATATCATTTCCGGGTTGTTTAGGACCGGAAATCAATAAAGTCAACATCATGAACTTTCGTTTCATGCACAGCCATGGTGGGAGATTATATGTAACTAAGATAACTGGCCAGCAACTATATCTGCTACTTAGAGAACTATGGGGATTGAATCCATCAGATGAAAGAGCCAATCTCAAGTTTCTCGGCTCATTACCAAACTCGGGCCATTTATCATCAACAAGTTTCCAAGACGGGGAATCCGCCGGATGAGACATCTGACCGTCAATTGATTTTCTAGCAGCATGCCAAGTCAAATTCTTAGCTGTCTCATGTGATTGAAACATCCTTTTAAACCTTGGAATTGGAGGAAAATACCACAACACCTTCGCTGCCACACCCTCTTTCAAGAATCCATCTTTGGTTTCCTTCCACCTTGAGATACCACAAGTAGGACAATTAGTTGAATCTTCATACTCCTTCCTATACAAGATGCAATCATTGGGGCATGCGTGGATTTTCTCATAACTCAGCCCCAATGCACACAAAGTCTTTTTTGCCTCATACAAAGAGGCCGGTATTGTATTTCCTTCTGGAAGCAACTCGCCCTGAAGTATCAATAATTCTGTAAAACATACATCACTCATCCCATGTTTTGCCTTCAAATTATACAACTTCACTGATGCCGATAACTTGGTGTACTTTCTACAACCAGGGTACAATGGTTGATCTCCATCCCCAATCACATTAGCAAACTCATAAGGATCGGATCCAAAATCACCAAAATCATTATCATCCATCTCTATTTCTTCAGACACAAAACTGTACCTACTATGGTCATCATCTTCTTCAACATTTCTACTAGCATTACTAGTTGCAATTGGTTCCCAAGGTTCTCCATGAAATGTCCAATTCTTATAGCTTTGGTCAACTCCATTAAAGTATAAGTGATCCCTTATAATTCCAACCCCAAACAATTTCAAATTCGCACATTTAACACATGGACAACGGATATGCGTTGTAGTTAGAAGATTTTCTACAGAAAATTGCAAAAATGCTTCCACCCCTAACTTCATAGGAGTTGACGTTGCATTTTTTGGATTTATTTTCAATTTATTATGAATATTTCGAATTAAATAGAATAAAATAGAATAAAATATTATTAATAAAACCCACAAACCACGTCGGCGTTAATAAATTAACGACGTTTTAAATTATAATAAACGACGTAATTTTTAAACAAACGTCGTTTAAAGTTAAAACCATGGCCATTTTTACACAGAAAATGACGTACAAACCATTTTCCACAACCTAAACGTGTATAATGTAATTAATACACGTCGGTATATTACAAAAAACGACGTGGTAAATAATATACCATGACGCGAGAGATTAATTTATCGACTTATTATTTTGGAGCATACTATGACGGTACCTACAACACTACTGTCGTGTTTATTTACCACGTCCTAAGTTCAAATTACCGTCGTATTTTTTCAATTTATACGTCTGCCTTCTCTGTAAACCGCCGTCTTATTTTTATAGATTTTTAAAATTAATTAATTTTTCTTTTATTTTGGTAATATCTTTCTTAACACAAAACAAAATTTAATTCTCAATCCTCAACAACATTTTCATCTTAAAAGGCAAATCTCTTCGTGTTAAATATTGATCAATATTTACACAATATATGTACACAAATTTGGCAAATACATCTGAAAAATATATGTTCAACTGTTTCTTCCTCTCATATGCAAGCTGGGCCCTCTCCTTCCTCTTGTTCTCAAGCTCCTGCACAGCCTCGATTCCTGAAAATCAAAATCAAAATCAAAATCAAAATCAACAAAGTGTGAACCCTCACTCCTCGATTCCTGGTTACATTGTAGTCCCCTTTTCCACAGTGATCAACTTCAAAACTCCTGTGTAGCAAGGTGGAACCAGCCTTAGAACCTGTTGTGGGTTGTGCCTTTGGGGTGAAGCTGGGAGAGGGCTTGAGGTTCAGAATGAATAGACACCACCTACTCATTTTGAACCTCAAGCCCACTCCCAGCTACAGCCACCACCTGAGTCCGTCTCTGCGAGCACCAGGAACACCCATGCAGGTTCTAAAGCTGGTTCCACCCTTGCTACACAGGAGGATGTAGCAAACCCATGCTTGGTCTTGTGAGGAATCATTCTGCAAACCCATTTGCTTTCAGAAAGACAATTTCTTGTGAGGAATCATTCTGCAACCCTAATTGAAAACTGAGAGGTAAAAAACGCGTGAAAAAATCATATTTAAACAAATTATCGAAGTACAACGTCGGTTCTAATATACATAGCGACGTCATATTTTAATAATCAACGTCCGTTTAGATAAACAAGCGTCGTCATAACTACATCGGAAATCCAAAAGTCATTTGGCGAGTATTAAAAAGAGAACGACGTCGTTTTCAGAACCCCAAAGTAACCACGTCGGTTTATTAAAATACACAGTCGTTCGGCAGTTGTGATAACTACGTCAGTTATGAATTATTTACCGTCGTTATAAATTTATAATATGACGGTTTGTAAACCCTTTTACGTTGCTTGGTAAAAACTTTGACGTTGTTATGTGTGTACAACGTCATTTTAAAGAAACCAAGGTTTAGAAATGCGCTCTTCGTAAATCATCGACGGAAAACAATAAAACCGTCGTTAAATATGACATCTAAACCCTAAACCCTAAACCATAAAATATAAACCATAAATTATATATATATTTTTAAATAATTATAGAAAAGGATTTATGGTTTTGGGGCCTAATATATATTAACCATAAACCCTAAACCCCAAAAATAAACCTTCATCCCCCTAAACCCTAAACCCTAAACCATTAAAGTATAAGTGATGTTGTGACTCATGAAAACATTTTTCTTTTTGGTGGTAATTTTAAATTTGTATAACTCAAACTTAATTTTTTAAAGCTTAAGGGGGAAGAAAATATCTCAATGACTTCATAGGAGTTGACGTTGCATTTTTTGGATTTATTTTAAATTTATTATGAATATTTGAATGAAATGGAATAAAATATTATGAATAAAACCCACAAACCACGTCGGCGTTAATAAATTAACGACGTTTTGAATTATTATAAACGACTTAATTTTAAAACAAAACGTCGTTTAAATTCTAAACCATGACCATTTTTGCACATAAAACGACGTACAAAACATTTTCCACGACCACAACTCTTAACTTCTCGCCGTCTAATATCAAAAAAACAACGTCGTCTATAGAACCAAGAGTGTCGTTT
This sequence comes from Prunus avium, assembly GCF_965620075.1. Classification (NCBI taxonomy): domain Eukaryota; kingdom Viridiplantae; phylum Streptophyta; class Magnoliopsida; order Rosales; family Rosaceae; genus Prunus; species Prunus avium. Next base: position 2,529,573 of record NC_142290.1, on the reverse strand, counting down.
GAACAACCTTTTACGTCGCTTTTTTAAAAACTGTGACGTTGTTATGTGTCTACAACGTCTTTTTGAACAAACTACGGTTTTTCACAACATGAAAACCTCAACAAATTTACAGGGACGATGATTTCAACAAAAACTTGCGAATTCTAACCAATTTTGTACAAAAACTTGTCTAATTCTAACAAAATTTGTACATTTTATAAAAATGTTTAAGTATGCTAAAATTCCTCTACTCCATATGAACACACACAAACTCTGCCCATTCTTTCCTAACTTCTTCAATGGCAGCTTGGGGGTATGGCGCTTGATCCTTTCCTTTGGCAAACTGCAGTCCATAAACAAAGATTAATCTCACAGACGACTCTATTATTCATTCACCGACGTAGTATATATATTCAACGACGGTATTTTTAATTTACCGTCGTTGATAATATAAAAACCCACATAAAAATAAATCTGAAAATTTTCTTCTTACCATCTTCTCAAATTCCAGGGAAGTATCCTTTATGATGTCTCTCATAAAGCGCATGACATAATACCCGCATTCTACACTGCTTGGTTGCTTTGGAGTGCCGGGCAGAGTTTTCCAGAGAGGTGTTTTACGGCCTACTCTGCCTATGTGTGTATTATACATTTTTAGAGCAGAGTTCACAATGTTTTTCCCGTCCTCATCCACAACCCGATTTCCAGGCAGTGGATCCAGAAAATAGACGGTTTCCTTCTTTGCTCTTACAATGATCAAGACCCAATGACGGCTGCACAAAATAAATATAAAGGTTAAATAGTGTTATATGCAGAGCATCATACAAACAAAATCCTGTTTTTTGTTTGGAGACTAACCCTGGATTGTAAGGCATTAGGAAAATCTGTTCACCATCTGTTTTTTGAAGACGATTGGCTACGAGACGTGATCTTTCAGTTAATGAACCAGCGTCGGCACTAACTAGAGCAGGGTCTATAAAGCCAACCATATTCACCATATTTGCAGCTTTCAGATGATCAAACAGGCACCTAAATATATGAATTGAAACCATGAGTTTTTTTTTTTTTTAAACATAAAGGAGAGTGTCAAATGAATATTTGATAAGGACAAACCTCATATATACTGCAACGACAGTAGCCCCAATTTCTTCCATGCCAGCAAATTGGGTAATATCTTCATGCAAGACGAAGGTGTGACGATCTATGCCAAACACCTCCTTCTCAATCATAAAGCTCATAGCCTTCTCCTGAGGCTTTAGTGTCGATTCAACATAACTACAAAGGGATTGTAAAGAAGATGGCAACTCCAGCTTTGAATAATCTGGTACTTCAGTACTCTGTTTGAACAAATAAAGTAACATAAAGTGACGTGGTAAATAAATAACAACGACGGTTTAAATAACAAAACGTCGTCTTAAAATGAGTTACACGACGGTAAAAAAATACCGTCGTAATGAATACTTTATTACGTCGTTTAAATAAAACCGACGTCTAATTCAAATGCAAAATTCATAATTAATGAATTTACCTTTTCAATTTTCTTTTCTCCAACACTGGATTGCTGTTTTAATAAATAAAGAGATATATATATATATAAGAAAGATTGTACAATAATTTAAACATTCAACTAAATAAAAAATGGCGTGGAAATTTAAAACAAACGACGGTTGAAAGAAAATATAGACGTCTGAAAATTGAAAAAGAAATGAAAAAGGCAAAGTTAAGAGAATTTACCTTTTCATCTTTCTTTTCTTCAATCTTTTCACGATCCCCAGATTTCTGTTATAAGAAATAAAGAAATATATATAAGACATAGTACAAAAAGGGCAAAAAAAAAAAAGTTAAAAAATTAAATTAAACCGTCGTGGTAATAATAACAAACGACGGTATTTAAGAATTACAGACGTGTATATTTAATCAAACGATGGTAAATAATAAACGTTGTGGTATTTCATATACTACGACGGTATCTAAGCTTGTTCAACAATTTAAACATTCAATTAAATAATTGCAGACATGTAACATTCATTAAACGTCGTGGTAATTCCTTTATTGAAAAAAGCAAAGTTATGAGAATTTACTTGTTCAACTATCTCAAGTATCTTTCCTTCTACTCTCTTTTCAACTTCCCCTGATTTCTGTTATAAGAAATAAAAAAATATATAAATGACATTGTAGAAAAATTAAAACAAATAAATAAACCGTCGTGGTAAACATTAACAGACGACGGTATGAAATAATTACAGACGTCTATATAACATCAAACGACGGTTTAATAAAGAGCGTCGTGGTATAACTTTAACACGGCGGTAAATATAAACAAAGAAACAGAGAATTCAAAGTTCAAAGACGTTACCATTTCCTCCTGCTGTTCCCCATTCTTGGCAGTATCCTCCTCAAATTGTAGGGCTCTAACATCAAGTGCCCCAGAACAGCTTGCTTTGTCAGACATTGGATTTTTGGGACTTTGCCCTTGGATTTGGGACAATGTATTCAGTTTCAGTAGGCTTGGATCAAAATTGGGGATGATTTTTGAAAGCTGACTCAGCAAATTTTCCCTCTCAGCTTCTACCAATTGCTTCGTCCTAGCCTCCATCTTTAAACTCTCTTCCCTTGATCTAGCCTCCATTTTCAAAGTCTCTTCTTGAAGGACAAGTCTTACACTTTCCTTCAATTGATCAGCAAACCTAACCTTCTGTTGTCTAGGTAAATTGAAGTATTGCTTAGGGGAAACCCCAGCCCCTACACCTCTAACTCTTCCTGGATGCTCGGGACCCAAAGCTAATGTCAAAACATCATTGGATCCTGACAGAGAAATTGTGCCTTCAGAGACTTGCTTTTGCAAATCATCCTAACAAAAAGACATAATAAAAAGTCAGAATAAGGAAACAAACGACGGTTATTTATAAAAAATAGACGTAATATAATATTTCACACGACTCAATAACATAGCAATCGACGTAATATAATATTTAAGACGACACTAACTAAATACCGACGTTATTAATATATTAACACGACGTCAATAATAATCCATCGACGTCTTATGATATAATTACAAAAAACAGAGCATGGATTCCAGATTCAGACCTTTAACGTCGCCTTTTAAAATATTTCGACGTAGTAAAACTTTTCACACGACGGAAAAATATAACAGCAGACGTAATAAATTTTTTAAAACAGAGTGAGTAGGCTTACAATTAATTTTGCTTTCTCTGCAGTCTTTGGATCCGGGATGTTACCATGTTTGTCTTCTCTTGCTTTTTTCCATAAGGTAGATCGATCAATATCTACCCCAGGCATGATTTCCTTCAAGTCCTCCTTAAAACCAACATATCCTTTTCGAGACAATCGATGATTGTACTCGAGTTTCTCCCTCCTCTGTGATTGTTCTTCATGCACAGCCTCAAATTCTTTAGATAACCTTGAAGCTACAAAGGCATCCCATTGAGCTTTCTCTATGAATTTGTATGTTTCAGGGGGCTGCCTTAATCTATCCTGCTCCTTGATGAATGGAAGGATATGAAACCTCGTTAGTGTAGACTTGAAATCTTTCCATTTCTTGGCGGCAGAAGATAGCACCATTTGCTTGCCCCCTTTACCAACCACAAAAGCCATGTCAACGGCTTCCCAAATCTGCTCTTTTATATCCTTGGATATTTGAACCCATTTCTTGTCCACAAGTGGGACTCTGGAGCGTGCCAACACACCAATGTAGGACTGCATCTCATTATGTGCACGGCCATAAGGTTTCCCTTCTTCATTGTACTCAACAACAGGCTTGATTTTCTGAATTTTTCTCTGCACAACACGGGGCATTGTGCTCATACCCCGACCTGACTTTGCCTCCTCAGAAATAGTTGCCGTGCTGGCTGGTTCTGTCTCAGAAGATGAAACAAACTTCATCTTCTTCGAGGCCTTGGTTTGAGGATTTACAACTCTAAGCTCCTTCTTCGAGGATTCATTTTTTTTCAAGCCAGACTCCTTACTTTGGGATTGAGAAACCATGGTTACAGACAAATTAAACCTGCAAGTGAAAATATATCAGTGAAATTAAGAAAAACCACGACGATTATTTATAAACTACGACGTATTATAATATTTCAAACGACGTAAGAACAAAACAAACGACGTAATAATAAATTTACACGACGGTAATTAATCACCGACGTGATAAAATATTACAACGACGTCAATAATAAACAACCGACGTCTTATGATATAATAAAAACAGAGTATTAAATATTACAACGACGTTAATAATAAACATTCGCCGTGGTATTGAAAATAAAACGACGTAAATATTAATATACCGTCGTCTATACCACAAAAACAAATTAGGAACAACGTAAAATATTTTCAGCAGAAAAATAATTAAAAAGATTTTAGAAACAAAAACCATTGTTCAGAGAAATCAAACATGCGATGAATATATCCTTAAAAATCAAAAACAAAAAAAGGATATCATTTTAAAAAACAACGACGAACACTTTCACACGACGCTAGGGTGACTGACGAACCGTCGTGGTCTATAAATCTAACCACGTAAATAACAAGCCACCGTCGTCTTATTTAGTTGAAGTAAAAGAACCAGAGTAGTGTTCAAACTTGGAAACTTTTCGTCTTTGTCTGCAAATTTTATCAAACTTGGAAAGAAAAAATGTAAAAAGATTTAAAAAAACGAAAATGATATGCGCATGCAAAACAGGAACAAAAATCCTTCCAGAAATGCTTACCCTTTGCTTGCGATGAAAGCTTTCTTCTGGAGTTTGGTGTTTCAGTTCAGAGATGAAGACGAAGAGGAGATAAGCTTGAAAGTTTGAAACAGTTCTTGGAGAATGAAAAATGAGAAAAGCTTGAAAGTTTTTCTCGGGTTTGGAACCAATGCAAGTATGGGTCAGGAAGGCGAAAAGTTTAAAATAATAAAAAACCTTTTCATAACAACGACGCTATTAATAGTATGCGCCTTAGTATGATACATTATACGGCGCTATTGTTAACACTGCCCTATAATATTACTTTAAACGACGGTATGTTTTAATGAAACGACGTTTTGAAATCGAATTACACGACGCATGTTTCTTCAAAAAAGATGAATCGTCATTTTCCAATTTACCCAACGACCTTATATTCAATAATAACGACGTTAAAAATTAATACCACGTCGTTTTAATTACTCATACCGACGTGTAATTTTTTTAATTACACAATAAATTAATTTTCCAAAAAATTACAACGTCGTTTTTATATAGCGTCGTTGTTAAATAATTTATACGACCTTATTTTAAATTTAAACGACGTGTATGTTATATATAAACATCGATATTTTAAAAACCGACGTGGTATATAAGATTTGTTTATAAATAATGGGTTTTCTGTCTTTCTGTCGTCTTCATTTTTCAATTAGGGTTTCAACTTTTTCTCAATTCTCTGGAGGCACATCACCTATCTGTCTCATCTCGCTTTCATTTTTCAGTTTGGATGTTGATGTGTGTGCGCGTTTGTGTATCTGAAAGACACAAACACGCACACATCATCTAAAAAATTGTCTTTCTGCACAGAAGGAGAACAAGGTCTGCATCAGCCCTCTTTCTCAGCTCCTCCATGATGGGGTTCTCTGGGTTGATCTCCATGGTCTTCTTGCTCGACATGTACCCAGCCGCTCTGTTATCCCTCAAGGCCTGAGCCTTCATGATTCTTTCCATGTTGGCAGTCCAGCACGGTCAGACGGTCAGACACCACAACCTTCTCCACTCTGTCACCCAAAACATCCTTCACAACCTTGCAGAGTCCCTCAAACTTCTCCTTCAACTCTTCCTTCTTCTTTGCCTCGTCTTCACTCTCATCAAGCTTGAGACCTTCCTTGGCGGCTGAGACAAGCTTCTTGCCCTCAAACTCCTTGTGAGAGTAATTGGCACATCATCCACTTCTAAAACATTGCCTTTGTTCATTCTGGTTCGATTATGATGAGGAACAGAGTTCATTCTGGTAATGATAGACGAATAATGGCATAAAATTTGTACGTCGTTAATTTAACAAACCGTCGTGGTTAGTACAATTATGCGACAGTAGAGTTATGGATACCGTCGTAGTATATTATAATTAAAAAGTCGATAAATTTATATTTACAGTCGTGGTAACTTAATTTAAAGCGACGATTTTTTTTGTAATTAACCGTCGTAGATTCCTTTGAATTTATGCGTCGCTGACTAAGAAAATTGGGTCGTGTTTATTAATTAATTAAGACGGCATCTTATTTTTATATCGTCGTCTTTACTTTCTACGGCGGTGATTTCATAGATGCAGTCGTTGTTTTTAGGTTCAGATTTTAACTCTGAAAATACCTTTGTAATAAGACGACGCTTTTTTAATTTGGTGCGTCGTGGTTTCAAAATATCTATATGTGTGCCGTTTTTTAGGTGTTTAAAGTATGTTTCTACGACGGGTTTCTATTACCGTCGTCTTTTAAAAAACAACGACGGTTTTTTGATCTACCGACGTTGTTTACTGGTCGTCTTTTGCCCTTTTTGTAGTAGTGCCTCCGTAAAAACAGTTAGAAAACTCAATTGTTTCAAGATTCTATATTCGTACAAAAATAAAGCATGCATATATATATATAAACATCCCATCATTCAACATTTTAACATATATATATATATATATATATATATATATATATATAAACATCCCGTCATTCAACATTTCAACAAACCAAAGGAAAACATCGAAAAAGAAATAATTTCCTTCCACCTAGGTGTACCCATTACATTTCCGTCAATTCCTTTATTTTCCATCAATTCCTCGTGCCACCGAAGCGACACGTCCTCGCAGGCCTCAGGAACACAAAGTCACCCGAGCCGCAATCCTCGCTGGACTCAGGAGACATTTGGTCAACCTGTTCCGCATTTCTCGCTCCACACGGTCCGGATATCCCTAAGACTCGTGGGGCAAAAGTCAAGCACGCTAACTATACCGAAGGCAACTATTTTTATCTGAGGCAACATTCATTCCGAGACAACTTTTATACCGAGGCAACATTTTTATAATTCCTGGGTACCTATGGTGGTTTAAAATAAATATATATTTCTAAAAAATATTAGAATTTATAAAACTATTTCTTAATTATCCTTAAATCCTGCTTCCATTCAATCCGATAATTATCTCAATTCTTACTTTCCAAACCCTTTTAGCATTTTCAACTTGGCAACATATAAATATAAATATTTAAATCCAACAAATCATGCTAGGAAAGCCATAGTCAATAAAACTTATTCAAGATCAAATAATGAAATTCAATTGCATAAAATCATTTATAATACAAAAGTCCACTCACTAAGCGTCCGAGCTAGCCTGACCCTTTGAGGGTCCCTCCTGCGAGTCTGATGGAGCCCGAGTACCTATTTAAACCATTACAAATGTTTAATTAATAAAATAGATCCACATAATCATTTAATTGAAAACCCTGACTCCCGACTTCAAAAAGCACGTGCACCTAGTTTAAGATCATTCCTATGCCCACATATACATTTCCAATGATTGAAACATTCTAAAAAGACCCAAGAATCGTTAAGAGATAAATTTCCATATTGGTCAACCTGGGAACCCGTGGGGTCCATGACCTCTAACTGACAATCCAAGAGTTTCTATAGGTTCTACATATTTTAATAACCATACCCTGCAAGTTTGGCCCGAATCGGATGGTCGGATTGATCATGATCGCACGATCGGACGGTTACGGTTAATTTCACCGTAGGGTTCCCGATTTCGGAGTATCTAGGACTCCGATTCACGATCCGTCGAATCCTACATGATCCTAAAAATATGAGGTACAACATACGTGAGTTTGAGTTCGATCCAATGGTTTGAACATATTGAACCTAGAAATCGCACAATAGGCGAAACCCGTTCGAGGCTCAAATGGTATCGAATTGGAATCTGAGCACACCTGTGCGCTCGTGACAACTAGGGGACCACATCGGGACACAATGCCTCTCTGCTACAGTACCCACGAGCCGCCACACGCGCCAGCAGCGCGTGAGTATCCTAAGCAATAGCGGCTGCCTGAAAAACCTCAAAATCTAGGGCCAAGATTCCTACCACAGGTTCAGGACATCGATTGGAGTCACTTTTGTTCTTGGACAACCTACCCCGAAAAATAACCGGAAGTGGCCAGAATTTCAACTCGAAATCTGGCCAAACTTTGAGTTACAAATCGAACCACCTAGGCTAGAAATTGATCAAATCCTACTCAACCATCAGCTAGAGCTCGAAAAAAAAAAGGTGAGAAAGCATACCTCACTCGTCGGAAACGGTGGCCGGAGGACCGAGAACGAAGCCGGCGAAATCTCTGTCAAAAACCAGGTGGTTTTTCACGTTTTCCGGTGAGAAACGCGGCAGCTGGTGGCGGGAGAAGGCTGGGGTTTGATTGTAGAGTAGGGCCGGTCCTTTTGGCACTGGTCTTGTGGCTTGCCATGGCCGGTTGGCCGGAATTCGAAGAGAGAGAGAGTGAGAGAGGGAGTCGTCAGGGAGAGAGAGAGAGAGAGAGAGAGAGGAGAGAGAGTGTCACATGGAAGAGAGAGAAAGAGGGGTTTTTTAAAAATCTGATTTCTTGCAAAATTACGGTTTTGCCCTTTTTAGTATTTTAATCGTATTTTACTCAATACAACTCGGATTTGAGCCCACTACGTGTCTACGAACTCACTTTGACGTGATCTACGCAGTGGTACAATTGAAATTCCCAAATTCCTTCCCGGTCAAAAAATCAACTTTAAACCTAATAAATTATTTGCGGGGTAAAATAGTCTTTTACTTGAATAAATTAATAATTAAAAATTATTTAAGGTTTGGGTTGTTACAGAATGTATATAACGTGTTTTCTAAACAAAGGACGTGACGTCCTTGATGAAATCACATTCTTACACCCATATACAGCCAATTTCCCAATTTCCCTACTATGGAAGCAATACAATAGGAATACAAAAGCAAAAAAAGGCGATACAATGGCAATACACAAACTTCATACTCCCCTATAAATTTATTCAAACACAAACTTGAAAAGAAAAAAAAGATATACAGTAGCAATACACAAGCAATAAAGGGTTATACAATGGCAATACACAAACTCCATACTCCCCCTATAAATTTATTTTAACATAAACTTGAAAAAAAAAGGATATACGAGGCAATTCAGTAGCAATACACAAGCAATAAAGAGCTATACAATGGCAATCACTACAAGAAAATGGGCCTTAGTTGACACTTCATGGTTACACTTTTTGTAAAACCATCACCTATTCTATGAAGCTTTGACGCTTTTTAAAAAGCATCAACTATATAGTAGGTTTTCATGACGTTTTACAAGAAACGTAAACTATATATCACTTTCATTGACATTTAATAAAGAACGTCAACTCTATATCACTTTTTCTTGACATTTTATAAAAAACGTCAATTAAAATCATTGTATACTTGACACACTCTAAAAAACACCCTTAGGAAAAAGAGAAAAAGAGAGAAAACAAAAGCTGACACTTTAAACAATCTAGTCTCAGACCAAAAATAAATAAATATAAAAAATAAAAAATGAAGATAGCATTAAGTTATAGCAGAGGAAACGCTATAAGAGAAAAAAGAAGCGATTGTGGGCGGGCGCTAAAAATAAAAGCGGGATCTGATTTTTCACAAGTGAAACCCCAATTTTTCAAAAGCCCTCTCTCTCTTTCTCATTCGCACTCTCGCTCTCTCACTTTCATTTTCATTATCGCTCTCTCTCTCTCTCTTCTCTCGTTCCTTCTCACTCTCACGATTTCTCTCTTCTCTTTCGCTCTTTCTTTCTCACTCTTGCTCTGCCTTTCTTTCTCTATCGCTATGGCTAGCTCGTGCTCTCTCAATGGCTCGCTCACCCCTCACTCAGTCTCTCTTCCTCCGTTGTAAGCCCTAATTATGTTTTTTGTAATATCTATTTTCGAATTATATAGAAATTGGGGAAGTTTTAAAAAAAAGAATTTCTAGGTCTTTTTCTGGGAATATGATTTGTTTTTTAGGTTTAATTTTTTAATTTTTATGGATTTGAAGTTGAAGAGTGTGGTAATGGTGATGCTTGTGATTCTTTTCTCGGTCATCCAGTTTTAGATGAAGCCATTTACACTTATCTAGCCTTTGCTCTATCTTTTACTTATATGAATTTGTATACATCCAGTTCTTTGCATAATTTCTACTGTTTGAGGATTCTTATACCCAATTGGAAGAGCACTTGAAATGTTTGGTCTGCTTTCATTCACTGATATGAATTCGATGTTTATAGGTGTTCAATTTTTTTATGTATCCAGGGTTCTATTGCTTGCAAAAGGGACTGCTGTTCAAATCATTTATAAAACTAATTTTTCATTTTGATGCATGTCTCTTCTTGATTCTCTGTGTTTTGGACAGAATTGGGGGTTAGATTCTTCTTTTCATGCTGGGTAGTATTGTTGTTGATATATTTTTCACGAATTTCAGTTTTGTTTTTTATTTTTTTAATTTCCAAGGTCTTGCTGGGAAGGCAACAAATCAATATTATGGAAATGATTTGAGGTAATCCCTAATGCATTACAGGAAACTTATTTATTTCTCACAATTTATTATGTTTTAGATTTGGTTCCATTTCCTCTTTTAATTTTAGTTCTCATTCTTTTTTTTTCTTTTTTCTTTTTTCAAAGTTTTCATTATTTGTTGGGTCCAACAAGTATATGGCTGAGAATTCAAATTGTTTAAGTTTGGTAAGTGATTTTGCATTTTGTCCTATAATAGGAATAGGGTCATGAGAGAGAATCGTAGACATAAGATGGTGTGGGCTACATATAATTTCCCTCACTCTCAAATTAAGTTGTAAAGCAACCGAAGCCTTGGGTATCACAGATGAAGATGCATTTTCATGTTTATTACGGTTGGTCTTGTTTGCTCTTTTTAGAAAATGCAAAAGTAGCTGTTTTGGGATTTTTTTCAATGAGCTGTTAATTTTCTTTCAGAAATAAGTTTTCCACTTTTGATTTTTTATTCTAATAATGCAAGAATTTTTTCACTTTTGTTTTTTTTGCAGATTTTAGATGATGCGAATGTTGTAGCTGACATTCATGCAGATGCTAATCTAGGTATCACTCAGGGTAATGCTTTAATATTTTATATGCCTCAAGACAGGAAAATCTTGAAGAGTGACTATATGAGATGGAGAAATTGAATAATCCCTTTCTCTTTTTTTTTTGGTAACAAGGGGGGCTAAAAGCCCAGCACAGCAACACCTAAGCAGCAACAAAACAATGCCTGGACACACCCATGGCATCAGCATACAAAATATCTTTCAGGAAGTCAGGAACTGTCTCATAGAGATGAATCCCAGGACCAAAATCAATGCTCCTAGCAGATAAAGCATCAGCAGCAAAATTCTGCTCACGATAGATATGGTTTATAGAACAACGCCAATCCTTCTTGATCTTTGACTTGCAACAAACTATGATGCTGAAGAGGGGATGAGTGGGACTAATCCCTTTCTTTTCACTTCAGCAGTATCTAATTGCTTCCAAATCACCAACAAGCTCAAGTGTAAAAACTCTGTTCAGTTTCAATGACGATTGTGTTGTTGAGGCTTGAGAGTTATATTGTTTCTAAGCAGATTAAATGATATTATGTGTTGGTTTTGGGATTTCTCAATAGGGTCGTTTCTTGTAACTTGGCATTCTCTTCTACTGAGAAACATTCATGCATTTGCATAAATGAATGCTTTAATGTAGAGGTTATTGTTGTTATAATTCTCTATGAATGCTTTAATGTAGAGGTTATTGTTGTTATAATACTCTCTGTGCCAATATTTAAATTAGCTTTTAATTTTCCAGTCCTTGCTGGTACCCAACTTTTGCATGAAGAAGAAAGCTCAGGGAATTGGACTTATGCTTTTTTTGCTAATTGTGTTGATAATTTTTCTCGCTGGTAAGAATTTTGAGTTTCCTCTCATTATAGAATTCCAAATAACTTTCTAAACAACACAAATTGGAGTTTCCTCTTAAGTTCTTCTCTACATTTGAATCAAAAGAAGTGGGCATTTATATTTGGTAATGAATATGTGCATGACATGAGACTATTGGTGTTGGACAAGGTTGATGTGTTCATTGGTTGTATCTCTTAATTCTTTAAATTTATGTCTTACCTATACTGGCAGATTGATGTGTACATGGAGGCTTAAACTACAAAGACAAGTGCTACAGAAAGTCAAGCTTCAAAGTTAGAAAATTTATTATTTATTCAAACATTTAAAGAACATATTGGGACAACATAAGATTTTTGGAGCACATCTTAAGTATATGATATATATTGTATGTATAATGTAGCATTGATTATGGAATTTCCTTCTGTGCTTGCGGGTGTTCAGAGAAGCCTTGAGGAATGAACTTCAATATTTTATCTGGGTGACACTTACACCAGCCCCCAACGCATGAGCATTTGCCGCAAACAATAGATGTTTCGCACCGATAACGAACAATTGGACCCCTTGCTAAAAAAATTAAAGTATCGAACTATTATTGGCGTTGTTTGTTGGTACAAAAGTATGTGATGAACGCATTGGATTCAAAGAATTGTTCATGTATGGCTTTTCTAAAAAAATTAACGTATCGAACTATAATGGTAAATAAATTGGCATAATAAGATTGCGATTTGATTCCTTATATAATTAGTGGCTTAAAATTATTGAAGCAATATAACTTAATTTCTAAGTTACCAGTGCTTTCCAAACCGACGATTATATACATGTAACTTATTTTTCACAAGTACATGCGTACATAAGTACAAATCCAATGCATTGTGTATTTATGAAAGGATTTTTTTAAGAGAGTAATTTGTTGAACAAAACTGTAACTAATTGGCATATTATGTTTCATGCCATAAATAACTTGGCAACCTTAACGAGTACGACCTGCAATTAAAGTATATATGACTCCAATATCGGCGTTGTTTGTTGGTACATACGTATGAATTTTAGTAAATCTATGATGAAACCACGGTAGATTGGAATTTTGATTTCTCAATATTATCTGACTGAAACTAAGGTCATAATCAAATCCCAAATATGTTATTGAATTAATGGACCTGGAGGGTACATTTTTTAAAATACAATAACGCTACATGGCCGAACTTGTTTACCAACTTTTTTGTATGCGAAAGAGATACTGGTTTTTTTTAAAACAGAGTTACGTGGCGATAAAATAAAATAAAAATGACAACCAAAGAGATACTGGTTTTTCTAAAATTTAGGTCTTTCGTGTAATTCGGTTGATCGAACACTAAACTAGTAAGAAATAATAATATTTAGCACGCACTAAATAAATTAGTAATATTTACTTGTTTTGAGATTTAGAACTACGTGCTTGAGACTAAAACATACAATAACTTCATATTATTTATTTACCTTTTTTGTAATCCACATATGTACAACTTTATCTGTTTTTCAAGTGATTAAAAGAGGTCAATTAGAACCACCACTTATATTTACTATATTTACTACAACAGTTTGAGAATAGAAGGCTATTTGTTATAAAGTTTAGAATTTCATGTTGGCGCCTAATTAGCGAAAATTGTTAGGTGTTACACTATTTCAATTACTTTTTTTTGTTGTGTTGGGTAATTTAGAATCACTTCACTTTTTGCTCGGGTACCACACTTTTATCGTCACAGTATTATGACAAGAAATTCAAACCAAGCAAACTATAAGTAAGAAGGCGAAGTTATTTATTATTCATTCAAACATTTGAAGAACATATTGGGAGAACATAAGATTTTTGGAGCACATCTTAAGTATATGATATATATTGTATGTATAACGTAGCATTGATTATGGCATTTCCTTCTGTGCTTGCGGGTGTGCAGAGAAGTCTTGAGGAATGAACTTCAATGTTTTATCTGGGTGACACTTACACCAGCCCCCGACGCATGAGCATTTGCCGCATACAATAGATGTTTCGCACCGATAACGAACAATTGGACCCCTTGCTTCGACTCCAAATTGCACACCTACCACAATTAAGATTTCAATAATTCATAATAAAACTGGTTTTTCTCTTCATTTTGAACATACTGCTTTATGCATAAGTTGACGTTACAAAAATATATACTTAAACTCGAGTTTATGGCTGAAAATATCGACAATTGTTAGGTCAAAGTATATAATTTTAACGATGTATCAACGACATATCCACATTTTAAAAAAAAGTGAAGTCAACCACGTCGGAGGGAAAAAAAATTCCTATATGCAGTTGTATTGTTCAAAGAAGTCAGCCCTTGGGGTTAGTCTAGGTTGTTAGGTTTAACGTTAGGATTATAGTATGTCAAGAATAAATTTCTCTTTCATTGTAACAAAAGTAAAATTTGAGAGAAGTATTTTACCATCATATGAAACAAGAAAGAGCACAATGAGGAAAGCTGACTTGAATGAACCCTTCTCCATATATATTCAATTTGTTGAAAGCTAGGAAGGATTATATGTTTCTACGTGCTATAAAACTTGAATTCGGAGTCACTAGTTTTTCAAAAGAATACAATATATATAGGCGAATTTGAAAAATATTTTCTATGATTGCACATTTCGGTGAGGTTGGATTCAACGAATTGCTCATGCATGGATTTTGTAAACAAATCAATTTATCGAACTATAATGGTAAATGAGTTAGTATAATAAGATTGCGATTTGATGCCTAGTATAATCAGGTGCATATTCAAGCTATATAGCTTCATTACTTAGTTATTAGTGCTCTCCAAACCTACGATTATAAGTAACTTCTTTTCTGTAAATGCATGTGTAGAAAAGGATAAATTATATAAATTGTGTATCCATGAAAGGAATACTTTTTTTAAGAGATGAATTTGTTGGACCAGAATAATTCATAATAAAACTGGTTTTTCTCTTCATTGTGAACATACTGCGAAACCATGTCCCGAGTTACTTGGTACTCTATCGTTTTTGAGTCCCGAGTTACTTCTAAACCATGTCCACTGAGAGGAAAGTTAGTGTGGGCATAGGAATGACCTTTATTAGGATGCACGCACTTTTAGGAGCTGGGAGTTAGGGTTTTTAATATAATACTATAGTATTGAGCAGATTTATTAATGAATTACTATAATGATTATTCAGGCACCCGGGCATTAGGTGACTCGCAGGAGGTACCCTCGAAAGGTCCAGCTAGCTCAGATCACTAGTGAGTGGACTTTTTGTTTTCATAAATGAATTTATGCAATTTAATCTCATTATTTGATCTTGAATGAGTTTGTTCATTGATCAGAGTTTTATTAGCTTGATTTATCGCTTTTCTATGTTTTATTTTGTATGCTGCCGAGTTGAGAGTGCCTAGAGATTATGGCATACTAGAGTTTTAGATAATTAACAGATCAAATGGCAGCAGAGTTCAGAGATAAATAAGAATCATTTTATTTCTCATTAAATTTCTGAAATTATATTTTCTTAGAAACCACCAGAGGTACCCAAGAATAATAAGGTTGCCTCCGGTTTTACCGGTTGCCTTCGGTTTTACCAGTTGCCCCATGGGATTCGGGGACGCCCGAACCGTGAGGTGCGAGATTGCGAATCAGGTGGACCCAGTGTCTCATGAATCCTGCGACACTGCGGTTCGGCTGACCTTGAGTCACCGAGACCTGCGAGAATGTGTCACTCCGATGGCACAAGGATGGAATTGACGTTTTATAAGGAAATGACAGAATAATAGATGGGTACACCTAGGTGGTAGATTAAAGTTGATTTCAATGCTTTCAAGATTTAATGTTTGATTAAGTGTATGAATGATTCTATAGATATAAATATGAATGCATTGATTTCAGTACGAGTATATATATATAAGAAATGATTTAGTCCATAACTAATTTTACAGTGGGGTTAGTATGTTCCTATACTATTTTCTGAAACTTTGTTTTTGGTCCACTCACCTTTTCAATGTTTTGCTCCCCCAGGCTGTAGTCGTGCGTCAGCGCGCCACCACCGGGCCGAGACCACCTTCTGCCACATCCTTTGCCAATGTAGGGTTTCGTATAATTAAATTATACTTGTAATCTTCTGATTAGATGCTCTGATATTGCCCTAGAATGCTTGTATAACTATTAGAATGTAAATTTTTGCATGCTGGCAGTTGGTGTATATTTTTATGCTTGTTGACAGGTGTAAATTTGGGTTTGGTCCAATTTCAGGGGAGACTCTGCTGAATTTTTGGCAGAAGTCAAACCCCAGTTTTGGTTGAAATTTGACTAGAAGGGCAATAAGGTCAATTGTGTCCAGCACCTGCCAAGTATCGGACACGCACAGGGTCCGGCTCAGATTTCAAAGTGGAATTTGGGTCGGGTCCTCTCATAACCAATATGGAAATTTATCGCTTATCGAGCCTCGGGTCTTTTCAGACCATTATAATAATTGGAAATGCTTAAGTGGGCATAGAAATGGTCTTAAACTAAGTGCACGCACTTTTAGAAGCCGGGGGTCAGGGTTTTGGATTAAATGATTATATTGAGCTATTTTATTAATTAAATATTTGTAATGGTTTAAATAGGTACTCGGGCTCCATTGGACCCGCAAGAGGAACCCTCGAAGGGTCAGGCTAGCTCGGAAGCCCAGTGAGTGGACTTTTGTTTTTATAAATGTTTTTATACAATTAAGTTTTGTTATTTGATCTTGAATAAGTTATTATTGACTATGGCTTTCCAAGCATGTTTAATTAGATTTAAATATTTTATTTATACACTGCTATGTGGAAACGCAAAGGGCTTGAAAAGTAGGAAATGAGGTGATTACCGAATTGAATGGTTTGATGAGAAATAAAATTATAGTTTTCATGAATGGCAGCAGGATTTAAGGATAATTGCGAAATAGTTTTATAATCTTTAATCTTTTTCAGAAATATATTTATTTTAAAAACCACCATAGGTACCCAAGGTTGCCTTTAGAATAAATGTTGCCTTCGGATTAAATGTAGCCTTCAGAATAAATGTTGCCTACGGAATAAATAGTTGCCTTAAGATAAGTCAACGCACTTGACATTTGCCCCACGAGTCCTAGGGGTACCTGGACCGTGCGGAGCGAGGAATGCGAACCGAAGCAATTGACCAAAGTCAAATAGTTCGACCGGGTCAATTAAGTAAAATTATAATTATAATTTAATAGTTAAATTATAATTAAAAGATTAATTATGAAATTAATATTGACATATAAAAGTATTGGATTGGGCTTTTAAATATGATTTAAAGGGAAAGGGACAAAATAGCCCAAAAGGCTATTGGGCCCAAGGGATAAGTGGCATAAAATGACATGACCCATGGACCAAATGGAGCCCCAAATACCCACCCATTGCCTTTTTGTGTTGTCCTATATAAGCTAAGTGTTGGAGAAAACCTAGATAGGGCTTTTGTTTCATCATCTTTGTATCTCATCTTCCATAAACCAAAAATTGGTCCAATCAAGAAGTACACTAGCATCCATACTTCTTGATTGCCTTCTCTTCATCTCTAGGATCATTTGGTGTGGTGAGGTAGAGGACTCTAATCTTGAAGCCTTAAGGTGAAAGAGTCAAAATCAAGAGAAAGAAAAGGTCATTTCAACAAAGGTGTTCATTCTATAGAAATCAAGAAAAGGTAATCAAGGGTAAAGATCTATTCCCTTTTTCCCTTTTCTTTTTGTGTTCAAAGAGACTAGGCTAAGATACTTGGGTTAAAATGAAAAAGGTTTAGCTCAACTAGTATAAACAAAATGAATCCGTCATTTAGAATGTTTTTGTTGTATAGGTTGTGGCTAAAGTATTAGATGCATGTTTCCTTCTTCAAGTGGTATCAAGAGCCAAGGTCTAGTCTCTTTGAGCCTTTTATTTTGGTTATTGATTTTAATATGGGCTTGTTTTCAAAATTACGTGATATATGTGTTATATTTTCTTTTTCATGTCACTTGTTCATAGGATATGGGATATAGGATGAATGAGTAGGAGTATTAAAGAAAAGGGAAATTTGCATAAATACCACCTGAACTTTTAGGCATGTGCGCCATTACCACCTGAACTTTTAATTTTTATTTTTAACCACCTGAACTTTGTTAAGTGTTGTAATCCACCACCTAAGTCTAACTCCGTTAAAGTTTCCGTTAAATATAAGAGCATTTTCGACAATCAATAGAACTAAAAAATAAAAAATAGAATTTAAAACAAAATAAATAAATAAATAAAAGTTAACCTAATTATACCACGCCTTCCCCTACCCTTAGCCCTACCATTTTCCAAAGCCACTTCTCCCCAAATCCCCCACCCTCTGCATACACCCCTAGCTTCTCTTTGTCTTTGTCTTTGGCCGTCTCTTGGAGTGGGTTGTTGAAATTGAAGGGGCGTGCCTTAAATGAAATGGATCATAACTTCATATATTTACTGGGGAGGCACCAAATTGTGACAGCAACAACCTCATGCTAATCCAAACAAAGTTGCAAGTATGCATAAGGAAGATTTGCAATTCCTATTTTATAGAATATAGGTATAAAATGACTTATATGTATATAAAGGGTGTTTTGGAGGGGAGTGGTGTTGGAAAATGGGAGGATGGGGTGGGGGTGAGTGGCGTTGGAAAAGGGAAGGGTGGGGGAAGTGGCGTAGGTTAACTCTCTTTTTTACTTTATTTTTTATTTTTTATTTTTTAGTTCTATTGAATTGTCGAAAATGCCCTCATATTTAACGGAAACTTTAACGGAGTTAGACTTAGGTGGTGGTTTACAACACTTAACAAAGTTCAGGTGGTTAAAAATAAAAATTAAAAGTTCAGGTGGTAATGGTGCACATGCCTAAAAGTTCAAGAGATGACACAACTGGGAGTGGCTGCAAGGATGGGCCTTTTTGGGTCTTGTGTGTGTCCATGTGTGAAATGTTTACATAGCTGCGTTAGTCTTGAAATTCTAAGTATGGATATGATTTTTGCATGAATTTAGGATTTTTGTGTGATTTATAAAGAGTCATAAAGTTTTGAAGAAGGTTCTTGAAATGTTCTTGGTGTTCATGATATGTTCATAGGAGTTCTTGTCAAGCATGATTTTTTATCTTATTTAATACTTGACATCTGTATGTTGAATGTTAGTAAAAAATATTTTATGACATCCTTTGACATTTTCATCCGGTATATAGTTTTTGTCCCCTAAAGTTTTAAAAAGAAACCAATGAAAATGAAGATGCTTTTTGGGTAAAAAAGATGGTACCACCTTGTGGTCTCAAAATCACACCATCTTTTTTTAAATATTAACACACACACTCTCTCTCCTACATGGTCGGTGTAATAACCTAGAAAAAAAAAAAAAGGGTAGAAAACAGCCCCCCTTTATTATTTTCTTCTCCAGCCGCCACCTCCAAACCCCCATAACCATCGCCATCGATGCTGGCCAGACCTAGACCGGACCGGCTTGACTTGCCACACCCTCCCCGCCTCAACCATACATCACCCGCCGGAAAACGAGCTCGAAATCGCCGGTTTTGACAAAAAATTCTCGGTCGTCGTTCTCCCTCCTCCGGCCACCAAATTTGATGAATAAGGTATGGATTTCCACCTATTTTTCATGTTCTAGCTGATGGTTGGGTAGGAATTGATCAATTTGTTCCGTAGGCAACTCGATTTTCGAGTTGAATTTTGGCTATTTTCAATTCGAGATTCCGGCCACTTCCGGTCATTTTTCGGAGTAGGTCCAAAAACAAAAGTGGTTCCAAATGGTGTTTTACACCTAGGGTAGGAATCTTGATTGGCGGTTTGGAGTTTTTCCAGCTGCCGGAAATTACTCACGGCAACCACGTGCTGCTGGCACGTGCGGCGGTGCATGGGCCAGGATTTGGACCGGCTTTAGGTTCCAAAATGATCCCCTGGTCCTCACGTGCGCGTAAGTACTTTCAGACTTCAATTCGGACAACGTTTGAACCTCGAACGGATCTCGCCTATTGTGCGATTTCCGGGTTCAATATGTTTGAACCATTGGATCGTAGTCAATTTCATTTATGTTGATCTAGATAATTCCAGGATCGTATAAGATTCGATGGATTGTGAATCGGAGTCCCGGATACGTCGAAAATGCCAACCCTAGGGCTAGGGTTACCGTAACCGACCGATCGTGCGATCGTGAGCAATCTGACTGTCCGATCGAGACCAAACTCTCGGGACATATGCCCTAGGCATGTTAGAACCACTAGGAACTCTCGGATCGGAATTTTGAGGTTGTGGACCCCATGGGGTCCCGGGTTGACTTTTTGGGACTTTATCGCTTTTTGAGTCCCGAAGCACTTTTAGACCGTTCTAAACCTTGGAAAAACTAATGTGGGCATAGGAATAACCTTAAAAGTAATGCACGTACTTCTAGGAGCCGGGGGTCAAGGTTTTTAATTAAATATTCATATTGAGCAATTTTATTAATAAAATATTCATGATGGTTTAATTAGGCACACGGGCTCAGCCAGACCCGCAAGAGGGACCTTCAAAAGGTCCAGCTAGCTCGGACCAGCTGTGAGTGGACTTTTAGTTTTCTAAATGATTTTATGCAATTAAATTTCATTATTTGATCTTGAATAAGTAGTTAATGACTTGTGTTTTTCCTAGCATGATTTGTTGATTTTAAATATATTTATTTATGTGCTGCCAAGTGGGAAAATACTAAATGAATATAGAAAGCAAGGATTGGAATATTTATCAGATTAAGTGGCAGCAAGGTTTAAAGATAATTTAGGAATCATTTTAAAATTAATCTTTCAGGAATATAAATATCTATTTCAAACCACCCTAGGTAACAATATGTTGCCTTCAAAAAAATTGGTTGCCTTCGGAATAATAATGTTGCCTTCGGGAATATATTTACCGTGATTATCATTGTTGCCTTCGGATATGTCAGCATGCTTGACTAGTCTTAAGGATATCCGGACCGTATGAGCGAGGAATGCAGATTAAGCCGACTAGACGTCCCCTGAATCCTGCGAGGATTGCGGCTCAGGTGACTTTGTGTTTCCCGAGGCCTACGAAGACATGTCGCTACGGTGGCACGAGGAATTGACGGAAAATTAAGGAATTGACGGAAATGTAATGGGTACACCTAGGTGGAAGAGAATCTTTATTTCTTTTTAATAATTAAATTGGTTTGACGATTCCTGTAAGCATGTGATTAATGTATAAATATAAATATGCATGTGTGTTTTCTGTACGAGAATAGTATGCAACCTAACTGAGTTTTCTAACTGTTTTTATAGAGGGGTTAGTATGTTCATATGCTATTTTCTTACAACTTTGTTTTTGTTCCACTCACATTTTTAATATTTTGCCCCCCCAGGCAGTAGATGTGCGCCAGTGAGCCACCACAGGGCAGTTCCACTTCCCACACTTCATCCTTATCTGGAGTAGGATTTCTTTTGGAAACAGATTGTTTTCCTCTATAAATTCTTAGTTGTTGCTCTGATAACTTGCCCTAGGATTCAAATTTAACTGTTGGTTTGTAATTGTATACATGCTGGCAATTGGGTTGTGTATGTTTGTGCTTGTCTGACAGGTGTAAATTTTGGGATTGGTCAATTTACAGGGGAGACTCTACCGAATTTTCGGCAGAAGTCGAACCTAAAGTTTATGTGAATTTTGATTAGAAGGGCAATTTGGGCATTTGTGCTCGACACCCGCCAGGTGTTGGAAACGCACAAGGTTCGGCCCGGATTCCAAAATGGAATTTGGGTCGGGTCCTGTCAGTCGGCCCCACCCTAGGATCCATTTTGGGGTCCTCATGCAATTTTTGTAAATTAGGGGCTGTTTATGCAATTGCTGAAAAATTACAGTTTTTCCCGAAACTTTAATTAATTGCGGTTTTTGCCCCATTTCACTAAATGACAAAGTGTTTTCATCCTTTTGTGAAAATTGTTTATTTGTTTGAAATAAATGTTTTATTGAAATTAAGCCCATATTATCCAATAACAAATTTTAGAATTAGATTCTAAGTTAATTATCTAATGAGATTAAATAATCAAAGAGATGATTATGGATTTCTGAACACAAATACATGACACAATGTGATTGGCCGATTATTCATTAGATGAATGGAATAGGTTTGATTTATTGGTTTGTAAATTAAATAGGGGCTTGCATGCCTCTCCTCTCTCTTAATCTCAAATGTAATTCCCTTAAAGTCCATTGGGCTTTAAGTTCTCTATCTCGAGTTCTCTATTCTCAAATAGTTATAGGGAAGAAGGAAGGTTAAGAGAAGGAATAATCAAGCTAAGATTACTTGAATTATTCATGGGTCCAACGCCCAATAACAACCATGAATGTTTTAAGTAGTTAAGACACGTAATAAAATCAACCTCCTTCCAAAGGCCTTAGATCCGACATCTTGGCTACATGTTAGATCAAAATCAAGTCCATAATCATCCATAAGCCTATAGATGACTATTTATCTAAACTTAAGGAAATGCAAAGGCTTTCCGTTAGTAGTAGTGCATATTCCCAAATCTCAAATAAAAGAATTTTATGAAATTGATTTGATTTACAAAACAAATAGTGGGAGTATCGTACAACTACTAATATGATTTAGAATAATAGTTGTCATAGGCCAAGTAGTTTAATTGGATTAAGGATGTTTATAATGAGACCTTAAAATCCTCAATTAATTAAATTAAGTAGAAAAAACGATAGACTTTTTGAAAGCCTAGTCGTGACCTTCTACCATGGTGAATTCCGAATAGGCTTGACCCTTGTGAAGGCTTTGCCTCAGATATGAGGGGCTAACAACAAGATGTTGTTGCTTAGGAAGAATTCATTTATACATTGGATGTTGCAAGGATAAGCTCAAACATGGACCAACATTCTATTATGATGAGGTTCATGATTGTATCACTATACTTTGCAAGAATGGTGGGTTAATACTTAACTAGTACAATGGTGCCTCACGATAATATTCGGGGGTATACATTTGCTAGAGGCCAAATTATATGGGAACTCACATCATGATGTGAATGAGTAGAAGGACTCTCTCTTTGTTATTTGTGTTATCCCTAGATCCTATTATGGTGTGGTGATCCAAATAATAAGGAGCCTCCCATCCTGCTAAGAGACATCTTACAGAAGTCTCTGGTATTCCATTTTTGAGGGATTATGGAAATCGTTTAAAATAGTGGGAGGAGCCATAGAATTTAAAGACCCTAAATCTATGGCCTTAACCAAAACAATCTAATTTTATTTATGTTATGTTTGTAGATACTTCTGTAGAACCTCATTCATAACACATTACACAAAGCAAGCCTCAAATGAATCATATAATGTCGAAAGGGATTAGCTTCCATAAGGATGCTAAAAGGAAGAAGAGATGAAATGTACATCTTTCATGCACAAGGAGCAAAACTTATGAAGAGAGAGCAATTTTGTCCTTGAGTCAGTAATGGCAGTTGAAACTTCCACCTGGATAATGGATTCAGGAGCTAGCAGACATGTCTGCAATACATTGCAAGGTCTACTAGATCATAGGAAGCTGTCAAAAGGGGAAATAATGCTACGTGTCGGTAATGGTACCCAAATATCTGCAAAAGCAGTAGTCACTTTCCATCTTAAGCTACCACATGAGAAGACACTTGAACTTAAAGAATGTCTTTATCTTCCAAGTTGCCTAAAGAACTTAGTATATGTTTCAGCATTGCTAAATGAAGATTCAATTGTCACATTCAATAGAATGAGATGCTCTTTACAACAAGGCAATCGAATCATATGTAAATGTACTATGATCGATGGTCTCTACCAAATTCAAATTATGGAAAATAGCAACTGCTTGATTGAGATCACTACTACAGAAATTGAAATAGACGACGGGAATCCACCGTCATCTAGCATGTTTTAAAACCGACGTGAAATCGACCGCCATCTTTTAATACATAAAATAACGACGGAAAATAACTGACGTTGTTAATATATTACACGTCACAAAATAAATAAAACCAACGTGTAATTCATAAATAAATAGCTTAAAAAGACAACTTCGACTATATTAGTCGACGGTTTTAGTAAAAGATAGACGTTTAAATAATGTTAAATGTCAAGAACAACTACAAAGCGGACGTAAAAATGATTATCAATGTCTCTAATTGAAACAAAACAGACGTGTAAAACATAGAAACCGTCGTGGTTAACATATACTATGGAAAAGAACCGACGTCGTTAATATATTACACGTCACAAAACAAATAAAACCGACGTCTAATTCATAAATAAATAGCTTCAAAAGACAACTTCGACTATATTAGATGACGGTTATAGTAAAACATAGACGTTTAAATAATGTTAAATGTCAAGAACAATTACAAAGCGGACGTAAAAATGATTATCAGCGTCTCTAATTGAAAGAAAACCAACGTGTAAAACGTAGAAACCGTCGTGGTTAACATATACTCCGTTCACTAAATAAAAAAACTGACGTCTAAAACATATAACATGGTAAATTAGACGTCACTTTTGTTACAAAAAAGTGACGTTTGAAAGCTTTAACATGGCACATATTTACTTGGACTGACGTAAAAAACGAAATAACCACGACCCTTTAGGTCACCACAAACGTTGAAAATGGTTTTGACGGCTTGAACAGAGAAATAAACGACGTGTATTTAATATTGCACGTCGGTTAATTAAAATATCTGTCATGTTTAACCCATTTACTATGGCCTAGGAGTCACATTTTGGAACGTGGTTAATTATTTACAACGTCGGTTGTTATAGGCTTTGACGTGGTTTGCATTTTAAAAGTTTCTTTTGTGAGCCACTTAGACGTGTGTAATCTCTGAGACGTCATTACTTTTAGCCTAACCGTCGTTAAGAAGTAAGTAAACGCCTTGAATTATGGATTTGACGTTGGTTATTGTAAAATGAAGGTCGTGGTTAGAACTTTACTATGTCCCAGGAATCCAATTATTCGACGTTGTTATATAACTTACTATGTCGGTGATTTGTTTATTCCATGATGTGGCTAGTCTTTGTTAAGTTTCTTTTATAACCTTTTTTGACGTGTGTATTCTCCGAGACGTCAATTGTTTTATTATAACTGACGTGCAACATTTTTTTTACGACGGTAATCATCAATCGATGGTATCCTTAAATTCGTCGGTTTGAGCTCTCTTCCGTCATGTTATTCTTTATTGTACGTCGTTGATTATTTTCTTTACCATCGTTGTTGTTAATATTTATTAACCTTGTTTAAATTAATTTGAATTAACCGACGTGTTTTCTTTTTCAAATGGCGGTTGTTTTTGAAAACCCGACGTTGGTTATATTTTAGACGTCTCTTTTTGCGATTTTTGTAACATGATCGTCGTATTTTTAGCTTTAACCCATTATTTTTAATTGTTGATTTGTCGTGCCCAAAGCCTGCAGAATGAAAATGTGATCGGAATTAAAATGATATACATAGCTATTAATTAATGTCATACAATTAACTGCATAACTAATGTCATACATTATAACAATTAATCAATCTATATATCTTCACACCCATCTCTAATATTCTCACTCCCAAACTCACCCACTAAGTCATCAAATGTGTCAACATTTGGTATCCCTCTAGTAAATGGCTCACACTCAATTCTAATATCACATAGCACATCATCACCACAACACCATTATATTCTCTATTAGGCATTGATAACACTACCGACCAACCACGATGCATTGGGTCGTCAACATAAAATACTTGTTTGACTTGAGAAGCCATAACAAATTGGTCATTCCTATGTCCAATTTTACTCAAATCTACACGGGTAAATCCGAGTTCGTCGACTACAAGGCCTGAAGTGTTATCTATCCAATCACACCTCAAGACTGGGATTCTAAACTTTTGGTAGTCAAGGTCCCAAATTTCTTGAATAACCCCATAAAAACCCATATTGGAGACAGTAGGGTTTTTATCCTTCACACTAGCAACTTGCATAGTATGTGCAAGTAAATAAACTCCACTATTTTGGATAGTTCGCACATCATCTTGTGCCTTGGGGTTAAATTTGACACCATTAATAAGATAGCTCCTATATGATGGCACTGCCATGCTTGGACCAGCTGCTAACCACCTCAAATTTTCAGGTACGCCATTATTGTCTTCCCCATTAAGTTCACTTTGAACCTGCAAATTAAACATATATCTTAATTCAATCTAACATATAGAAAGAAAGAAAATTAAAAGTTCAGTATGTCATTCAATAACATATATACCTTAAAGCGTAGCCATTGAATGAAAGTGCTATTGTGCTTATCTTGTAGCCACTTTGTTCTCTTTCTAAATTTTGGATAAGTGGTCTTGATGTGGATCATATGTTCCCTACAATTGACAAGAAAAAATCACGCATTACGGTCCCTTGTATATAAGATAAATATAAGTAGTAATAATATTTAAAATGGCTACATATGAAAAATTAAACTTATACGTACTCGATATAAGGTAGGACTTCCTCCGTATTCTCCAAGACATATAGATGTGCCTGGTTCAACAAGTCCAGATCAACTAAGCTCACTGTGCAACCTGATAATGGCTTTGAAACTCCCATCTTCTGGCTTGAAGGCAGTCCAACTGTAGTAACATCAGATAAATGCTCGGTACAAAACTCTACAGCTTCTTCAGCTATATACCGCTCAGCAATGCAACCTTCGGGATGAGTACGATTCTGAACATACCCCTTTAGCACTTTCATATATCTTTCAAACGGATACATCCATCTAAAATATACTGGCCCACATAGACGAACTTCTCTAACAAGATGTACTACTAGATGAACCATGATATCAAAGAATGAAGGGGGAAAGTACTTCTCAAGCAAACACAAAGTAACTACTACATCTTCTTCCAACTTATCTAGCTTGGAAATATCTACCGTCTTTGCACATATAGCATTGAAGAAAAAACACAATCGAGTTATTGCATACCTTGCAGGCTTCTCCAAAACAGAATGAATTGCCACAGGGAGCAATTGTTGCATCAAGGTATGACAATCATGAGATTTAAGGCCAAGAAGTCTTGAATCTTTTAAAGATACAAGATTTTTTATATTTGAAGAATAACCTTCAGGGACCTTCATACCACAGAAAGAATTGAAAACCGCTCTCTTCTTTGCTCTTGACAAATTCCAAGGCCCTGGAGGCAAGCGAGCACATCTCTCTCCATACTCGGGTTGCAAATCAGTTTTGACCCCTATGTTCAATAAGTCTAACTAAGGAGCAATCCCATCTTTATTTTTTCCAGGGATCTCTAGCAATGTACCAATGATACTATTGTAAACATTCTTCTCAATGTGCATAACATCTAGGGCATGCCTCACAGGGAAGTATTTCCAATACTCGAGATCAAAGAATTTTGATTTCTTCTTCCAACAAACTTTGTCACCATCATTCTCACCAACACTTGCCCCATTTTTCGAGCCCCATATGTAATTAATATCTTCAACCATATGAAGCACTTCTTCTTCGGTTAATGGCTCGGGAAGCATGCCATATTCAGGTTTCCCATTAAAAGCTGCACGTTGCCTCTTATATGGATGATTGATTGGTAACCACTTTCTATGCCCAATGTAACAAAGTTTGTGGCCATTTTTCAACCTGTGACTAGGTGTATCATCGCCGCATGTTGAACAAGCTTTATATCTTTTAACGACACAACCAGATAAGTTTCCATAGGCAGGAAAATCATTAATTGTCCACAGTAATACATCTCTCAGTGTAAAGTATTCTCCTATGTGGGCATCATACACTCCTCTAATCCCATCCCACAGAGATTTTAAATCATCAATCAAAGGCTGTTTAGGACCGGAAATCAATAAGGTCAACATCATGAACTTCCACTTCATGCATAGCCATGGTGGGAGATTATATGTAACTAACATAACTGGCCAACAACTGTATCTGCTACTTAAAGAACTGTGGGAATTGAATCCATCAGATGAGAGAGCCAATCTCAAGTTTCTTGGCTCATTACCAAAGTCGGGCCATTTATCATCAACAAGTTTCCAAGACGGGGAATCCGCTGGATGAGACATATGACCGTCAACTGATTTTCTTGCAGCATGCCAAGTCAAACTCTTAGCTGTCTTATGTGATTGAAACAACCTTTTAAACCTTGGAATTGGAGGAAAATACCATACCACCTTGGCTGTCACACTCTCTTTCAAGAACCCATCTTTGGTTTCCTTCCACCTTGAGATACCACAAGTAGGAAAATTAGTAGCTTCCTCATACTCCTTCCGATACAAAATGCAGTCATTGGGACATGCGTGGATTTTCTCATAACTCATCCCTAAAGCAGACAAAGTCTTTTTTGCCTTGTACATAGAGGAAGGTAATGTATTTCCTTATGGAAGCAATTCTCCTTGAAGTATCAATAATTCTGTAAAACAAACATCACTCATCCCATGTTTTGCTTTCAAATTATATAACTTCACCAAAGCCGACAACTTCATGTACTTACTGCAACCAAGGTACAAGGGTTCATCGCCATCCCCAATCACATTGGCAAACTCATAAGGATCAGATCCAATATTGGCAAAATCATTATCATCCATCCCTAATTCTTCAGAAACATAACTGAACCTACTTTGCTCATCTTCTTCCACATTTCTACTAGCATTGGTAGTCCATTCCCAAGGTTCTCCGTGCCATGTCCAAATCTTAAAACTTTGGTCAATTCCATTAAAGTATAAGTGTTCCCTTATAATTCCAACCCCAAACAATCGAATATTCCCACATTTAACACATGGACAACGAATATGAGTTGTATTTCCAAGATTTTCTACAGCAAAATTCAAAAATCCTTCCACCCCTAACTCATATGCCTTCGATCTTCTATCCGCATGCATCCATGACTTATCCATCTCACACTCTATAAAATCATATAAATATAAATATATATATATATATATATATATATATATATATATATTAAAGTGGAAAGACCAACAATGAAACACTACCTCATTCAAATAGCAGAGAACAAATTTAATATAAAATATAAAACATGAACAAGATGACGGTTTTTACAACATAATCGTCATTTAATATAAAATCAGACGACAGCATCTATAGTTACCGTCGTCATTAAGTACCTAAACCCAGAAATTTGTACAGCATTCTGGTATACTAAAGACGACGTTTAATGGAGTAACAGTCGTCTTTAGGCTACCAGTTGCGGCTTAAAACTCAGACGACGGGAGTAAATGAACAACCGATGTATAATAAACATTTAGACGACGGTTTGATCCATCAACCATCGTCGTGGTTTAAAAAAAAAAAGCTTAAATATCCCATCCCCATTCCTTTTCCAAGAACCCGTGGCCAAACAAACATAAAAGAACCCAACCAGAGAGTAATTATTGCAAGAATGCAAACACCAAAACATAAAAGAACCCTAATACAGCTACCAATTAAGAACCCATAGCTACCAACGAAAACATTTATGGATTTAAGAAGAGATCAGGGTTAAAGGGACTAGGGTTGTACTTACATGGATATTGAGAGAGAGCTGAGAGAATATAACAACTGCTTGAGAGAGAGCTTGGAGAATCTACCCAACGATTTGAGAGAGAGCGAAAACTTTCAGACAAATTTATGTTGAAGAGAGAGAATGAACTATTTGAGGGTTAAAGGGAAATTCAGAAAATTTTAGGTTGCGGTCAAAATTTTTAAAGTACCACGTTTTTCAACGACGATGGTAAATCTTATATATCGACGTCTAATATGTACTTACGACGGCGGTTTTCACGCAAGACCGACGTTGTAAACATAACATATGTCGCCACTTAATAACCGATGTCGTAAACCCGATTCCATTAGTCTGGGTTTACGTAGTTGACCAAAAACAGCGGGAGAAAACCGGCGTCGTTTCAATCCTAAACCCTAAACCCTAAATTTTACAATAATTTTTAAAAAATACCCAAGTATGAGAAAAATAAATAGATTATTATAAATAAACCCAATCCTAGACATGTATTTATAAAAAAACCCACCCACTATTTAAATATAGAAACACACCCAAAATCAACCCCAAAATCAACAATTGTATATTTTTTGGGTGTGTTTATAAATGGGTTATGAGTGTGTGTAATGATGGGTTTTGGGTGTGTTTATAAAGTGTTTTGGGTGTTGGGTTTTTTTATAATTTCAGCCCCTATTTTGGGTGTTTTAGTGAAACTCCCAAAAATAAACCGAAAATTGCTACAGACTCCTTACAACAATGCCTTCTATAATAGTAGACTAAAATATGGATTTCATCATGTTGAATTTATGGGCACCAATGGATTACATAAACTTTAGGGTTATGTTATGTAAAGTATAAGGAGTACCATGCTTTGTCTCTAATTTTGTTTGAATTTTGTTATCATTTGAACTTTGAAAACTAAAATTACATTTTTCAGGCCTTAACGGGCAAGATATTGTCTCAATGAGTGCATAGAATTTGTAGTATATTTTTTGAATTTTATTTTGAATATATTATTAATATTAGTAATTAAATACAATAAAAAAAATATTTGTAAAATTATATATATATATATATTTTTTTTTGGTAAAAAAAAATTATATTTTTTAAAGCTTTAGGGGAGAGACAATATTTCAATGAGTGCTTGGTAGTTGTCAGTTTAATGTTTGGAATTAATTTTGAATTTAATATGGAATTAAATAGAATATAAAAGTCATTTAAAATTAAATGCCAAATGACCTAGCCGATGTTGTATCCTTTTACAACGACGTTAAACATCACAAACTGACGTCATACATTTTTTAGACGTCGAAACAAATACAAAACGACGTCAATTGTTTGGAGAACCGACGTGGGTTATTGTATTATCACGTCATTTTATTTTCGATAACCGACGTTGTTTATCTATACGACGTCAAATTTTTAATAAGAACCGCCTTTGTATATTATTAAAACGTCGATATGGTTGTACTAACAGATGTAGTATATCGGTACAAAATTCATCTGTACAAGATGAATTAATTTAAACCGTCATGTTTATGACTGTTACATGTCGTTTTTAAGAATTGCTATCGATGTTATATTTCCAGTTACAGCAAGACGACCATTGTGTACACATATGAGACCTGTAAATTAGAATAAGACGTCGGTTTTTGG
Organism: Prunus avium; assembly: GCF_965620075.1. Taxonomy (NCBI): domain Eukaryota; kingdom Viridiplantae; phylum Streptophyta; class Magnoliopsida; order Rosales; family Rosaceae; genus Prunus; species Prunus avium. The sequence goes on along the minus strand of NC_142290.1, from coordinate 2,498,453 downwards.
GAACTAAACAAATTTTAACAAAAATTTTAATTTTTTTGATGGTTGTTTGATTGATTACAACAAAAATATTTATGTACATTTTAAATAAACTAAAATAAACCTAAACATTGTTCATAAATATTTATGTACATAAATTATCTGTCGGTAATAACTTGTTCACAAATTCTGCCCATTCATGCCTAACGTCGTCAATATGTTCTTGTGTATACTAAACTCGATCTTTTTTCTTTTCAAATTGCAAAATAAACCAAAAAACCGACGTGTTATAAAGATACAAACGACAGTTTTAAAGAAAAATTTGATGTAGTAAAATAAAGAAAGAATGCCTCGTTAAATTTTGCCTTTTACCTTCTTCCCGAAATCTAGGTCCGGATCATGAATTATATCTCTCATGAATCCCATCACGTAATAGCCACACTCTACACTTGTTGGTTGTTCAGGAGTGCCATGTAGATTTTCCAAATGGGCTGTTTTACATGGTGAATTTTTGTTTATATGAATGTTAAACATTCTAATTGCCCTATTACAAGAAAACAAAGGGTGTTAATGACAAAACGAAAAATTTAAATACAAATAGTAACCGTCGTGGTAAATCAGTCAGAACGACGGAGTTTTAAAACAAATGATGTGGTATTTTGTTTCAAACGGCGGTAAAAAATTACCATCGTTGTGTAACATTATAACGTCGGTTAGAGGAAAACGTCGTATAACAAAAAATTGAACAGAAAAAATTAAAACGTTCTTAAATAAAACCCAAACGACGTGGTAGTTAAATTAACACGACGTTTTTAAGACAATACTGACGTAATAAATTATTTAAAGTGTCGGTAATAACTTATCAAACATTGGATTTTTTGGGCTTTGATCTTGAGGCGGTAAAGTAATTGGAGTAATTGGGGTTTTGAGCATCAGGTTGGGATCAAAATTAGGAACTAGTTGACGGAATGCCAACATAGCCTTCCTCTCTGCTCTGACTGCTTCCATTATAGTTTCCCTTGACCTCGCCTCAATCCTCAAGGTCTCTTCTATGACTGCCTCCCTCACACTTTCCTTCAATTTGTCACCAAATTTCACTCTCTGCTGTTTCGGAAAATTGAAGAACTGAGTTGGGGAAACGCCAGCACCAACTCCTCTGACTCTCCCACCATGCTCGGGGGTTCCCAAAGCAAGAGTCAGGACATCATTGCTCCCGAAGACAGTCAGAGTGCCTTCGGAGAGTTGCTTTTGCAAATCATCCTAAAAGAGAGAAAGAGAAATTGTTAGAAACTGAGCGGAGTGTTAAACAGATAAATAAACCGACGTAATATATCATTTACAACGACGGTTTTCTTAAATAACTGACGTAGTATTAATTTAACACATCGGTATTTAAATACCGTCGTTCTTTACACTTTACAATGTCGGGAGAAAAAAACCCGTCGTATATTCAAAATCAAACAGATTAAAACATAAATCAAAGACCGTCATAGTATTTAAAGTAAGACAACGGACTACTGAACAAACAAATGTTGGACTTAATTTCATACGGCTGTACAAAAGTACCATCTTGTATAAATATTCTAACGTCTAGATGAGATAAAACCGTCGTAAATTTTAATGAAGAAGTGAAAAAACTCTATTGAAATATGCATTCTTTTCCAGAAATTGTGCACCACAAATTTCAGTGAAATAGACAGAGAGAGGGAGAGTGTGTGTGTGAGTAAACTTAAAACCAAACAGCTGTCTTCGGAATTTAAGGCGTCGTATTAATTCTATATAGACGTCTGATTTATTCAAAAACCGACGTTCTATTCATTTTACAATGGTGGTAAATAAAAACCGTCATGGTGTTTATTTTATAACGTCGGTTATTTAAATGTGCGACGTCTATACGAAAATAAAACACTCTGTTTTTCAAATTTAGAATAGAGTTAGTGAGACTTACAATTATTTTTGCCCTCTCTGCAATCTTTGGATCAGGGATGTTCCCTGTTTTATCTTCTCTTGCCTTCTTCACCGGGCATGGTTTCTATCAATTGGTCCTCCAAACCAACATACCCTTTTCTAGACAACCTATGGTTGTACTCCAATTTCTCCCTCCTTTGTTTTTGCTCAGTATGCACAGCCTCAAAATCTGGGGATAACCTTGAAGCTACAAAGGCATCCCATTGCAATTTCTCTATGAACTTATAAAGCTCATCTTTTAACTTCTCCTTGTCATGTGCGAATGGAAGGATATACTGCCTAGTTACGTTATACTTGAAATCCTTCCATTTTTTGGCGGCAGACGACAAGACTATGTTCTTGCACCCATCCCCAATAACATAGGCCATTTGAACAGCTTCCCAAATCTGCTCCTTCACGTCCTTGGGCAATTGAGTCCATTTCTTGTCCACAAGAGGGACTCTGGTGCATGCTAAAACACCAATATAAGACTGCATCTCAATAGCAACCTTGCTGTGTGGTCTGCCACTTTTATTGAACTCAACCACAGGCTTAATCTTCTGAATTTTCCTCTTCACAACACGGCTCATTGTGTTGATACCACGGGTGGATTTTGGCTCCTCAAGAAATGTGGCTGTGCTGGGGTCTTTATCGGAAGTAGAAGAAAATCTCATCCTCTTCGAGGATTTGCTTTGAACTGATTTGCCTTCATCCATTTCAGCCATTGAAATTGATTTGACTTCATCCCTTTGAGCCTTTGAAACTGATTTGGCTACAATTAGTTGAGCCTTTGAAACTGATTTGGCCTCTGACACTTGAGCTTCCTTGTTTTGAGATTTCGAAACCATTTTTAATTAATCTGCAAGGAAAACGTCGGTTATTAAAAAAGAACGATGTAATAATAAAGAAACCACATCCTAAAAATACAGCCGTGATATTTAATTTAGGACAACGGTTGTAAACCAACACCGTCGTCGTAAATACAACACCACGACGGTAACACGAAAACAGCGACATCCTATTAAACAGTCTCTCAGACCATGTATGGAAATAAGACGACGATTTTATCTCGTTCATGACGTAAATGTTTATACACCACGTCGGTTATTCATACTAAGAACCGACGTGGTTTAAAATTTACAACGTCAAAACACAAAATACAACCGTCGTCTTACTGAGATGGGATACAAGAAAAACAACAGTTTTTCTCCCACCAGACGACGGTTTTATCTTGTTTCCAACGTATTAATTGTCACACGATGACGGTTATTAACCACCGTCGTGCAGTTTGCATTAGGTCGGATTTAACGACCGTCATGGTGTGTCGATTCTATCGTCGCAAACAAGATAAAACAGTCGTCTTTTGACGTAGTGAGACTGATGGACTAATGAATTTAATCAAAACCAGTGAAAGATTTCCTCAATTTGACAGAATCTTGTTTCCAGACAACGACGGCTTTCAAATGAAATGTAAAAAAAGTGAAGAGATTGAGAAAAAAACCTTTGGCGTGCAAAGAAAGTTTCCTTCCGACGTAATAAAATGGTGATTTGGAGACGATGACGATATTCAGACGATGATGCTGCTTTTGGGAAATGAGAGGGAAACTGAGATATTTTATCGGTGAGAGAAAACTGTAAAACATTAGGCCAGGTGACGAAAAGTTTATATATTTTCCCAGAGTTCAATACTACGACGTTTTTATTAAAAACCGCCCTAGTATTTAGTTATAATGACGGTAAATAAGTCGGAACCGACGTGGTTATCACTACAGCCAATCGACTTTTGGAATTCCGATGTGGTTATGACGGCGCTTGTTTATCTAAACTGACGTTGTCCTTCGAAATTCAACGACTATTTATTTTAAGAAACCGACGTGGTTACTTTGGGGTTCTGAAAATGACGTCGTTCTCTTTTTAATACACGCCAAACGACTTTTGGAATTCTGATGTGGTTATGATGGCACTTGTTTATCTGAATTGACGCTGTCCTTCAAAATTCAACGACTATTTATTTTAAGAAACCGATGTGGTTACTTTGGGGTTCTGAAAACGACGTCGTTCTCTTTTTAATACACGACAAAAGTTTGTAATACACGACGTTGTTCTTTTTGCAGAAGTGAAAAGGACGACGTTGATTATTTAAATATGACGTCGCTATGTATAATAGAACTGACGTGGATATTTACGATAATTTGTTTAAATATGATTTTTTCACGCGTTTTTAACTCTCGATTTTCAATTAGGGTTCCAACTTCTTATTGCCCTTGGCTCTGTCTCATCAACTTCTAAAAAATTGTCTTTCTGAAAGCAAATGTTTTTAGTTGCGTTTTCTGCTTTATTTCACTCACAAGACTAAGCATGGGTTTGCAGAACGATTCCTCACAAGACCAAGCATGGTGCAGCCGCACTTGCTCGTTTGAAGGCATACGAGGGTGTTCCTGATGCTCCTTATGATAAGATAAAGAGGATGGTCATTCCTGATGCTCTGAAGTGAGCTTTTCACACTTTGTTGATTTTGATTTTAAGAAATTATTAATTTTCGTGAACTGAAATTATTGTTTTTGGAAATTATCTGATTATCTGAAATTATTTGCCTTTTAAATATTGCTCCTATTAAATATTGATCTGTGGCTGTGCAGGAGCTTGAGAACAAGAGGAAGGAGAGGGCCCAGCTTGCATATGAGAAGAAGAAACAGTTGAACAAGTTGAGGGTGGAGGCAGAAAAGAAACAGTTGAACAAGCTGATGTATTGATTAGTAGAGATTTGCCTTTTAAATATTGATCAGTAGAGATTTGCCTTTTAAGACAAAAATGTTGTTGAGGATTGAGAATTAAATTTTGTTTTGTGTTAAGAAAGATATTACCAAAATAAAAGAAAAATTAATTAATTTTAAAAAGCAATAAAAATATGACGGCGGTTTACAGAGAAGGCAGACGTATAAATAGAAAAAATACGACGGTAATTTGAACTTAGGATGTGGTAAATAAATACGACAGTAGTGTTGTATGTACTGTCGTAGTACACTCCAACATAATAAGTCGATAAATTAATCTCTCGCGTCATGGTATATTGTTTAACATGTCGTTTTTTTGTAATATACCGACGTGGATTCCATTACATTATACGACGTGGATTCCATAAAATTATACGACGTGGATTCCATTAAAGAATAACCGACGTGGTTTTTTACAATTAGACGGAGGTATGTGTATAAGGACCGCCGTGAGTTTTAAAGATTTATTGTATAAATTTGACTCTTTCTTTCAGTTTCAGTTTTCATTTAGGGTTCCAAGTTCTTCTGATATCTTTGGAGGCTCGTCTTCCTCTCTCACATACACACATACATCATCACTCTCTCTCACATCTCAAAGACAATAATTGGATGTTAATGATGTATGCGTTTTGGTGTATCTCAAAGACACCAAGACGCACACATCATTAACTTTCAAAACATTGTCTTTCTCAAAGTTTGCAGTGGTTAGTTCAGTTCTGGTTTCTTTTTGGATTTTGTGTATTTAAAATATTGTCTTTCTCACTTTGGTGGTTCGATTATGATCAGGATCCAAAGATCTCAATGGTAAGATATCATACCTCTTGGGATCTCATTTTAATTTTCGTAGGCTACCAAAATTAAAAAATAATTAAATCTTAAAAAGAAATAAAAATTAAGACGGCTGTTTACAGAGAAGGCACCGTCGTAGTATACCGACGTGGATTCCATTATATTATACGACGCGGACTAAGAACAGTTGGTCGTGTTTAGTTAACACGGCAGGTTTTTTGGTGCACTATCGTCTTTATTTTCTACGTCGGTGGATTCATACTTGCTGTCGTTGTTTTTTGGTCAGATTTTAACTCTGAAGAAAACCATTTTAATAAGACGACGCTTTTTTATTTGTTTGCGTCGTTTAAAAAAAATATTCAACAGTACCTCCATTTTTTAGTTGTTTAAGGCACTTATCCACGACGGTTTTTTGTTACCGTCGTCTTTTTAAACACAACGACGATATTATGTTATGCCGTCGTCTTTTTCTGATCGTCTTTTTCACTTTTTGTAGTAGTGGATGCCAGGACCTAAGAGGCCCAGAGAAGAACTCAATCTGACTCAAGTTGGGCACCTAAAGTTTGGACACATTGGCCAAGATAGGATCCAAAGGATGGTCAAATAGGGATACCTTGAATATTTGGGTTCAGTACTTATGCCCTCCTGCGAATCCTGTCTTCCAGGCAAAATGTCAAACTTGCCTTTTTCAAGAAAAGGGGAAAGAGTCATTGAGCTTCTTGAATTAATCCACATTAATGTATGTGGGCCATTGTCCAATACATCAAGGGGTGGCTTTTCTTACTTCATTACGTTCACCGATGATTACTCTCGGTTGGGCTATGTATACCTAATAAAGTACAAGTCCGAGGCCTTTGAAAAGTTCAGAGAATTCAAAAACGAAGTTGAAAAGCAAACAGGAAAGAGTATAAAGATTTTAAGATCATATCGAGGAGGAGAATACTTGAGTACTCAGTTTCTTGAATATCTCAAGAAATATGGCATCCTATCTTAGTGGACTCCACCTAGAACTCCACAACTTAATGGTGTCTCTGAAAGGAGAAACCAAACATTGATGGGCATGGTCCGATCAATGATGAGTTATACTAACTTGCCAGTATCGTTTTGGGGATATGCACTTCAAATTGCAGCATACCTGCTAAACAGAGTACCTTCCAAATCCATGCCCAGAACACCATATGAAATGTGGTTTGGGAGGAAGCCAAGTCTTAATCATCTTAATATATGAGGCTGTCTGGCTTATGTCAAGAAGCATGATATTGACATGCTAGAGGCTAGATAAAAAATATGTAGATTCATTGGATATCCAAAGGAAACTTTAGGATACTACTTCTACCATCCAAACGAACAAAAGGTGTTTGTTGCAAGATCTGCAAGATTTCTTGAGATTGATTTTGCATTGGATGGCACCTGTGTGCAAAAGGTTGAGCTCAAGGAAGAGTCTAGAGAGCCTCATGAACTTGAAGTAGAGTCTGATCTAGTTGACAATCCGGTCCCTTTACCCACACTCACCCAACCTCCACATAGGTTTGAAAGGACCAGTAAAGAACCTGATAGATATCTGGGCTTACACCATGTTCTTCTCATGGGAGATGACATGGAAGATCCTGAAACCTACACGAAGGCAATGTTGGACATTGACTCAAAGAAATGGCAAGAAGCCATGAAGTATGAGATGGATTCTATGTATGCCAACCAAGTCTGGACTCTAGTTGACCCTCCCGAAGGTATTGTACCAATAGGAAACAAATGGGTCTTCAAGAGGAAGAAGGGCTCAAATGGCAAGGTGGAGACTTATAAAGCTAGATTAGTAGATAAAGGCTATAGACAAAGAGAGGGAATTGACTACGAAGAAACTTTCCCTCCTATAGCAATGATAAAATCTATCCGCATACTTCTCGCCATAGTAGCATATTATGACTATGAGATATGGCAGATGGATGTGAAAATGGCTTTTCTGAATGGCCACCTTTAGGAAGAAATCTACATGGATCAACCTGAAGGATTCATATCTAAACATGAAGAGAAGAAAGTATGCAAACTTCAAAGGTCAGTCTATGGACTGAAGTAGGCTTCAAGGAGTTGGAACATTCGTTTTGATGAAGCCGTTAAAGGTTAGGGTTTTAGCCAAAATAAAGATGAACCTTGTGTGTACAAGAAAAACAGTGGGAGCGCAATCGTATTCCTCGTACTATATGTAGATGACATATTAATGTTTGGAAACGACATAGGTATGTTGACCGCTGTGAAACTATGGTTATCAAAGACCTTCTCAATGAAGGATCTGGGAAATGCATCTTACATACAGGGTATCAAGATCTATAGGGATAGATCGAGAAAACTAATAGGATTATCTCAATCCTTGTATGTGGACAAGGTGCTCAGAAGATTCCAAATGGAACATTCCAAGAAGGGTTTTATGCCAGTCAGACATGGTAATCACCTATCCAAGAGCATGAGCCCTAAAACCCTAGAAGTAGTGATACAGATGAGTAGGATCCCATATGCCTCCGCTGGGAGCCTAATGTATGCCATGCTGTGTAAGAGGCTTGATATCAGGTATGCTGTGAGCATCAAAAGTATATATCAATCAAACCCAGGATCAGAAAACTGGAGTACTGTAAAGACTGTGTTAAAGTACCTCAGAAGGACCACGGATATGTTCCTAGTCTATGGAGGAAACCCAGAATTACTGGTGGAAGGATATATAGACTCAGATTTCAAATTTGATGTTGATGATTGGAAATCCACTTCTAGATACGTGTTCACATTGAATGGAGGGGCAATCAGTTGGAGATGTTGCAAGTAGAGCACCACTGCGGACTCCACAATTGAAGTAGAGTACATAGCTGCTTCAGAAGCAATCTGGATGAAGAAGTTCATTACTGAATTTGGAGTGGTTCCAAGCATTGAGTCACCAGTCATTTCATACTGTGACAACAATGGGCTATAGCACAAGCCAAGAAACTAAGGTCTCAACAAAGATCCAAGCACATTCAGAGGCGCTATCACTTAATCAGGGAATATATTGTTGATGGAGATATTAGCGTGCTCAAGGTGGCTTCAGCAGACAACGTAACAGATCCACTCACAAAGCCTATGAGTCAGCTTCAGCTGGACCGACATATGGACAAGATGGGTATTAGATACATGTTAGATTGGCTTTAAAGTGCAAGTGGGTGATTGTTAGAAATATGCCCTTAAATCCAACTAATTATGTAATAGTTAAAGTTAAGGACATCTTTGATAAAAGACATATTATGTTGTCAATGTGCAAGAAATGCTATTTTATACATGAAATCATCCTATATTATCTTTCAGTATGTAGAACAACCATAATCCAAGGAATACACAAGTGGATATGAGAGCTATGTAATGAGATTGCATACATGGAGACTTCTTATCATCCCTAAATCTTGAATATGTTCCTGGTCATAGGAATATTGATTGGGTGTCAATATTCTGTAAAGACCAGTACACATAGTATTGTCTCTATATGTAGGGAATGGCAAGGTCTCAAGTCATTAAATGTGGAGACAAATTGATTGATATGTGTGTAGGTGCTTGTAGATGAACAAGTACACTGAACGCGATCCAACACATGAGTTACAACATGGAAGTCTTTACTTACATGTCAAGCTGAAACTCATAAATTGCAATAGTGCAAACTAATCCTTAGACCTGAGGCATCATAGATGTTTTGTGGCTATGTTGTTAATCTTTGAGGGCACTATACAGTCATGCTGAATTAGGCATAGCTTAAAGGTGCTCATCGGGATTCTCAACAGAGTCATGGAAGCAAATGAATGTACAATAAGGAATCTCTACTCTCAGTAAATGATGGAGAATACTCCAAGATATAATTGGTTAAATCTCTACGCAGAGTAGTGGATAAGAATTGAAAGAAGAAGTCTTCAAGACTTACCAGGATAATCATATAAAAGGAATGATACACATTAATCTATTGACAATCGAATTCCATGATCTAATAATGTGAATAAGGAGTATTGGCACTAGAGAAGGATTCAATTGTACAGTCATTCCAATTTGAATAGGTTTCTTCATAACGTCTCATTTAGCTCAGATAACCGTGACTTACTGCTAGGCGACAAACCATGGTTTGTGGATGTCCTAAAAGGTTTCAATTAACCTTTATTAATAGGAATAATTAAATTGTGAAATTTAATTCGTATATCATCTCCGAGGAGTTGAGTCAACCCACTACCTTACTAAAGGGAACCTATGGATCTGCACACCTAAAGAATATGTTAGAGGTACAAATGAGGCGAAATGAAAAGAGGAGACACAAGTTACTGGATGATAATCAAATGTCAAAGTCAAAAGTCAAAAGTCAACATGTTGACCAAAGTTAAATAGTTCGACCGGGTTAATTAAGTAAGATTATAATTATAATTTAATAGTTAAATTATAATTAAAAGATTAATTATGGAATTAATATTAACATATAGAAATATTGGATTTGGCTTGTAAATATGATTTAGAAGGAAAGGGACGAAATAGCCCAAAAGGCTATTGGGCCCAAGGGATAAGTGGCATAAGATGACATGACCCATGGACCAAATGGAGCCCCAAATACCCATCCATTTCCTTTTTGTGTTTTCCTATACAAGCTAAGTATTGGAGAAAACCTAGCTAGATTTTTTGGTTTCCTACTTTGGTTAATGAGTGATCATCTTTGCATCTCATCTTCCATAAACCAAAAATTGGCCCAATCAAGAAGTAGACTAGCACCCATACTTCTTGATTGCCTTCTCTTCGTCTCTAGGAGCATTGGTGTGGTGAGGTAGAGGACTCCAATCTTGGAGCCTTAAGGTGAAGGAGTCAGATTCAAGAGAAAGAAAAGGTCTTTCCAACAAAGGTGTTCATTCTTGAGAAATCAAGAAAAGGTCACCAAGGGTAAAGATCTATTCCCTTTTTCCCTTCTCTTTTGCCATAGCGTCTCCTCGTGGGCACGACTTGCGTTTGCCTTTGTCCCTGCTACTGAACCTGTTGCTTCTCTGACCTGCCTGCTTGGTCAGCCGATCGTCTTGCTTGGTAAACTTTTTCACGGCGATTCGATCTTCATCTAGAGCGTGTAGGGTTCCGTAGTCACGAAAACCTCTGCCAGAGTCTGGCTGGGAGTGATAGTCAGCTGGCGGTATAAGTCGTGCTCAACTAGAAGACCTTTCTTGAAAGCAGAGAACACTTTTAAGGAATTGGGCCACTCTCCCTAATGCCAATTGGCTTTGGGGTGGAACCTCAACTTCCTTCATGATATCAGAGTGGGTTAGCCTACGTGAGAAAGCCCAATGGTCATACATTCTCCACGTCACCCAATATGTGTTGTCCACGTGTTAGGCTTGAAAATTCGACACATATGCGGGGGCATGTGAGAATGCGAAGGTGAAAATGTCATTGAAAAGTTGAGAAACCTAACAAGGGCTTATAAGATGTTGCGTTACCCCCCTAATTGCCAATTGGTTTTGGGGTGTATTACCATTCAGATGTCATTAAAATGGCAATTACAGCCTCTTTGTCAATTGCCAATTTAACGTGGCTGCCCTGTAGCAAAATTGGGCATTCAATGTATGGCCTGAATTGAAGATGCGCATAACGTGAGACATGGGTTTATGTTGGAGTGTAGCTGACATGGGAAAGTCCAGGTGCTACTATAGGATGGTTTAACTTAATTAATTAATTAAGTAATTTTATTTTGTTTCCTATTTCAATAAGCACCTTGAAGTCCACATTAGCTTACGGTTATCATCAATTACCCTGTTCTTTCAAGTCATGGGCTATATAAGGAGGCCGCTCATTATTTTTCAAGTAAGACAAGATTAACAAGTTCAAGAGCAGATAGATTCTGACGGCAAGAGAAGGAAGAGAAATTAGGGGTTTTTCTAAACTTATGCTATGTTTTATTACGCTTTCAATTATGATTATGAGGAATTAATTTTCTTAGCTAGGGCTACGACGTAGCCTAATCATTAATACTCAATTTCTTGGTTAATATTAATTTCAAGTTTTTCCCTATTTTATTGAATATCTTTTGTGGTGCTTAATGTTTAATTTGGTTTGGATGAATGACCACCATCTAAGTTGAATTAGTGTGATGCAAGTTAGAGTATATGTCATACTTAACTTGAGTTTTGCTTCTTGCAATTGATACCATGAATGACTAATTGTAGATGCCATGCAATTAGGGTTTGTGTGATCACTACATAATTTCCACAAAGCTTAATGGGTCTTTATGTGTTGAATTCATCTAGATTCCATAGATGATTGCATGTAAAGATACTTTTGATGTAACCAGATGCTAAGGCCATTGAATAGTTTAGGGAAATTGATCATCAGTAAGGGGAATTAGTTGGAATTGATATGCTAAGGGATTGGGCAGGATTGGTTAAGGTGAAATCGGATGCTCTAGTGTCTTTCTCTCTTGGTTTTCGTAAATCTCTAGAGTCGTGCGACTCTGTCTTTCGTTTTAATTGCTTTCTTTAATTTTAGTTTTTCTCAATTAAAAATTCAAATCAATTTCATCCATTAAAGTTTCTCAATTTAAAATTAGTTTTAGTTTAATTGGTAGGAATATTAAGACTTAAATCAATCCTTGTGGGACGATATATGTGCTTACTTAGCTATACTATCTTTTGATTCATAGACTTGCAAGCATTAAAATTTGATTAATTTGGTAAACTTGAGTGGGGCTCACAGAGAAATTAATGTTGACGTGTATCTTATGTTGGCGAGATATTTGGATATTTGGTCTCAAGACAAAATTGACAGATACTTTTCCCTCACATTATGGAGATCTTGTCTTAAGAAAGAATGGGCAGAAACTTGGCTCCACGATCCCAAACATTATTTCTTTCTTTTTGTACAAATATCTTATAATTAGGAATATCTCTTGTAATTAGGAATATTTACTTTCCTTTTTCTTTCCAGTACTAATAACATTTAGGTCTTTTGAGTTAAAACAGAATTATGTGGTGATAAAATAAAATAAAAAGGACAACCAAAGTGATGCTTTTTTTTTTTTTTTTTTGAGAAATGGAATTCATTCATAGAATCAAGATAGCGTACATAGAACGATAAGAAACAGTGGCCTCGTTAAAACCTTCATGAGGGACAAAGCCTAGGTTAGGAAAGTCTACCACACATGTCATGGACAACAAGGAAGTCTGAAACAGTCACGTAGAATCAAAGCTAGAACAAGAAAAGAAAAACAACATACTAACATACAACACAACCTAACAGTCAAAAGAGTCCTGCTATGAAATCATAGTCCTTTGCACAGCCACAAGATATTTAGAGCATCCGACAGAGGACACACCAATACCCTAGGAAAAAAGAAACAGCCACAAAGTACCCCATCTCCAGTCACCTCCAAGAGTAATGACGATGAAAGGAGAACAAGCCACAAAGAAGCAACACAAAGACGAGACCAACTCCACAAACAGGCCAGAAAAAGAAAATAAAATAAAAAGGTCCCTCCCCTCAACAATAACAAAACTGGCCTTTGCCACTTAATCCTGAACACGAGGATCAGGACCAAGAGCATTCGTCGGATGCCGAGCCCACGAATACCGCCATAACACATTAAAGAAGGCGTCTAGGAGACTTCACAAGGACAGTCTCCATAAGTTTGTCAGTAGGGACAACAAGGCACAAAGGCTTGGAAGCAATGAAATCTACCCTAGAAACCAAGACATCTCCAGCTGAAACGTGTGCAACTGGAGTTTTACACTTAGGATGAGTCTTGATGGAGACACAACCGGAGCCCTCCCCTTTCTTGGGTCTATCGGAACCCCTTTTTGGTGAATGGCTGGCAGAGAACTAGATAATGGGCATAAGATCAAAAGGATCAGAGGTTGCCGAACCTTGGGGGGCTAGGGAGGTGCCTGAGAGATGGGATCATTTAACGTTGGAACCACTGGAGCCACAGAGATGTCTGGCTCATTCAAAGAAACTGGCCGAGCACTCGTCACAGCATCAGAACTCTTAGATTGATGACGAAGAGAGGCCACTGCTTCAAGCAATGTGTGGTGGAGAGGTTGGACCGAGAGGGAGATAGAGTCGTCTACCTCAATCCGTTCATGAGAGGACCACCTCCAAGACCGATTGCCAGAACTACTACGATTTCCCGAACCATCATTGATCCACAAACCAGCTTGTTAAGGAGAATGAATTGGAGTCTTATATTGGGGTGAAGGAACCGGTGTACGTGGTGAAGGAGCTGATGTTCGGGGTACAGAAGAACCTATAGAATTGCCCCGTAAGTTGGTACCACTTTCTAGATCAACAAAAGCAAAGGAAAATTTTGCCAACAAAGACGGAGTGAGAGAACCTTGAGAAAGCTCATACTTATCAATACACACCTGAGTAGGATGACCAATTTTGCCGCATGCAAAACAATATTCAGGGAGATACTCATACTTAAAATCCACTATTCACTCTCCCACCTCAGGAAAGGTAATAGGTGCTCGGCGGATAAGAGGCTGGGTGACATCAATCCTCACACGAATCCAAATAAAACGCCCTGCACAATAAGTACCATCACGATTATCTACCCAAAGAAATTCTTCGAGAATAGCCCCAATTGCTTTAGCAAAAACGGCAGTCATACAGAAGGCAGGAACACCATGGAGTTGAACCCAAAAGGTACCAAGAGTTAAGGACAACAAGTCCATATTCCCATGATCCGAGATATCAGCCAATAATATCAATGAGCGTAGAAAAGCCCAGGGTTCCATATCAAAAACCCTCTTCTTATCGTGATCACAAACAAAACACACCTAAAATTTGTTGAAACCAATTTTCTTAAGAGAGACATTAGTAGAACCTTTCCAAAGTTGCGTAAAGATTTTAATAAAGCCATCACGATTGATGGGTTGATCTATAAGAACCTAAGCCACAAGACCATAGATAAAACCAACAAAAGTGTATGCAACGTCAGAAGAACCAATAGATGAGACGCGCACGATGAGGGCAGAGAGAGGGAGCGAGAACGACGAAGATGGCGGATGGTGATTGAGCGACTGAAGACGATTTGGCCAGGAGAAGGAAGGCGAGCATGATTGAGCGCAAGGAGATGACCTTGCAGGAGAGAAGAAAGGCGACCACGACTGAGCTACAAGATAATACCGATCGTAATTTCAACGTAAAAGAGCTCAAAACCCATATCAGTTCTCACTTTCCAAACTATAAATCACACGTTCATACCTGTAGAAATTACTCACGAAGCACAAGTTCAAGAATCTCAACCCGAAAATGAATCCACATATATATTTAAGGCTTATTTACTGTAGTACTCCCTGAAACTTCGGTCAAATCTCACTTTACCCTTCCAAAGTTAAAATGACCCACTTAACCCCCCTTGACTGTGGTTTCGTGTTCCACTTTACCCCCGATTGTTAACTCTATTAAAAAGTTCTGTTAAAATGTTGATGCGACACAAATAGGACCCATTCTTGTATGCCATGTGTAAAAAATAATAAAATATTTTATTTTAATAAATATAACAAATAAGAAAAAAAAAAAAGCAAATTATTACTTCTTTCCCCTCCCATTCTCTCTTCTCTACCTCTCTTTCCTTGTACCCAACCCCCTCCCCAACAACTCCTCCCTATCTCTCTTTATCTCTCCCTTTTTCTTTCTCTGTTCCGAGCTTCACCACCTTCACGGTAGA
The DNA here is from genome assembly GCF_965620075.1 of Prunus avium. Lineage (NCBI taxonomy): Eukaryota > Viridiplantae > Streptophyta > Magnoliopsida > Rosales > Rosaceae > Prunus > Prunus avium. The sequence continues at coordinate 2,483,279 of NC_142290.1, read as the reverse complement.
GACAAACCTCCCCGACTCCTAAACCTCCTTGTTCGTCTTCACGTCTTCGATCTGCCACCTGCCTTCAACCTTGGTTCCTCCATACCCATTTGACAAAGCAAACAGGAGGCAGTTCAAAAGGGCCAAAATCAGATTTTTCATTATTTTTGGGTGTTGTTTATGGGGAAATTGGTGAATTGAGTTTATGGGTTTTTGGGTTTGGGTGTGAAGAACTGAAAGATTTTGTTATTGTTGAGGACGGGGATTGAATTTGATGAGTTTTTGGGTTATTTGAGTCGGTTGTTATAGGGTGCTTGTGTGAGAGAAGGGGAGTGTTTGGACACCGAAAGAAAAGCCTTCAACTTTGAAAACGTAATTCTGTGATTTCATATTCAATATTGAAATTCACATATCCAATTATTTTTTTTTCATAGATTGTGTAGGATAGATATAAAAGGAAAGACAGCTAGAGAAATCATTGAAGGGGAGAGAGAAAATGAAAGAGAACTAGATAGATCCAGATGGTGAGAGAGAAAGAAAGGAAAAAAGAAAGAAAGAAAAAAAAAAAAAGGAATTACATTATTTTATTCCACTTTTTCGAACCAAAAAAAAAATGTATTCCACGTAAGGAAAAAAAAACATTGGCTCTTCACATGACACATCAACACTGGTTGCAAAAAGACTAAAATAGCCATACCACGTCATCAAAACTGACATAGTTATTAATGGAGACAACGGTGGGGGGGTAAATTGGAAAACAAAACCACGGTCAAGGGGGTTGAGTGGGTCATTTTAACTTTGGGGGGTTAAAGTGAGATTTGACCGAAGTTTCAGGGGTACTACAATAAATAAGCCTATATTTAATATGTATATATATACACACCTCACACCATCATCATGTACCAGAGGAAAACAATCTAACCCGTTAATCGTTTGACTAGACCCCATGGAGGAATCCTCAACAACCATGTGGTTAGGGACAACCTGTCTAACCTGGGGACTGGGCTCCCAGTACACACATCATAATTCTCAATACTAGTGCGCCTGTGACAAGTCCTACACATGCAGACTACCCCGTTAAGGGTCTACGAAACACCCGCTAAGGATGCCCAAGTTTTGACATATCCAAGTATCCATATCCGAATATCCATATCCAAGTATCCAAGTGTTGGGAAGGTACATATCATAGTGCACATCATGCAAATTATATACCGGGGAAACAATCCAACCAGGGATTGTTTGGGAAAACCATATGGAGGAATCCTCAACAACCATGTGACCAAGGACGAGCCGTCCAACCAGGGGACTGGGGTCCCAGCACGCACAACAAAATCCTCAATACTCATGTGCCTATGACAAGCCCTACGCGCAGACTACCCCGTTAAGGGTCTACGATACACCCCACCAAGGGTGCCCGGGTTCCGATCATATACAAACCATAACCACAGTTTCCAAGTATCCATTATCCATCAATTCTAGTATCAGTATCCAAGGGGGTACATGAGATGGTGTGTCATCACCAAGATCCAAAATCCACTTCCATAAACTAATATATATATATATATATATATATATATATATATATATATAATAAAAGATAATATTCTCAAAATCCAATTTCCAAATATTCAAAGGTACTCCAAACCCATATATATAATAATATAAAAATAACATGCCCTCCCTTAATTCAAATTTCCCAAATATTTATTCATAGTATAGAAAATAGACTCTCACAAGCATAAATTCCATAACGACCCAAAATATTCATAGTCTCAATAATCAAAATAATCCAAAGTATATACATATGCAAGACAGTCCATAAAACCCTTTCATAATCCAAACCCCATATCACCCAATCCATATATTTTAATAATATATATAATAGTAATAATAATCCCTGGAAAAACCATATTACATTCCGATAAAATCATAGTCAAAACATATATCAAATCTCATTTATGCATGCAATTCCATATTGGAAAAGTAATGCTCATTTGAAACAATGTTCACTCACTTCCTAATAATCACAGTCGAGTCCCAAGACTCACTTTCACAACAAATCAATCAAGTATCCCATAATCATATATTCCATAACTTCAAATATCAAAATGACATCCAATAATTCCATAAAATACTATAAAATAATCTAGTAATCCCAACATAGTCAAAATAACTCAAATAACAATCAAGACTCGTTTATATGGTCATTCTAGTACTTTTCGAAGGGTGAAACTACCTCGGAAGACTCACGGTCAATCGAGGGGTCAAACTTCCCGTATTGGTCCATCGGGCCCGTAGGGCCCACGATCTCCGATTTCTGATCCAAAAGTTCATACGAGTTCAACAAAGCATACTTAACACGTCCTGTAAGTTTGGAATCAATCGAGCCGTCGGATCTAAGCCCATTACACAATTGGACGGCGATCGCTTCGCCTAACGATGGAATCATTGATTCGGAGTATCCGAGACTCCGATTCTCTATCCGCGAGTTCCTACGCGATCCCAGAGGTATAGAGAACAATATATTTGAAATTGGGACTGATCGAACGGTCTAAACCTGTTGAATCCGAATATCACATATTAGGTGCAATATCCGTTCGACTGTCAAACGGTAACCAATTCCAAATCTGAGCATACCATCGTGCTCGAGACGACAGGGGGAACATTTTGGAACATAATGGGCCACCGCACATTGGCCCAAGCGCCGCCACACATGCCGACAGCGTGTGAGTGTCTTGAGAAAATTCTAGCACCCTACAATACCTATACCAATACGTTCAAACTAACAGGGGGAGTGATTTTTGTTCTTAGACCATGACTAAAAATTAACTGAAACTAGCTGGAACGAAGCCGAAACTGTTGGCATAATTGGGGGTTAGAGATCGATCTCCAAAACCTAAAAATTAACCCAAACCTAGCACATAAACAGGTAGAGCACGAAGAGTAGATGAAGTTTCATACCTGGTTCGACGATTTTGGCTGCCAAAATCACTGGAAATCTCACGAACACCACCGGCGACGAAATGTGGGTTTTAGCTCAGTTTCAGTCCAAAATCTCGACCAATCTTGGAGTTTCGAAGGTGGAAATGGCTATGGATGCGTAGAGGAGGAAGAGACGAAGATTTTGTAACTTGTGTTGTTCGATTTGGTTGCTGGACGGTGAACGGTGGTGTCGCGAAAAGGGTGAGAGGGAGGGGAGAGAGAGAGAGAGAGAGAGAGAGAGAGAGAGAGATAGAGAGTCGGGGAGGAGAGAGAGAGAGAGAGGCCCGAGAGAGAAGGGCTGACCTGGTTTTTAAAAATCTGACTTTGAAAAAATTACAATTGTGCCACTGAACTTTCGTTGACCGTAACTTCTTTGTTAAAACTCCGATTTGGCCCCACTATGTGTCTATGAACTCGTATCGACGAGCTCCCCGCAACGGTACCACTCAAATGCCAAAAGTCCTTACGGATCAAAAAGTGACTGACATAACCTTACGCCAAAGGCAAAATTGTAATTTTTCAATTAAATAAATTGAATAAATGGTTAAAATTGGGTCGAGGTGTCACATAGGTCTCGGTTAAATACCTTCTTAGACCTTGTAACTATAGAGTGGCTTCTCAACAAACGTACTTTATCTGAGGTTGACATTATATGGTTATGTTTCTCAGTGAACCAAGAAATTATGTACTTGTTAGACTCAACTGCTTTTGAGGCCACAGCTCTTGCCTTGCAACCTTCTCTACATCTGCCTCTCATTCTTTTCAGTTTAGGATCCTCGGGTGGCTCATAAAACCCTTGTCTACAACATACGAATGCATTTCTTATTATCGCATTTGTAAATCTTGTCCTTCTACTTGAATGTTTTCGAATACCAAACGCGGAGTTTCTTACGTAAGTCTTGTAGAACTCATACACATCATCAAGTGAGTTAAATTCTTTCCCCGCTTGTGGTTTCAAATTCATACTTACTACCCGGTATCACTCCCACTTTATCATTTATTTCACTACTATCTTCCTCTAACCCCTCAACTTGATTTTGCACCTCTGCCCCCATCAACTTGGCTTTCCACCTCTATGTTCACATCCATTTTTCTAAAAGTTGCAACAATACAATTAAAATCACATTATTTCCAAAAGCTCTCAATATATATGGTGCAATTTTAATGAAATCTTTCATATAATTATGGTGCAATTAATAGTTGTTATACAAAATAATTATTCTTAATACAACAATTACCCATTTCTTAATCATACCAATAAGACATATATGTTGTAAATGCATGAGTTGGTGGATGACCACCATACCTCTTAGCATTCACCCTTTCTAATTCTTTGTAACCTATACACTAAATACCATAGTAATGGGCTTGTAACTTATGAGTTGTTAATGTCTTCTTACCATTGTAAGTTTATAAATAAGAGGTCTTATCAAGATGAGAGATACAAGTTGATTTACACAAATTCTATTGTCTTTCTCTACTTTTCAATTCTCTCTACAATTTCCCTTAGTTATATAACACGTTATCAGCACGAGTCTCTAACCACTTGAGATAGCACAGTTTCGTCTCAAGTACGAAAGCTCTTGTTACATAGGCTTATCAAATGGAATGAAGTGCATCAACAAAAGGAAGCTGAACAAAAAGATTCCAAACAGATAAGAATTATTATTTTTATATATTTTCATTTACATATATAGTGCATATGAAATTTGATATTTTACAAAGAAATTAGCACTTTTATTATAGATATCTATCTTGTCTATCTACTTACAAGATTTCAACTTGTTCACCCATTTTACTTTTGTTCCTGTGATGGTAGGGTAAAGTTCCCCATTGCCTTGAGAACCATTGACTGGTCAACAAGTCAACTTTCTTTAATGTGCGAGCGTGCCACTGCTAGCAATAAAACTCCTAGCAGACTTCCTAAAAACAGATAACTTGCGCCCCAAGTTACTGACTTCTAAACAAGTGATTGTGAATTTGGGTGAGGAATATTTCCCAAGTAAGTTCTTTTCTTACCTCAGACTGGTGAGGACTTCATAATTTTTCATAGTACAAAACTGGTAGTTCTGGCCAGAATAGATGATAAGAAAGTAAACTATTTTCAGATAGAATTCTCTTTTACAAAGTTCAAAAGGGAAAAACTGACTCTAAAAAGACAAAAAGAAGACTGGACTTCCATTTCTGCCTGGGCAGATGCCTCTGATCCGGGCTAAATTGGGTATGCCTGTGCTGGACTGGACTGGACTATCAACAACTTCAACTGGTCTGTTTCAGCTGCAAATCGATGCCAACGTTCAAGTTTGGCAGAGCTTTCATCTACTTCAAACCCTGGGGGCTTTTGATTGGGCAGAAGTGGCTGGACCTGACTACTGGGCTGGAGCTGCACTGTGGTATCTATCCTGCTTGATCAGGGCTCTTCATAAATTTGTTGAGGTTTTCATATTTGTAGAAACCTGAACTCTACTTGCTTTGGCTTATGCTAAACCAAATTTGTAACGAGAGAAATCTCGTTTTGAATGATTTATTTCTCTAAGTCTGAACTGAAATTGGGTGTCTTGATTGATAGCTGTTTGAAGGCTTTTGAGATCAAGTGATCATTTTGAGTTTTTGTCTTCGGTTGATTTTTTGGTTGTCTGATTGATTGTCTTTTGCTTTGTTCACCTTCTCCTATATTTATAAGAAATGCTTTTGGAGTGGGGGTTCTGATTTTTTAATAATGGGCGGCAAAAATTCTCAAAAGATCTTTTATTTTTAAATGCAAAGAAAAGGGGATTTTATCAATTCTGGCAAATAAGCACTCAATAGTCAGTTCCTGAGACAATCACTTCCCTGCATTTTGATGGGGAACTCAACCCTTCTTTTAGTTTAAATGCTCTTGTAAGAGTTTCAAACTATGATGGTAAGTTTGATTTTCCAGTTTTGAACAACTCCCTGTTTCTTGCTTATCTCTTTTTAGAAAGCAAAGTCTGCGTATCCCTTGAAAATGGCACCTTCTCTGGAGTAGAAAAATATCTCTGAATATACAAAAGGGATTTGACCTTTTTGGCGGCAGAGTTTTTTCAGAGATGTTCTTCTTTTATACCTGCCCCTATTAATTCCTTATCAGTCTCAGTTGAAATTGCTGACTTTTCTAAGTCAGAGGGTCGCGTGGGTCTATTTCTTCCTTGGGCTTCTCTTTCTTAATTTTAACACATGCCAAGCCCAATTTTGGGTTTCTTCGAGGCCCAAGTTACTTTCGCGGATTGATAGCTTCTGGGCCTCCAATGTTGGGTCGAGTGTATCGTCTCGGTCCGTTTATTTGTTGATGGCTGTCCAAAATTGATATGGGCTGAGCGTGTCAAATTAGGCCCAAACACAACTGTATTTTGTTATTTGTCAGAAATTCAATATTTTCGTTAAGAGTAAAGATCAATATCAACGTGATATTTCATGTTTCCAATCTTTATGAGGTAAAGTGAGATACTCAAGAATTTCAATTCTTATATAACTAATGGAGGACAGGAAGTTCCTCAGTTCTTATTCAATCATGTAAGGGCCAGAAGATCCTTAGATTTCAATCCTTATAATATAAATATTTGTGGACTTGGAGTTCCCCAATTCTTAAAAGGCAAATGAAGACCTGAAGCTCTTTGATTTATTTTTCATTAGAACCAGAAGTTTCAACTATTTATTTTATTGCAATATTTTAATGTTTGATGTATTTTATTTTTACTCAGTTCTTTTCTTTAGTGTTATGTTTATTTTAAGCAAGGACCCGAAGTCCCTAAATTATATAATTAAATAAAGACCCGAAGTCTCTTAGTTCTCAATCCATATAATATCTATATAAGGACTTGGAGTTCTGCAATTCTCAGAAAGTAAATCAAGACTTGGAGTTCTTTGATTTTTCTCTAACTTGGAACCAGAAGTTCCAACAATTTATTTTACTTTTATTGTTATATTCAGTTATTTGTTTTCATTTCAATAATTTATATTTAAGGACGTGAAGTTCCTCATATGACCCGAAGTTCAAATATCTTAGAAACCAAAGTTCTTATTATATCTAATCCAAACTATAAGTTTCAGCCACATGTGCGTTAAAATAGGTAAATTCTAGAACCTGAAGTTCTAATTGTGTCAATCTCCAAATTGATATTTCAATAAGTGCATATGTATTATGATTTTGGGCTGAAAAATATACACCATGTTAAGAACCTAAAGTTCCAACATTATTTGGATTTCATGTCTTCTATTTTTTTTAAAATTTATTATCGTTTTATTTTATTACCTTGAACAATATCATATTACTACAAATTTGGACCTGCAGTTCAAAACCATATATTCTTTTAATTTGATATATGCACCAGAACCTGAAGTTTCAGATATACATCAATATATATCCAAAGTTCATAAATGTCTATTGAGATTAATACTAATATGACCACGTAGTTCATATCCTGTAAAGAACCTGCAGTTCTGGCATAACATATATAAAATGTTAATTGAACCTGAAGTTTAGAATCAAATGTTGTTTTTTTTTCTTTTATCTTTATCATGGTTTCCATAGTGGAATCAAAAGATTGGAACTTTGGTTCTTAGTTTTTATTATTCTTATATTTTATTAGAACCTGTGGTTCTATGTCACACAATCTAATTGGAACCTGAAGTTCTTCAATTATCATATCTATTCTATTGCTATCAAATTGAGTTTGAAAGACCTTTGATTCATCATTTAGTTTTGAACATATTTTAATTAAAATCAATACTTTTATGTGATCTTTTTGAACTTGATGTTTGTTGAGGCCCAAAAAATCCATGGTGGGCCCAAATAAATTCCTAGCCCAAAACAATATATTATTGGAAAAAGACCCAATTTGAAGTGCACAGAAGTTTGCCATGCACGAGCCATATCCTACATGCCATGCCGAATAAAAATCTGTCACGCTAGAAACTGAGATAAAATTATAAGGATGCATTTAGCTTTGCAAATCCATGCCAATTATCCTATTAAGCGTTATACTCAAAAGCATGCCAAGCGACACGCCATGCCAAACGGGAAATTATTATCCCACAACAAGCTTAAGTGGGCCCAAGCCACTCAAATGCCCGGGGCTTGCTTGAGTGAGTTGTGGTATGGATGGTGACAAGTTGTCATGGGACCCATGGGTGGGTCGAGGAATGGAAGTCTCGGGTCGCTTGGGTAAGCACAAGAGAGGGGATGGACCATTGCTTCAACTAGAGTAACCCAACCAAAATAGCCCATCACTTTAGTAAAAAATTAACCCATTATCTTAGATAGCCCATAAAGCCCAAATATTTGGTGAATCTCACCCACTTATTAGATGACTTGGTTTCTATATTAAAAGGCCCATACCATTTGAATAAAAGGAATTCAAGGCCCTCAGCACTTGGCTGAAGCAGAAGGCCACGAAGAGGCCAAAGATTCACATGTAAGGGGCTGCTAGGAGAACAAGTTCCAAGTGCAAGCATTCAAGAAACCAAGGGGTATTGGCACGCAGGGAAGGATGCTATCTCTTAAACCAGCAGGCGCACCCATTTTCTTTCCTTCATCAGATTTGGCCATGAAAAGAGGAGGAAAGAAGAGAAAGAAGATGGGTGAAAATGGAAGCTCTCCTCTGAAATAGCCGCCGGAAGAAGCCTGGAGCTCCCAAAAAATCTCTGATTTTGTGGGATTTGGCAGAACTGATTTTTTCCATCATGAGGTAAGTCAAGAAAGAGGAGAAGAAAGGAAGAGGGAAGCATAGCTAGATTGGGGAGAAACCATTAGGGTTTCTTGGAGAAGAACCATCCCCAGCAGCTATAAATAGGATCCCTTCTACCCAACACAACACAACCCACAACCTTCAGAGAGCAAGCTTTCTCTCTCACTTGCAAACTCAGTAATTTTCGTGCTATCCTTGCCAATTTTCCTTTATTTCCCCTATCTTGGCATATTGACAGAAGCTTTGACAGAGTCACTGTCAAGCTGCCGGAAGCTGCAAAAATCACCCAAAACTCTTCACCAAACCTCCTTAGAACCCCTCTTCCCTTCCATTAGAACCTCTGTCCCTCATAGGAACCCACAGCTCTCTCTCCTAAAGTGCTAAACCCATGATAATTTTTGCTCCCATGCCATAACTCTCTCATGCCAAGCTAGAAGATTTACTTGCAATTTGTTGTTATTTTCATTGGTAAAGATAATCAAAGAGTTTCCTAAGGCGTCATCACCCTTTCGAGACATCTTTGGGGCTTAATCTTCGGACTCAGATACAAAGGGGGCACTTGCATCAGATTCTCCTTGCAGCAGCCCAGCCCACTTGCTGCCGGAAGAAAAAGACCCCTACAATGTTCAAGATCAAATTCAGTCTATAACCATAAGTTTTATTTATATGACTCGCTAGAACCCGAAGTCTATACTTTAAATGTGAAGTTTGAAACTTTTTAAATTTTCAGTTTATAATAGAAATTTACGAATATCTTCATATTAGAACATGTAATTCTATAAATTAAAATTTTCTTATAACATTCTATTTTATGTTTCATATTTTATCATATTTTATTTTATTTGTAGAACTCGGTGTTATTATTATTGTGAGTTTTTTTAAAAAATAATGCTACTTTATTGCCTTTGTGAATTATTTATTTATATCTTATTTGGACCAAAAGTTCCATGTTAAGCAATTAGTTGAAACTAGAAGTTTCATTATACATATTTGAAATACAAAATTTAATTTGAGATTATAAAAATCTGAAATATTTGCAATGACATACTTAATTCAAAACCTGAAGTTTTGAATATTTAATTTGTATTATGATCCAGAAGTTAACTCCAAACCAGAAGTTGCGGATTTGGAAATTTTAAGTCCATAAAGAATGTTTTAAGTGTATTATATGAACCAAAAGTTCAATGAATTTTTTTTTTTTGGGTTATATTTTTCATGGATATCCTAAAGGTAGATATTCTTATATATTCTTATATTTACAAATAAGAAAGCAAATATAGATCCAAGTAGGATTGTAATGTGGAAGAGCATAAAGGAATAAATTTATCCTTTTATGTTTCAGGTGCTCCAACAATAGCAATATGGAAAATATGATGTGTTTCAATTGTTGGTAAATAAAAAGTCTTTATGTGTCTGCCGCGCAAATCTCACGGCATGGAGTTCCGGGCCGAGGGGATGTGCGTTGACACGCGGTTTCCTGCTTTTGGGTGCGGTGCGGTTGTGCGCGGGCGTGCCAGCACGGTCTACCGTGCGTCGATGTGTTGATGAGTGTTGGATGGATAAGTGGTTCGCCTGTTTGAACTCGTCTTCTTAATCAAACGATTGTAGCCGAGAGAGGAACTGGTCTCGGCTGTTAGGTTCACGGCCTGAACTACAAGGCCGTTGAGTGATGGTGTTGGTGGTGGGTTTTGGGCGGTGCTCCATCGCGCTGCTCAGGGAGCTGCGGTCGTGTGATATATGGGGTGAGTGAACGAACAACAAGGATGGTGCTCCGGCGCCTTGAAAATCAAGGGTCGTATGATATATTGATGAATGGATTTTCCTTACAACCTAACACTACTCCTAGGAAAGCAAGTAAAGATATTGAAAGTGCATTACAGGAAAAAATAAGTTGCTCCGTGGGAGGCTTTGTTTTGGTGTTGAACCCTTTGAATGTAGCTCGAGCCTTGTATTTATAGGAAGAGTTCCTGGAGGAGTAATCGAGGCTGAAAATCTGCATGGTGGAGCTTGATTAGATCAAGTGGGCAGTCCAATCGACATTTGGGATCGTGAAGTATGGTGGTGTGACCCCAGAAATCCTGGTGAATCTCGGCCGCCGCCCTCGATCTTGGGTTCTGAACTTCTGGCCGTGGAGATGCATTTATGGCCTGGATAGCTGGTGAACCAATATCTCAAGCTGTCAGAATTCTTTGTGAGAATGTCCACGTCTAATCACTCTGATCCGCATCACCAAATCCTGACTTCAATCACTTCACACCTTCCCTCGTGCATTAAATGCCCATTCGTGGCTAGTGGGTTTGCTGCATTTAAATAGGCACTACTTCAATAAATGAAGCCTGGGACCCTGTTGTCACGTGATGATTTGCTTTTAATGCCTCTGGCCGTGAAATTGCCCGGCCTCGGCCTCGGCCTAAGCTTGAGGCCGAGATGATCATGCCTTAGCATTTCTTCTTTTGTCTTTAGAAAGGCGAAGTACCCTGGCGAAACGCCGCGTTTCAGTTTTACGAACAAGTGCCAGGGCCGAGAGAAGGGGTCTCTTCGGCCAGCTTATGGCCGTGATTTATTAAGCACAAACATTGCCCCCACATCCCTGGATTCTTCGGCCTCGGCTTGGGTAGGGGCCGAATGGATTCCAAGGGATGGACCCTTTGCATTCCTTTCTGAAGTGATTGACAACTGGGGCATTAAATGCGCAGGCCAGTCGGCTCATTTAATGCCTCAAGCACGTCATGTAGGCCATCATTGCCCAGGGCGTCGCTTCGTTTTGTCAGAGGAAGCGACGGCCTCTGGGCTTTTGACACGTCGTTGCGCCTGTTGAGCGTGCTGACAGAACGTTACGTCTCTCGAGAGACACACACCCTTTCGTTTCGAATTCTAGCGCCAATATAAAAACCCAGACTTCCTTGCTTTCTCCTTACGCTTTCAGAATTCTCAGACGCCCAAGCTTTGTCAAAAACCCTTTTCTTCAACCTTCAAAACCCACAAAAATCCTCGAACCCCCAAGGTTACCAGAGAGCTCCTCCTGAACTCGCAACTTTCCAGACCCTACAGACTTTATTCCTTTTTTCCAAGCTTTTCCTCCAGTGTTCTTCGCGTTCATTACCCTTTTTTCGCATTTCCCCCTTAAACCCTCATCTTAAGCCTGCTCTAATGGCCTCCAATACCCCCACATCTGTTGAAGTTCGGTCCCAAACCTTCCAAACTGAATTCGAGGCTATTTGCCGAGATATTCAGGGCTCGATCCTCCCTGACATCATCACTCCCTGGGCTGATGACGATGGTGCCCCCACTGATTCCTGCGTTCTCGGCCCCTCCATTAATGGCAGAATGCTAGAGAGGCTTGTGGCCCATCTGAAGAACAACCTAGTGGATCTCTCGGCCCTCGACGGGGGAGACTTCCAGGACTGGAATGTCCTCAGGCCGCAGCAATAGTGGCCAACCGTGACCCCAGACTAGGAAAACTGGCTGCCGAGGATGGAGCATTTCTTCGGTCAACAATGGAAAGATCAAGGCATCTACCACTTGATCAAGCTATTCGATCGGCCGCTCGTCATGGATCGGTCGCTCTTGGCCGCAGCCCTGTGCTTCTGGTCGTCGGCCACCAACACCATGAACTTTCGGTTCGGCATGATGACGCCGACCATTCTAGACATGGCCGCCCTGTTCGGCCTATCCCCCCTCGGAGTGGAAGTAAACGCCGCCCTTGTTGCTCCCGAGGTGGAAGGGAGCTTTAAGGCCACGTGGCCTACTCTTGCGAGAGTTGCTGGGAGCAAGGCGAAGAACATGCTCAACTACTCCAGCTTCTACAGCAACTTCGGCGTAGAAGACAGCGCTGAAGACGACGTCATTTCCCCTCTCGGCGAGGTTGAACATGCCGCGTTCTTGCTGTACTGGTTGTGCAAGTTCGTGTTTTTCACCCAGGCGAACAAGGTCACCCTGGAGTTCGCCCACCTGGCCGATTACCTAGCGCAGGGCGGTAGGTTAGCACTCGGCCCATTCCTGGTCGGCCACATCTACCGCACGCTTCATGACATCGTTACTGATGGGATGAAGCCGAAGCACGGTGGTCCACTGTGGGCGTTCCAGTTCTGGCTGCAGGCCTACTTCCCAGAGCTGAGGGGGGTGGCCGCTCCCCAAGACAACGAGCCGCTGGCCAATGCATTTGCTCGAGCCCCCAAGAAGCATAATGCCACGGCCTTCTGCTACAAATTCTTCTACGGCTTGGCCGAGAGAACTGGTACGCAGTTCCGAGTCCACCTTGCTCGGCCGTTCCCTCTGTTCCTGACCCACGACCTCTCCGTCGTTCCTGATGTTGAGACGGAGAATGATCTGAAGGAGATCTGGGGCTCCTTCCTGGTTTCGCGCGACCTCCATTGCAGCCTATCCAAGGCCGGGGCCGAGGTGTATCTGCCGAACCTCGTGGCACGGCAGTTCGGCTTGATCCAGACGGCCCCACTCCTTCCTCTGTCAACCAACCGGCTATCGTCCTGGAGGGCCGACGTCTCCCAGCAGCACGGTGTGGCTGAGATCACCTTCCAGCTCCAAAAGGGAATGACCTTCCTGACTCTGACGTCTTGGTCGCGCCATAATGCGTATGACGAGGATGGAAGGGTCTGGTACGAGGAGTGCATCTCGACCAGATTTATTCGGCCTGTTGAAAAGGCCGTGAGGGCGGCCCTGACGAATGCAGATTGGGACCCTCTCACCCCCAACGGCAGCAAAGTGAAGAAGGTATCAGCTGGACCGCCTCGACCAAGTACCCCAGCCGTGGCCACCCCCAGGGTGACGGCCCCTCCCCTGACTGGCTCAGCGGCCGTGGCCTCCACCGCGGCCCCAGCTCCCAAGGCGACGCCTGTGGTGGGGGTACGAAAGACGCTGGCGCACAGGACCGTGCCAGCCTCCCCAACGCCTCGACCATCCACTGCTGCTGGTAGGCCTTGCTTATTTTTCTATTTATCATTTATTCTTCACCGGCCTCTCTAAACAACTTCTGTCTCTGGTCATCTCACTCTTGTCTTTTTTTTCCTTGTATACGCAACCTCGGGTCGCAAGAGGAGTCGAGAGGCGTCAGGTACTGAGGCCGCGCCGGCCCAGAGTGTCGTGGCCGAGATGGCGGCCCAGCAGTGGCCGAGGAAGAGGACCCTTTTTACCTCCTCGGAGGGCAGAGGTGAGGAGGAGGCTCCTCCCGCGACCGTGAGTGAGGCCCCCCCTTCGATCGTAAGTATTACTCCCTGGCATCCCTCTTTTTTTTTTCTTTTTTGTACGTTCTGGTAACCTGGTTCTTTCCTCAGGACGTGGCAATAGTCGAGGAGGAGGCTACGGTCGAGGTGCCGTTCGTAAAGGAGGCGGCCGCTGCCCACATGGTGGTCGAGGAGGCGGAAACCGCAGAGGCGACGGTTGAGGGGGCGGCCACTGCCGAGGAAGTGGCCGAGGCGCTGGATGTTGAGTTTGCGTCCGCAGAAGTGCCGCTTGCCGAGGAGACTGCAGAAGGGGCGACCGAAGAGATCGCCGAGGAAGTCACCGAAGAGGCCGCTGAGGGAGCTGCTGAAGAGGCCACCGACGAGGGCGGCGAGGAGGCCAATGAAGAGGCCGCTGAGGAAGCAACCGACGAGGCCGCCGAAGAGCCTGCTGTGGACGTGCCAAGTGGGCCCTTGCCGTCCACCCCTCGTCGCCCAAGCGGCATCTCCTTTCGCTCGGTAAGAGTCCGCCTTCAATATACTTGGCTTTTTCGTTCTCTTTTGATATGTTCTACACTTCTGACCGAATTTTTGTCTCTAGCCTCCCCAATCGTCGCCACCGCTGGCCATGGTTGCCGCGACCATGCCTCCTATGCCGTCGCTTCAGGACTCAACGGTCGTGGCCGAGCCGGTGATGACTAGAGCCACGGTCGTGAGTGTGCCGAGTCTCCTGCGGACTACTTCGGCGGTCATGACCGACCTTTCCCTCCCTGTGAGTATTCGACCTCCTTTTTTTTTGTTTATTCCTTTATGTCCTAGTTAATTATCTCTTACCCCTTCTCCCTCTTATGTTCAGGAAGCCACCTCCTCCGATGATCTTGATGTTCGGCAGCCTCCATGAGGAAGGGGGAAGCTCGGCCTCGGCTCCTTTGGACGAGGATTCCAAGACCGTTATTGAACGGCTCCGGGAGTTCCTTCTCCTTGATGTTCGGCAAATGACCGCCGCTGGGGCGATTACAGAGTTTAGGTCCTGCTTGGATACGGCCATGGCGCTTGGCCTGCTTGACTCGGCTCAGCTGGATGAATTGCAAGCGCCTGGCCGAAGGCGAGGAGATGATCGGCCGGTATGCTGAAGCTGTTACGCGGATGGCCGAGGGGAGCTCGCTCGAGCAGGATCTGGAGGTGATAAAAGAACAAGTTCAACCTGCGATGCCCCGATTGAAAGAAAATGATCTCGTTGTCCAACGAGAGAATGAAGAGCTTGCGCAGGTTGAGGCCCAGATTGCCGAGCTCCAGGCTCGCCGAGATCTCATCCTCCAACGCCGAGATGGCGTGGTCCCAGCCGGGAGCGAGCTGAAATCCTCGGCCAAGCGAATCCTCAAAGCAGAGACTGAGATGAAGAAGGCTCTGGCCGAGCGGAAGCTGATTCGAGCGAGGTGGCAGGCGGACATCAACGGTGGGGACATTGCTTGGAGAAGGATCACCTGCCTGATCTGAGGAATGTTCAGCGAAGGGGTCTAGGCGGGCGAAGAGCGACTATTTCAACTATTTTTCTTTTTCTTTTTGGGATGTCATAAATAACCACATACAATTTTAAATTATTTACACATAGTTTATCTTTTGTTTTATGACTTTCACACAGATGTATATATATATTTGTTTATTTCGGCCGTGGCTGGTCGTTCTCTGTTTGTAAGTAACGCCCCCTTTTTGTCTAAATACAAGGGCCTTCTTTTTTGAAATGCTAGATGTATATTGTTGTTTTATTTTGACCGCGCCGTTCGCTTACCTTGCTCGCCTACCTTCCTCTTTTCTTCTTTTTGACTTTTTTGTCGTAGGTCCTCGGCGCCATCTTCTTTTGAACTTGCGCCGAGTTGTAGGCGTCGAGTTCCGACTGCCCTGAATTCTCTGAACTCATGGGCCTCATCTGCGAGTAGTCCTTCTTCCCTTGGCCATGCTGCCCGATACTTTGAAGAAATCGAACCTTCCGCTTTGATATTTTACCAGGGTCATGGCCGTTTGCATTGTCGTCTGAATGGCCGAATCGTGTATTTGCAATGATAGTGCAACAGTCATGCCTTTTTGCCCGCACTGCTGTGGTAATGCTTCGGTCATACTGCTTTGGCCGGACTGTGCTTGATTGGCCAAAGTATGGGTTGGGCCGAATTGCTCGGCCGTAGACACCGTAGGACTCCTCCTGAATGCTTTGGCTAGCGCGTGGAGTGGGCCACATGCTTTCTTTGCCGGTTGGTTTGGTCCAGGACTCGCCCTTGTGGGCTGGGACTGCCCCCAGCTGTTGGTCGGCGGCAAAGAATGCTGGCCGTAGCCTGATGCTTGGGTGTGGGCCGAGACGCCGAGGCTGCTGCTTTCGCCGTAAGGCTAGATTCTCTCGCTCTCTTGGCCCCTCGATCCGGCTCTGGGAGGTGTCGCGGGTGAGGCCACCGGCATCCTCTCCTGAAAGAGCGTTCGCAGTTCCGAGGAGAACCTGTCCATCGCGGCCATGAAGGATGTTTCTATACTGTAGGCCTGCTTGGACATCAGTTCCTCCACCACTGCCTGTTCCTGCATGGATTCGGCATTGCGATCCGTCGTTACTGGAACGCTGGCCGAGATCCCGACCGCACGTTCGGTCTCGGTAGTTGTGATTGGTGAGGCGGACTCAGGAGTCTCAGAAGTCATTTCGACTGCTTTGTTTTTTAGCTTTGCCTGTGCCCTAGTTTCCACCATAAATTTTGACAAGTGTCCCACCGGGCTTGCCAACAGTGTCTGCCGTGCAAATCTCACGGCCTGGAGTTCCGGGGCGAGGGGATGTGCGTTGACACGCGGTTTCCTGCTTTTGGGTGCGGTGCGGTTGTGCGCGGGCGTGCCAGCACGGTCTACCGTGCGTCGATGTGTTGATGAGTGTTGGATGGATAAGTGGTGCGCCTGTTTGAACTCGTCTTCTTAATCAAACGATTGTAGCCGAGAGAGGAACTGGTCTCGGCTGTTAGGTTCACGGCCTGAACTACAACGCCGTTGAGTGATGGTGTTGGTGGTGGGTTTTGGGCGGTGCTTCGGCGCGCTGCTCAGGGAGCTGCGGTCATGTGATATATGGGTTGAGTGAACGAACAACAACGATGGTGCTCCGGCGCCTTGAAAATCAAGGGTCGTATGATATATTGATGAATGGATTTTCCTTACAACCTAACACTACTCCTAGGAAAGCAAGTAAAGATATTGAAAGTGCATTACAGGAAAAAATAAGTTGCTCCGTGGGAGGCTTTGCTTTGATGTTGAACCCATTGAATGTAGCTCGAGCCTTGTATTTATAGGAAGAGTTCCTGGAGGAGTAATCGAGGCTGAAAATCTGCATGGTGGAGCTTGATTAGAGCAAGTGGGCAGTCCAATCGACATTTGGGATCGTGAAGTATGGTGGTGTGACCCCAGAAATCCTGGTGAATCTCGGCCGCCGCTCTCGAACCTGGGTTCTGAACTTCTGGCTGTGGAGACGTATTTATGGCCTGGATAGCTGGTGAACCAATATCTCAAGCTGTCAGAATTCTTTGTTTGAATGTCCACGTCTAATCACTCTGATCCGCATCACCAAATCCCGACTTCAATCACTTCCCACCTTCCCTCGTGCATTAAATGCCCCTTCATGACCAGTGGGTTTGCTGCATTTAAACAGGCACTACTTCAATAAATGAAGCCTGGGACCCTGTTGTCACGTGATGATTTGCTTTTAATGCCTCTGGCCGTGAAATTGCCCGGCCTCGGCCTCGGCCTGAGCTTGAGGCCGAGATGATCATGCCTTAGCATTTCTTCTTTTGTCTTTAGAAAGGCGAAGTACCCTGGCGAAACGCCGCGTTTCAGTTTTACGAACAAGTGCCAGGGCCGAGAGAAGGGGTCTCTTCGGCCAGCTTATGGCCGTGATTTATTAAGCACAAACATTATGCATCCTCGAATTTCATATGATTGGATCTATTATTTCCTGAAGAAATAAAGCATTACATAATTCTTTGAAGCGAATGTAAGCTCTATATCATTTTCGGAAACAATTGTCACTTACACATTATCCCGAAAGTGAAATGTTTTTGAAGTTTAATAGTATAAAGGGAGGGTCTTGTATGACAAAGCCTCCGAGAATTATGATATTTTTAGTGAAACAACGCACACAACTATTTGAGTTGAAAATTATTTTTGAGTTTAATTACCACTCATTTTGGTAAATGTCATATTAGGTTCTGCAAACCTAACCAAAAGCTATTGACAGGTCAAATTAAATACTTACAATGTTTGATATTACTTAGTTCCAGAATAAACTTACATAGCTTCATACATACACACAATGGAGTTAATGTTGAAATTATGAATAAACATGACCGGTACTTATGGTCTTGTGCTAGAAGCATATTAATCATAATTTGCTTCATATGAACTCATTTGGATAAGAACCAGAAGTTCTTTGATCTATAATAATTTATTATGTGTAAATTTTTTTTTTTGATTGAATAATTTTGGAGACCATGGTATTTATGTTACACTATATATTGAGTGAACCTGAAGATTTTGCTTCATATTATCATCTTTATATTATTTATATTTGGTCCCTGAAGGACAACATTTACCACTCAAATAGCATTATTTTGATGAGACCAAAATTCCCGTCGTTAGGGGGAGATTTGGTTGTTCCTGAAAGAACAAAGAACGACATGAATTATTATGAAATATATTTATTATTGTCTCATCAAACAAATTGGTATAAAAGATAAATGCCAGAAGCATATTCAAACACAAAAAGGATTGCAAGTGAAATGACCAGAAGCATATACAGACACAAAGTAAGTGACTACTAATAACCAATTTGTTGCATGCCTGAAGCATGAGAGATTTATAGATTGCAAAAACTGAACTCCCCATAAAAGCTATTGGATGCCTGAAGCATGACAGATCTATAGGTTCCAAAGACTTAACTCCTCAGAAGAGGAAATTAATTGCAAAGTTTAAGCCCTACTCAAAATAATGCTGTAGAAGAGGTTATGATCCACATTCTATAAATTTTACATCTTAGAAGAGATATTTGTCCATAAGTGACAATGAAAGCCTCTGAAGTGGCACTGGTACCAAAAAATAATGAAAGCAATGAGATGCTTATAAACTATGCATGCGCATGCACATGAGAATTGTGGGATCATGAATTGATGATATATTGATTTATAGTACGTACTAAGGTTATCAAGGGCTATACATGATGATATTGCACCACTTGTTATAATTGTCGACAAATGTAAATAAAGATTGGCCAACTAGAAGAGGCAGTCCAGTAAAATTGAATATTTCCGGAAAAAGTGCAATGATTGAACCTATAGTTAAAACACCAAAATGATATAAAAATGTATATCTTACAAATTGGTGTTTGAGATGAAGTGAAATAAATCACTTGATGATATGGCACAACGTTTCCCAATAAAGACATGGGATTATGATGGTAAACATATACAACTATGTTATGCATTTTTATGAAAAATTCATGCGTATAAAAATTCCTGAAGGATTCAGAATGCCTGCAGCAAATGATTTAAAATATGATGGCTAATGATTTAAAATATGATGGCTTATAATGATCCTTGTGTGGATTAAAGTATTGTGGAGAATATGATATAATCGTCTTAATGAATATCTATTACAAAAGGGATATATAAATAATTTTAAAATGAGTTTACCATCATTGCAGTATATATATGAAGAATTTTGTTAGAACTCTTGGAGAGTTTACAAAGGCTTCCCCATATTTAATAAAGGAATTTGAGAAGAAAAATCTAAAAAGATTATGAAGTTAAGCATATCGCCAGAAGCGATCTTTTGAAGAATACATAGGAATAAATTCTGAGAGATGTAAAATGTCATACATTATATAAATTATTGAAAGAAAATTTCTAAGAAGTTAAAGGAGCCCGAAGCTCAATGTATGTTTTCAAATATCATGAAATGAAAGTGATCTAATTGCCTCAGTGGGTACTTTGATTGAATTATGAGTTTGAGATCAAGTTCAATATCGTTGCAACGTGGGTACTTTGATTGAATTATGAATTATGCTGATTTGGGCAATGGTTCCTTCATGCCGGATGGTCTCCCCTTAGTCTGCAGGTGGTTTAAGCAAATATAGAGAAAAGGCATGAACTTTTTAGCGTTACTGGATAATATTAAAAACTTCATCTTCCGCCCCTATTGAGACCTTTACTTTTGTGCAGAGACCTATACTTTTGTGCCCTTTTATGCTGATGTTGGTGACACTATCGAGATTCCAGCAGTGATGTCTCAAGGCTGCCGTTTCAGAAGGTACTCCCTATTGAACGTTGGCTGCTTCCCACTGCCCACTCTAGGCGACAGGTGCTCGGAAATCTCTGTAGTCTATTTGCCCTACCGGGTCAGACGGAAACTTGGACTCGACCAAGGCATGCCAGCCAGTGCCAACCATAGTGACCCCTTCCTGCTTCACAAGGTCTTTTGGAGTAATGACAACGTACCAGTTGGCGTTAGGCCCCTTGTCTTAGCCGGCAAGAGGAGGGTTGGTGGCTTCTCACCGGGCTATCAAGCCTACTGGAACCGCTGCCTTGCTTCCCTTCGTGAATTCCAGTCCTCCCATTGTGACAGATTACCTCCTTCCACTGCTCGCCATGCCGGTCTAGTGTCCGAAGAGAAGGCAATTCCGCTAAGCCAGAAACGCAACCTGCCTTTTATTTCTAAAAGTGGTGACATCGTCGAGGAGTTTCCCAAGACGAGACAGAGACCGGGAATGCAGATTCCTTGCAATTTGGGAAAGGCCACGACACCAGTGTTGGGTAAACGAGAGCAGGAGGAGAAGCAAAGCACAAGGAAGAAGCAAACTTGTAGCAAACAGAAACGGTTCATTCCAAAGGTAGCATCGAGCGGCCCCCATCGAGCTAGAGAGGCAACTCCCCAAGGACGTCCACAGCCTTCAAAGCCTGCTACATCCGAGAGCCAAGACCGTGCTGGCAAGGTGCCGGAAACCACCCCTCATTGCAGTAAGCGTTGACTACTTTCTACTACCTGAATTTTCTTCTCTCCTATTATTTATTTATTTATCTTATTATATATATATATATATATATATATTTTTAATGCATATATATACATATATATATATATATATTTATTCTTTTTCTTTTTCTTTCCTTAAGAAAAAATGGGCACCACCCCAAAGAGGAAGAGAAGTGATACAGCTCCTGTGAGTCCCGACATGACTCCGAAACGCCGTAGCATGCATATCCTGCAGGCAAGGTTTACTAGGGCCCACATGAGCAATAGCGGGGCTTCCAGAGCTGAGGCTGTGGTGACCATTGATAGTGATGATGATGATGGCATCAAGGCTGAGACTAGTGTCCCGGAGGGAGAGAGTGTTCGTGATGTTTGCAGCATGCATGAGGATCTTGGTAGGGATAATTACTGTTATTATGATGATGACGCACTCGCACACTCTAGTGCTTATTCGGAAGCACATGGTGTCTCGGGTGACTCCCCTGAACCTGCCAGCAGCAGTGCACGCCATTTTAGCATTGTACCGGTACTTGGCATACCCTGCATCATGTTCTCCATCTATTTTCTTGTACCGTGAGCTGCCTATTCACCATTCATCCTTATCTTGCAGGTTACCGATATTGCTGAGGGCTTGAACCTTGTTGCTGCTGTCGTTGACCCTGCACAGAGTGCCCAGGAGGTACCCATTGTTTGCTC
Source organism: Prunus avium (assembly GCF_965620075.1). Lineage (NCBI taxonomy): Eukaryota > Viridiplantae > Streptophyta > Magnoliopsida > Rosales > Rosaceae > Prunus > Prunus avium. Next base: position 2,461,702 of record NC_142290.1, on the reverse strand, counting down.
CACTTATATATTATTTTTCTTATTTCAATTTTTTTTTTGCTTAGTTGGGCAGTCGCCTTTCTCTTGCCCTTTCGCTTATGCATGTGACGCAGCTTGTTAATTGCCTCATACTCACCCTTGCATATATATATGGGTGTGTGTGTATTTTCAGGTTGGGCATGTTACTCATAATATGGAAATCGTGCCTATGGTGCCTTCTTTCTCGGGCACATTCGATACACTAGTTGAAGCAGCCCTTGCCAAGTCATCCCCGACCATGGTATCAGCAAGTCCTCAAGGCGAAGCATCTGTGTCTCAGGCCACAAGTCCATTGCTGCCTATCATTTAGTACTTTCTTCGAAGGGACCTTGAGCCCATCATTTCACCAACTCTTTCGGCAACTCTCCGGAGTAAAACTTTTACCTTTCATGGGACATTGCCTACCCCATCCCACATTCAGCCACTTGTCCGGAGGCCGGAGCCCAGCCTCCTCACATCTCTTCTGTTGATTTCATTTGGTGACACAGTTACTGATGAGGAGGCCCTGGTTAATGACACTGCTGCCGAGAACATTTCTGCAGGGCGCTCATTTAACAGGTCTTGGTTGGAGTGGGAAAATTCCTTTATTGCATTCAAGGCCTTCTTTGACAATGGTGTTCAGGTCCTTCGATCCGCGGATGAGCTTCTGCCACTTTGTCACCGATTTAATGGCTATGCAACATTTCTGGGAGCTCTTGTTTATCCCGAGACGGTTGCAGCTTCGGAGAAATTTATGGACAAATACGGAGAATTTATGTACATTACTGGCATCACATCCTCCTTCTCGCGGTGCACTGCTTTCCGGACCCTTGGCTTGGTGCTCCATGGAATGGATACCATGCAATTGTTGGATATTACAGATCATCGACTCCTTTGCTGGCGGGATGCGGTCTGTGAAGCCATGACCTTGGGCTTTCGAGTAGATTTTCTTCTGAACTTGATGAGAGATTTAGCACGTGCTGTATTCGAGGCACGAGCCATTCATAGCATGGAATCATTCTCCGGCCCTGATGAAATAAGGGTAGCAGCAGAGGCCTTGAATCTTAAGCAGCGTGAGCTGGAAAATCAGCATGGGTAATTGCGTGCCCTCCTTCTTGCCCAAGGTGTTTCTGCTGACGGCACCGGTTGCGTGGCAGACGCAGCAACTAGGTCCTCTCACAAGGCTTCTTCCGTCCTTTTTTAGCTGTATACAATGGTTTTGAGGTCTGTGACTCTTCATCCCTTCTTACTTCTGCTCCTTTTCTTCTTCTTTAGTAATCTTGTATGGCACCAACCTATCCCACCTCTGACATTTATCCTTACTTTGTCTTGCAAGTTGTTCTTTTGCTTGGTGTAAGACTGACTGGCCTGACACATTGAAGAACACATTAGTTTTTGGCTTGTATAATGATAAACACATAATTATTACAATTTCTATTCCTAATCTATATTTGTTAGTACTTTGTTTTAATTAATTTTGCACCAATTAGAATGTTACATTGCATTTTACAAATCCAATTGCACTTCATTGAAATAAAGGCTAATTCAATTGAATTCTTTAATTGGTAGCTCTTTCTTGTGCAGCAACCCAAGGAGAGAAAAGAAATGAAGCCCCAACTCCAGTCCATTTTCGGCAGTCAACTTGCAAGCCCAAAAATGCACTCTTATGCTGCTCAGATGAGAATACAATCTTCATGAAAGTTGATCCAATGGGTGTCTAGTATAACATATCCAAATTTGAGCCCCATTGGATCAATATTGACACCTCAGGCCTTCCCACTCCAAACATGGTTCAGAGAATTCGTTTTGGGCTGCTGTGGCATCATTTTTTGTGTCAACTCTTTTTCTGCGTTTTACCACACTTGGAAAGGATGGCTTAATCAACTTGGACTATGCACAGAAAACACATCATGGGAGGAGAGATCTTGCAGCAAATGCAATGATGGATAAAACAAGAGGTGCCAACCCATGCTAAAAAAAGAAAAGAAAAAGAAGATGCTGCCAGCACTAGAGTAAAATAGACAAAATTGGCAAAGTGGCAATTGGCTTGTCGGCAAGTGGAAGAAATATTCAATCAATGAATGGAATTGATGAAACAAAAGCTACTCCCACTTTCCTATAAATAGAGAAGTCCTCCGCAGTAGTTAGAAAACCAAGCTCACAATCTTCTCTTGAGCTCTCTCCTTCCTCCAATTCTTCTAGTTCTAAATTTCTGTTTTAGTTTTATTTTATGGGGAACTAACTCCCTAGCTAAGGCTAGGGGGAAAGCTTTTAATATGAGTATGTAATTTTTTTTAGTTTGATCCAAACTTAAGCTTTAATGTGAATTTGTAGTTTTTGTTCAAATGGAATTTGTAGTTTTCTTTTTTAATTAATTGATGAATGTTTGATAATCTATTTCATGGGTTCAATCATGTTTTTCCCATTGTGTAGTAAAAACTTTCATTGCTTTTAAAAGAGAAGAGAATTACTAAAGATTAATAGAATTTTGATGAAGTTTATTTTTTGATAGTTTGTTGCCAATGGTACAAGTTATGCTTAGAATACTTCTAAAGGAAATTAAAAAGAGCTTTAATTATTTTGAATAACTACGTTGGAAAATATTTTGTGGATCAAATTATTAAGAGTTGCATGCTTATGTCAAAAGTGAAACCCCAATGCCTTAGTGTTTTAATCAATTAAATTTTCTTTAAATCAAATCTTGCATAAATCTACCTCTCAATCACATTTGTTCTTTTTCATCTCTGTTATTTTCTTTACACTGCTCTCTATGGATACGACACTCGGACTTTCGAGCTACACTACTATACGATACATTCCCTTGGGTTTTGCAAAGTGGTACGAACATATAACTTAGTTTCACTTAGGCTATATTTCCTTTGGATGTCCCAAAACTTGTAATGTGGCAACCTTGTACTGTAATGCTATTGTATTCAAGCTGCCAGAGACACATTGTAGCTTCTGTTTGGTATATATATATGCTGCATGGTTGGTAGAATTCTTTTGCTTGAGATCTTCTTATAGATTGGGTATCATTTTAACACATGGTAGATGCTGCCAAAATTTTGGTAGGATTTTTGTTCAAACTTCTCGATACCTTCCCCCTTCCTTTTTAAAGAAAATTACCCAAAGGCTCCTGGATGTTGTGGGCATGCTAATTTCTTTGTAAATGCTCAGCTTTACATACTCCATTTTATTTTTGCTTAAGCATGAAGCTTGTTAATAATCCGGGATCCCTGCTAGTGACTTTGCTTGGCATGCTTTCTGCTAAGTCGCATTGTTTGTTTGTTTTTTTTAATTTAAATATTGCTATGTATATATACGTATCTGTATACATACACAGGAGTTTGCGAAAAGACAAATCTTCCAGAGACAGTTTTAATTTTTTCAAAATACTCCTTCATTTTCATTTCAAATCCCATGCTACCATGATGGTACATTTTATAAAAGTTTCCCAGAGCAAAAGAAGGGAATATAGAAGGAGACCATATTAAAAAGGGAAATGCAATAACACAAAAGGTAAGATACGATGCCTACTTAGCAGTAGTAAGGCTTGAGCCACTTTCCATTGATGGGATCGGTTAGAATGCCTTCCTTGACGGAGATCAAGCAATAATAGCCACTGCTGTGTACTTCCTTGACTGCAAACGGGCCTTCCCATTGTGTAGCAAACTTGGAAGGTCCCGAAACTTGTCTTCTCACATGCTCGACAACTTTTAGCACAAGATCTCCTCGTTTGAAGGTTTGAGGCTTGACGGTTCTGTTATACGCTCGGGCAACAGTTTTGTGGTAAAGTGCCATCCTTGTTTCGGCTTCTACTCTTTTTTCATCCATGGCTTCGAGGTCTAATAAGCGCCAATCCGAGCATGACTTCATATCACATTCAAGATCATTGATAGCTGATACTCTGGCCGTGGGAATTGTGATTTCCACAGGTGAGATGGCATCAAACCCGTACACGAGCGGCGAAAAACCTGTAGCACTTCTTGGAGAGGTGCGGTAAGCCCACAAGGCATCCGGCAGATGAATACTCCAACCACCTTCGTACTCGTATACCATTTTGCTCAAAATCCTCAATATGGTTTTATTTGTAGCCTCCGCTTGACCGTTTCCCTGTGGGTAATAGGGTGTGAAGCAGCGATGTACCGGAGCCGCTAAGCGTCGAGCTCCCTTGTTTGTTAACAAAAGGCGTGCCATTGTCAGTAACCATTTTGTACGGGATTCCAAACCTGCACACAATGTATTCTAGAATAAAATTCTAGATAGCCGCTCCCGTGGCCTTTCGAAGAGGGATCGCCTCAACCCACTTTATGAAATACTCAGTGGCAGTGAGAATCCATATGTAACCGTCAGAAGGGGGATGAATCATCCCGATTAAGTCAAGCCCCCAAGTATGAAAAAGCCAAGGAGTGCTCATGTCTTGTAACAATGTGGGAGGCTTATGACTCAGATTGGCATGAATTTGGCACATGTGACATCTTTTGACAAAGTCATGCGCATCTTTCTTCATGGTAGGCCAATAATACCCAACACTCAGTAGCTGCCGGTGAAGCCTCTCATCCCCTGGTGCTCTCCACACTCTCCAGCATGTATTTTTTGCATGACCTGATGCACCTCTGGTTCTCCCAAGCATCTCAATGGTTCGCCATTAAACCCTTTACGATAGAGTGTCGACCCGTCTACGAAGTACCTCTTTACCGTCTTCTTAAGCTTGTAGGCAAGTTTGGAATTGGTTGGTAGAGTCCCTTCAACAAAAAATGCTAAGTATGGAGCTCTCCAATCTTCCGCAAATGAGATAGTGAAAGATTCTTCGGTTGAGGGTATCGTAGAACACGCGGGGCAATTGGACTGGATTTCAGCCGCTTGCTTCTTCATTCCTGGCCAGTAATAACCCTTGCGTTGCAGGCGCTGATACAAACTAATCACTGGCTCCAAGCTTCTTCATTCTCGACCCCAAAGAAGCCAAAGTATCAGCGTACCTATTAGTAATCCCCGGAATCACTATTGAACATGTAAGGAATGTTTAAAAACCCACCTTAAATTTGCAACTTCCAACAAACTACCCAAACTGATAAATGTTCTATCTTAGATAAAAGAACAATTCAAAACCTAAACTAACAAATTACACTTAGAAAATAGGAAAACCACTTGTCAAACTGATTACATAACAAACTAAACACATGGACTCTGAAACTGATGGTGGCAATTTGTGACGTCAATTCAGTTACCATTGCATAGTCAATGAGATTTGCAATGGTTCACCTGTATCTCTCATATGAGAGTTGTAGGAATTTTGTTTGATGAATTACATAAATGGTCAATACCAAGCCAAGCTCTACGTATTTTACTAACTTGACGAATGTGAAAAAAAACCCAACTATGTTTATAGCTTAATTAGACTGAAAGCAAACACCTATCAAAAACTAAAATTCCCAAAACTCAATTCTACATGAAAATACAAAAGCCACGGAATCAAATTATCAAATAAACCAAGCCATCGAATCAGATTAAACCATCAAATAGGTTCCAAGATAATCAATCACAAATTTAGCAACATAACATAACAAAAAGCTATAAAAAAAATATTTTAAAAAATTGATCTGGTGCTGTTTACTAAAATTTGAAGATTTTCCTAGTATTGAGAGAGAATGTTTAACCTTAAATTTTAGTTGTGAAGAGAGAAGAAAATCTTACCAGAAGAGGAGGTGTGGGGTGTGGTCAAAACCCTAACTTTTGGGGGAAAGGGAAATGTGCTTTGAACTGATAGATGAAATCACACAATTGTCAACTTAAACTTCCGTCTGAGTGTCTGGGCTTGAGAAATTGCGTGAGCTGGCTTGAGAATCGTCGAATGGAAGAATGATTCTCACTGTGAATCGTAATGGTTGAGCATCTGAGGGTTTTAGCAAGAATGGGGCAGTGATGGAGGAGATCGAGAGTTTCAGAGGGATTGAAGGAGAGTTTTGTTTAGGAGATGAATTTTTAGGGTATAGTTTCAAAGTGAGTGAAAAAATTGAGAGGGAGTTAGAAGAATTGGGGCTAGAGTTTGAGAGGGAGCTGAAGTATCAGAGAGAGTTTGCGAGGGAGAGTAAAAATTTTGGGTTAGGGCGTTGACTCAGACTTTAGGCATCAGAGGTATATTACCAAAAAATGACCCTCTTAAAAATAAAATAAAAACTAATCACTTTAGGAATCTATATTTATGTAGATGATGCTAAAGGGGAATAAAGCCATCGTCATAAATAAATAAAAATGTGCGCTGATGTCTTTATACCTGTTTAGTATCGTTATTTTCGAAATTGATGCCTAATCTGCTAATAGCATCGATTTCACTCTCTATCGATGCCTATCTAGTGTTGCTGTAAGTGAAATTTGACATAGTGAATATGTTCCATCACGACTTTTTTAAAAGAATTGACAAGCCTTTCAGCAGCTGTACGATATGGTGCCAACGTTGCCTCCTTCACAGCAAAACTTCCTTGCAACTGACTCAACACCAGATTTGAATCGCCGATGATCCTTATCCTTTATTCCCCCATTTCTTTTGCTGTAGACAACCCCATAATGAAAGCTTCATACTCCGCCACATTATTTGTGCATGGATAATATAGTTTGAATGAGAGAGTCGTGGCTTGTCCCTTGGGGTTAATAAGTACTACGTCTGCTCCTCCGCCACTAGTCGTAGAAGAACCATCAAAGTAAAGAGTCCATGGTTCCTCCTCCATAACAGTGGCCACTATTTCTGGCAACTCCCCCAAGACTTCTTTGGAGAGAGTAGAGTCTTCCACTTCAGGAAATAGAGCTAGCAAATGAATCACAGCTTGCCCCTTAATGGCTTTAGGTGTTGCGCACGTGATATCAAATTCGGACAATTGTAGCAACCAACGTGCAAGACGTCCGGATAGCACTGGCCTTGTGAGCAAGTATCTTACAGGGTCAGACTTTACCATGAGTTGTAGCTTGTGAGCCAGAAAGTAATGCCGTAAACGCTGTGCAGCATAGACAAGAGCAAGGCACAAGAGCTCGATTTTCGGGTATCTTGTCTCGGCTCCCCTTAACTGCCTGCTCACAAAATAGATAGGACTTTCTTCTCCACCATGACCGTCTTGGGCAAGTAAAGCCCCAACTGCTGCGTTCGTTACAGCCAAATAAAGCTTGAGCGGAAGTCCCGGAATGGGTGCCTTCATTGTGTGCAGCTTTGCAATCAATTGTTGCACCTGCTGGTAAGCTTCCTGACATTCCCTGCTCCATATATATGGCTTGCCCTTCTTGAGTAAAGGAGTGAGGACGCTCATCATGGCAGCGAGGCCTGGGATAAAGCGTCGAATGTACGACAATCTCCCCACGAAACTCTTCAATTCCTTTGGGTTCTGAGGTGGTACAAGAGAGTTTATAGCTCTAGTCTTTTCAGGATCCACATCTATGCCGTGCTGGTGCACCTGGAACCCCAAGAACTTCCCAGATGAAACCCCAAATGCGCACTTCTTTGGATTCATCTTCAATCCATAGAGCCGACACCTTTCCAGCACCGTCCTCAAAACTTCTTGATGGCCTTCTCTGGTTTTTGACTTCACCACAAGATCATCTACATAATCTTCCACTTCTTTTCCCATCATGTCATGGAACACAGCTGTCATAGCCCTTTGGTAAATGGCTCTGGCGTTTTTAAGACCAAACAGCATGACTGTGTAGTAGAAATTCCCGTATGGTGTTCGAAATGTTGTCTTCTCGGCATCTCGTGGAGACATCTTTATTTGGTTATAACCACTAAATCCGTCCATGAATGATAACAAGCCTGGCCATGAGGTTGAGTCAATCAAGACATCCATATTGGGCAGTGGGAATTCATCCTTTGGGTAGGGTCGGTTGAGATCTCGGTAGTCCGTGCATATCCTAATCACACCAGTCTTTTTCTTCACGGGAACGATATTTGCTAGCCATGTTGGATGCTTGATTGGTTTGATGAACCGAGCAGCCAATAGCTTTCCAATCTCTGCCTTGATTTGCATTTCAATTTCAGGATGAAAATTCCTTCTTGGCTGCACGACAAGTTTTGTGCCAAGTTCGATATTCAAAGTATGGCTTACTAAGTTTGGATTTAGGCCGGGCATTTCCTCGTAGCTCCAAGCGAACACGTCTCGGAATTCCTTTAATAGCAACACCAAAGCTTCTTTTTCTTCCCTTGCCAAGTGAACGCTGATGGAGATGGGCCTTTGGACAGAGGAGTCATCACTTAAATTAATTGTTTCCAGCTGCTCGGCTACCGCAGTCGAGCCATCTTGCATATGCCTAGGCGTCGTCATAGGTTCCTGAAAAGCACAAGGCATGGGTACCTTGTCCTTATGGCTGCTTGTTTGCATCACTTCTTCTCCATACTCGGGGCTTTCCCGTAGAACTCGGTTGAGGCCCCAAACTTGTGATAAGCGATACACCGTGCGTCCATCTGTGCATTCGGTGTAGAATTCCGCCTCTGAGGTTGCTTCCACCGTGCATCCTCTGTAGGTAGGTCCCGAAATTCTTGATTGGGTTGCTTCCAGTACCTGTGCATTCGGTGTAGAATTCTGACTCTGAGTAGTGAGCTTCATTTTGGTTGAATGGCGCTTGATTCCCTAGTATGCAAAGCGGTCTCAACCCCATCCTTCCCTTCACACATTGGTAGTAGGTAGAGACCACAAGTTTGTGCTTATTGAGCCATGGTCTTCCAAGTAAGGCATGGTAAGCCACATCCACATCTACCACATAGAACTTAGTGAGTGACCGGACAGGCCCCACCTTCAAGTTTACTTGCATGTGCCCAACCGTGTCCTCGCTCTTATTCCCAAAATCGATGATGCTTGTTTGAGATTGCACAATTTTAGACAACGGAATACCAGCTGCCGTAAGCACAGACAGAAGCAATATGTTGACAGAAGAACCCGTGTCTACCAAAGCCCTCCTTATGAACACATCATTGATCTGTCCCTCCAAGTAAAGTGGCCGCCTATGATCTGGGTATGGGACCTCCATGTCTTCATCCATAAAAACAATAGCATTGTCATTCTCTAAGAATGAACTTTGTGGTTAAGCAGTGAGGCAATGGGGATTTGACTTTGCAGAGATGTTCATCAAAGCTACCGCAGCTACTTCCCTTGCTTGTGGCCCAAAGCCAAGTTGGTCAAAGAGTGACTTGAACTTTGGGTTCCTTTGGAGGACCTGTGAAGCTGTGGGCCCCTGTTTCAGACTTAGGTAACGTTCTATCACAGTAGTTTCAACCTCCGCAAGGGTATGGAACGTTACAACAGCTGTTTCCTGCTGCCCAGACGAAGCCCCCAAGCATTGCTCTTCTGGCATATCTAGCGTAAATACTTCGTTATTTGTACTACCATCCCATCCATCAGCAAATGGCCATGGTGCGTTGTAACTCGAAGGTTTTGAGTATTTGTGCCAGTATGCTTTCTCCATGTTTCCACAAGGTTCCCAAATAGCCTCTGGTGACTTTGGGTCGTTCTTCCATGGGTGACACAACTCATCGTCGTCGAGCAAATCATCTGAACATGTGATAACAGCAGCTATCTTTTTTCCCCTTCGTTTTGGTAAGGGGTCTTCATCAATGACCTGCTTCCTAGAAGGAAGTTCAAGAACTCCCTCATGTATTTTAGCAGGCAAGATCCTTCTTAGAGTTTGGCAAGCAGTGGTTGGATGCCCCACGAACTGGTGATAGCGACAGTACCTAGGATCGTTCTTCTCTTCTCTGGTAGGAACTTTGTAGGGTCTGAGAGGCTTGATTGCACCATCAGCGATCATCGTATCAAGGATGGTGTGGAATTCTTCATCTTTGCATGGAAATGGCGGATATGTCTCCCTATCCTTCCGCTTGCGTGAGTTATAGTCACCGGATGACTTGTCATATATAGCTAGCGTTTGGTGCACCTCCTTCTTCTCGTTCCTCCAAGTCCTCTGCCCCGTCGGTTTGACAGACATGCTTCTTTTTCTTACTACTTCCAGCAGCCGAGAAAACTGGCTAATGCCAATATTTTCGAGATAGACCCTGTAATCTGCCACAATATTACTGATGCAAATTTCTACAAGCGCTTCCTCATCCTTCTCATCATAGCAGTCTAGGGCCAAGTCCCGAAACCTACGTACAAAGTCTACGGGATCCTCCCCATGCTTTGGACGAGTATTGTTGAGTTGAGTGGTAGTTACTCTTTCCTTATGCTGGAAGTATTTTTTACAGAACCCGCTTGCCAAGTCTTCCCAAGAATGAACAGAGCCTGGTGCCAAAGTGGTGTACCACGTATAAGCAAAATTGGTAAGGCTTTTTGAAAACTTTCGGAGCCGGAGATTATAATCGCCAGCATGTGGTCCCAAAGCATCAATGAAGCAATTGACATGCTCCTTTGGGCTTCCCTTTCTTCCATCAAAGAGAACAAAGCTTGGTGCCTCGTAGCCTTTGGGATATGGCTCCTGGAGTAAGCTTGACGGATATGGTGGCTGAGGAATATACTTCCAATCTTCTTGGCTTCGGTTAAGTTCTCTTTCCATGGCAACGACATCCTCCTGGGTAACAAAAGATGGCCCCTTTTGTTCAGACCCTTTTCCAGCAGTAGTTGACTCCTCCTATGGGTGTCTGTCATTTTCTTCGGTTGGCTTAGAGACAGAACCCTTCAGTTCTTTGATTCTATCTATCATCTCCCTCTGGGTTTCTCCCATAGCATGGATAGCTGTAATGAGATCTGTGAGGGTGAAAGCTCCCTCACTTGCACGTTCTTGCTCTCTAGAAGAGGCATTTTGCCTTGATTAAGAATCACCATGGTCAAGCCCGTCTTGGGAAGCCATGGTATTACTCTTGGTCTTCTTCTTTGGAGGCATTAGTGAAAATGGCAGCCTGATCCCCAGCAGAGTCGCCAATTTATATAGGGGTCTTTTTGTTCCAGCAGCCTGACGAATGGGCTTGGGCTGCTATAAGAGGAAGACAAACAAAACTCCCCAATGCCTGAGTTCAAGAACTAGGCTCCCAAAAGAGTTTTAAAAGGCTTGCTAAAACCTTAGAAAAACACTTTTAGGTTCTTTTCACCAATAACCAAATAAACGTGACAAATTAATAAGGGACTTGGCTTGAAGAGCTTGTGGCATGGGAGCTGAGCCTTCACAAGTTTAGCAATTTGAGAGAGAGAGAGAGAGAGAGAGAGAGAGGTAAAAGCATGAATTTCTTTCAAAGGGAAATGGTTCAGAGTGGAGAAAGGAAAAATTAGGAGGATTTCTTTCTCAGAGAGAAACAATGGTGGAAATAAAAGTGGGGTGTCTAGAGTAAGTTCCAGTTTGCTCGACGAAGCTTGGTCGTGCTCTGGAATGGTGTGTTTTTCTGGGTAGAGGAAGCTCTCTTTTATAGGTATTTAGAACCCTAATTTCGTCGATCCTCCATTCCACTTTTCCTTTGCTTCTTTCCTATTACCCCCCTTTTGTGAAATCCCTTCAACCAGAGTGCCTGGGTCAAAGATTTTTTGGGGTTCCAAGGTTTTATGCGGCTGGACCTCCTCATAGGGATGAGGCACCACCTTCTTTCTCCCTTGGTTTTCAAATTAGAGTTTGCAGAGGAAAAAGAGAATGTATAGAGTCGTTTGTCCAATGGGTATTCCTCCTACACCCATGGATTTCCTTTGGTTCTTGCAATCGCTTCTTGTTGGCTGGTTATGGAGCTTTGACAAGGGTGGAATACGATGCCAAATTTTTAACAAGGATCTGGCCTAGGCTTTGTTCACAGGTATTAGGTTATTGGTACTCTCTTTTCTAGCAGCCTGCGTGTTTTCGTCAAGCTGCTGGAAGTAGCCTATTTGCTTTGGGCGTTTTAGCTAACGTGGGATTGCCTAGGTGCTACACTAGTCTATGAGATGTTCTCCTAAGGCATTGGATCCTCTTTTTCCCTCTCTCATGCTAACCCATGTATTTGGGCCCGGGGAATGGGCTTGAGTTTTAGTGCTCCTAAGTGGCCTAAAACTTTCATTCCTTGGACCCTCAATGGGCCCTGTGAGTGCTCGTATCCATCCATACCACAACCTTCTCAGCAAGCCCCGGGTAATTACGTGGCTTGGGCCCATTTAAGCTTGTAGCATGGCTTAGTATTAGAGTAGCGGTCCCTTACATGGCATTGCGTGTTTATTTATTGTGCTTATGCTTGAGTTTTTATCGTGCCACAATAAGCCATGATCGGACCAAATAGCATCAGATAGGTTGGTGAGCGTGAATTTATAAAGTCGGTGCATTTTTGGCCCTTTTGCGCATGCTTGCTTGGCGTGACACATGACCCATGGCTTACGTAGGTGCGTCCTACAATTTCTCTTTATGTCCGGATCGGGCTTCTTTTGTGATTAATTATTTGTGCTGGGCCAAGAATAAGCCTGGGCCTAGCCCTTGGATTTTTGGGCCTCAACACAACCAAACCAACCAGGGAACCAAAGAAAAGCTGAAACATGCCCTTGGGTAACCCACAAAGGCCAGGATCTATAAACATTCCAAAACCAAATTCTAACTAAAAACTATGGAATGTTCATAATCACTTGCTAGTAATGCACTTCCCAAGGAGAGTTGAGAAAAATTGGGCGAGTTGAGCTTCAGATGATGTCGCAAACTGTACAACCAAGGTGGGTCAGGAAAAAAATTGGATGAGTTTGCCTTCAAATCTCGTCCAAGCTCAACGAAGGGCCAGTTGTGTTTCATCGGTATTTGTCAAGCTTGGGGTCTTTGTTTTGAGTTGAAGACAACCCGATTGCAACTTAAGTGGCTCTTTTAATCTAACCATCCAAGTTTATCCAACGGCTGCGACCTGTCCTCATTTAAGTTCCTCAATTAAGGTTCCTCAATTGAGAGCTAATTGTTGTATCGCTTTTGCTTGGAATGGAATATTCATTTCCTTATTTTTTGGTCAAAAAAATATTCATTTCCTTCAACCAAAAAAAAAAACCCCACCCATGTCCGCTGTTGAGAGCATGCTCTTCACCACATCCACACCCCAAACCCCAAGAAAGAAATATAGAGGAGGGGGAAGGACTTGATACTAAATTTAATTAGTTAATTTGTAATTTTGGAATTTAAAAAATATTGCTCACGTGACAAGCATGTGAACACGTGACAAGCATGTGAATCCTCACAGAAAATTGAATGCAAAGACTTGATGGCAATGGTGAAATTGGCTATTTGTAAAGAATTTAAGTGTTAAATTGACAAAAAAAAATCAATGAGGGTTAAATTCAAGTATCATGATAACAATAACAATATCTTTGCAACAGCATGCGCCACTGGCATTCTGGAAACTTCATTTGATGGAAATTCTGCTTTGTGACCATAATTGCAATAGTTTGTTAACTATTAAAGATACAATTGGCAACAACAGCACTAAAAACTAAACTAATAAAATTATAAATAATAAATAAATAAAAACAGGCAACTTGAAAAAAAATCAAAGAAGTGTAATTTGATCTAAAAATGATGTACATGTTAACAGTTTAGAAGAGGAAGCTTAAGAATTAAGAAAGCTTAGAAAGAAGAAGAAGATTCAAGAGAAAATGATATGCTCTATATATTGATTTCACAAAATTATTACAATCATAGTGTCATCAGTGTTATATATCTCAATAACCAAGACTGTAATCTAACTAATTATAGCTAATACTAAATAACAACACGCGAGCACACACGTGACAGCTTAACTGAATATAAGCTAACTAATATTGTTATCATTCCCCCTCAAACCCAACTCTAGATCCTACTCTGGATTTTCAAGTCGCAAACTAATACAGTGACTTAAGAAAATAGGACTATGAAGTCCTTTAGTAAACACATCTGCAATTTGCTCTTAAGTAGGAACATACTGAACAGTAAGATCATTCCTTTCAACCCTTTCAACCATAAAGTGAAAATCTATATCCAAATGTTTGATTCTTGAATGATATACTGGATTACTATTAAGTGCCAAAGCAGATAGATTGTCACAAAAGATTGTAGGAGGTTGAGGCAAGCACACTTTCAAGTCTAGCAAAACATGTCGAATCCAAGCCAAATATGCAGCTGTATTGGCCAATGCCCTATACTCAGCCTCTGTTGAACTTCTAGATACAGACCCCTGCTTCTTAGACTGCCATGAGATAGGATTATGTCCAAGTAATAACACAAAACCTGTAGTTGACCTCCTAGTATTTAAGTCCCCCGCCCAATCAGCATCACTATAAGCTTGTAACTGCCAAGGACCATGAGTAAAGTGAATCCCATAATTCATAGTACATTGAACGTATCTCAAAATTCTTTTGACCAGGTTGAAATGTATCTCTATGGGAGCAGTCATATACTGACACACAATATTGACAACATAGGATAAGTCAGGTCTTGTGAATGTCAAGCACTGTAAAGCACCAACAATACTTCTATAAAATGTAGGATCATGCAATGGTTCTCCTTCAGACTTTAAGACTTGATTATGTGGCTTGCAAGGAGTGGGACAAACCCTACAATTACTCAGACCAGCCTTGTGCAATAGATCTTTAGCATACTTGTGCTGATGTACAAAAATGTCACATGTAGAATTGTAAGACATTTGAAGGCCATGGAAATAGGTAAGTCGATCCATGTCCTTCATCTCAAACACAGCTCCTAAATCATCAATCACTGTCTGCACTAACTGTGCATTGGAACCTGTCAAGATTATATCATCAACATACAATAATAAAATGACAATATCAGTGCCTTCATGCTTGAAAAATAAGCTGGGTTCAAAGTGAGATGATTGGAACCCTATAGTTGGTGCATATCCTGTAAATTTGGCATTCCATGCCCTTGGAGCTTGCTTAAGTCAATATAGAGACTTATTCAACTTACACACAAACTTAGGATGCTTGGAGTCTTCAAAACCTTGAGGTCATCCCATAAAAACTTCAAGCTCCCCATGTAAGAACGCATTCTTAACATCCAATTGCCTCAAAGACCACTTGTGCATAGCTGTGAGACTGAGAATTAACCTCACTGTGGTATGCCTTTACAACAGGACTAAATGTTTCACTAAAGTCTAACCCTAGTTCTTGACTGAACCCTGAGCTACCAGTCGAGCCTTATACCTTGCAACAGAACCATTTTCATGTCTCTTGATTTTGTAAACCCATTTGCTACCAACTATGTTTTTCTGTTTAAGACAAGGAACTAAAGACCAAGTACCTTGCATCTAACTCATGGTGAACCGAGCGGTCAAACTTTCTATATTTCGTCAACCGAGCCCGCGGGGCCCACGACCTCCAATTTTTTATTCGAAAGTTCCTATTGGTCCAACAAAGTCTACTAAACAAGCTCCGAAGGTTTGGTCTCAATCGAGCAATCGTAGATATCGCATAATAGGCGCAATATCTGTTTGATAGTCAAACAGTAACCAACTTCAAATCCAAGCAAACCGTCGTGCTCGGGATGATGGGGGGGAAACATTTTAGGACCAAAGTGAGCCATCAAACAGTGGCCCACAAGCCGCCACTCAGGGTGGGAGTCATGAAAAATTTCCGACTAAGGAAAATCTCCAAATCGCCGGTCAAGACCTATACCAACACAATCAGACTAACAAGAGGAGTAAGTTTTGTTCTCGAACCCTAGCCAAAAGTGGGTGAAGTGGCCTGAAAAAGAAACTTTGTAAGTCGTGTAGCGCGCCTGATAAAAAAAATGAATAAAGAAATTGTAATATTTAAGTTTAGTTTTTATTTTACAATGTTTTTATTATTTGAGTTTCTTCAATTACAATCAAAAAAATTGTAAAGAAATTTAGAACACTAAAAAAGGCATAAAAGAAAAAAACAAAATGCATGTTCTTAAAATAAAGTTCGTGAAATAATCTCATTGCACTAATACAAAAATCAAAATAGACAACAAGAATCCACCGTTGTCTAGAAGGTTTTTAAACCGTCGTGAAATTGACCGCCATCTTTTGATACATAAAACAACGAAGGCAAATAACTGACGTCGTTTTAAGACATACAACGTCATATCAAAAGACAAACCGACGTCTAATTACTATAAAAACAGCAAAAAAGGAAAACTTCGACACCTTAGACGACGGTTTTAGCAAAATAGAGACATCTAAAGGAGATTACAAGTCAAGAACTCCATACATGCCGACGTAAAAAACGACGTCAGAGAATTAAAAGTACAATTCTTGGCTTGGTTGCTCGGCTCATATCAAGCTACAGCCTGGGGCGCAAAATAGAAAATCGTGAGAGAATTAAAATAAAGTTTCCACATACTTACCCCACCGTTTGTAAAATGATGCCAAAGCATGCAATTCTAAAGACTCAGGCCAGAATCAATTATTAATCCAAACGGGTTTCAAACCCGTCATAAACCACAAACACATTTTAACCACAACCATTCAGTAAAACTGAAATATAATCAAGCATTTAATCTCACCTCGACTAGGCTTCAAGCCCAACGACATATTCAAAACCAAACTTAACAAAAGTAATACTTTAATTCGTGGCTGCACCTAGGTGAAACCCCAAGCTACCTACGTACCTCTTGGTTAGGGATCAAGCCACACATAGTTCTTATGACAAAAAGAATCACAATTTAGAAACATACAGATATTGTCCAAGTAAAACCCACAATTAAATTTAGATTCATTCTCAACTTCAATTCCCACAAGGCATATAACTAAATATTTTTAAAAAAAACTCCTTTCTTTCCATGACTCAACTCAAAACCATTTCCCTGTAGAAACTCACAAACCCTATGCATAACTCCTTTAAAACTAAACATTTACTCTAAGACTCAAGCTACTTTTCCAAAATCATTTCTTTCCAACAACCATACCCTATCCAAGGCGTATGTTGAAAACAACACTGTCCAAACATCAAAACTATACGCACGCCTGTGTAGAGCACTCACCATGCACATGATCAAGAAACCCTAACCCGAAAACGAATCCACATATTTTCCCACATATATATATACACACACACACACCATCATCATGTACCAGGGGAAAACGATCCAACCGGGGGATTGTTTTACTAGACCACATGAAAGATTCCTCAATAACCATGTTGTTAAGGAACAAGCCGTCCAACCGGGGGACTACTGCTCTACAGCACACATGCCAGAAATCCAACGCCGTGTGTGGCCAATCTAAGTTCTACGTGCGTAGACTACCTGTCAAGGCCTACGGCACACCCGACCCAAGGTGCTCAGATCTTTACCACGTGCGGTAAAGTGATACTAACTAAGGGAGCCCACACACCAGAAAAATTCAACGCCACATGTGGGTTACGTAACTAGGGAAGGTACATATCATAATGCACATCATGTACCAAGGAAAAACAATCCAACACGAGGATCGTTTGACTAGCCCACAAGGTTTCAACTTTCTACCCTGCGTCTAAGGATGAACTGTCCAACCGGGGGACTATCGCTCTACAGTACACACGTCGGAAAATCCAATGCCACGTGTGGCCAAACCAAACCATGTCCTACTCACGCAAACTGTCCCGCCAAAGGTGCTCGAACCTTCACCACACGACGGAAAATCCAACATCACGTGTGGTAAAGTAATAGTAATCAATATTCAAGTGAACCCACACGCCAGAAAATCCAACGCCATGTGTGGGTAAAGTAACCAGGGAAGGTACGTATGATGGTAAGATTCACAACCCATATATATAATATAAAAAATAATATACCCTCCCTTAATTCAATTTTTCTAAATTTTCAATATTCCAATGTAACCAAAGTATTTATTGAAAGTATAGAAAATAGACTCTCACAAGCATAAATTCCATAAAGACCCAAAATATTTTAGTCTCAATAATCAAAATAATCCAAAGTATATAAATATGCAAGACAATCCATAAAACACTTTCATAAACTAATATATATAATAAAAGATGATATTCTCGAAATCCAATTTCCAAATATTCAAAGGTACCCCAAACCCATATATATAATAATAGTAATGACAGTAATAATAATAATAATTAAAAAATAATAATACTAACAGTAGTACTCCCTGGAAATCCCATAATCATATCTTCCATAATTCAAAAGATTGTAGTATGGACAGCAAACTCTCAAAAGCATATACTCCAAACCCCACACATTCATAACCTCAAACCAATATAGTAAATACCAACTGATTCGGCTTCCACAATCATAATTGAATTCCATATTCACACAGGAATTATCGTCATTCAACATCAAATCATGCATCACTTCACACCATCCCCAAAGCTTCATTTATATCAATATAAAGGCCAATAACCACAATTAAACAATATTATAATCTCAAAATTAAAGCACTATTAACATACCTTTCAAATGTTCAGAGTGTAATGCACACTAAATCAAAAGTCCAAACACTACCAAAACTCGTTATACGGCCTCAACCGCACATTTAAAATCAAACCCCAGTTCCCGAGACTTAACATGGACCCACCATCTTAAAGAAGTCCTAAGGTTATTCTAGTACTTTCCAAAGGACGGGAGGGTCTCAAAAGACCCGTGGTCAACGGGGCCTGCGGGGCCCAAGACCTATGATTTTCAAACCCGAAATTTCCTAGAGTTCCAACAAGGTCTATTGAACATGTCCTGAAAGTTTGGTCTCGATCGAGCGGTCAGATTTAAACCAATCGCACCATCGGACAACGATCTCTTCGCCTAACCATAGACTCAAAGATTCTGAATATCCAGGACTTCGATTCTGGATCCGCGAATTCCTACATGATCCTAGAGGAACAAGGAACGACATATTTGAAGTTGGAACCAATCCAACGGTCCGAATCTATCGAATCGGATATTGCTTAATCGGCGTACATCCGTTCTACTGTCATACGATAACTAAATTCGAATCCGAGCATACCAACACGCTCAGGACGACATGGGGATCATTTTAGAACACAATGGGCCGCCACACCATGACCCATGCGCCGCCATACGCGCCTGCAGCGCGTGGGTGGCTTGAGAAAATTCCAAACCATGGCCTACAATACCTATGCCAATAAGTTCAGACTAACAAGGGAAACACTCTTTGTTCTTGGACCACGGCCAAAACGTGACCGGAGCTAGATGAAATCACGGCCAAACCGCTAGCCTAATATGGGTATATTGAATGATCAGTAAAACCTCAAAATCGATCTACAATACCCACATAAATGGATAGATCATGAAGAGTAGATGAAGTATCATACCTCACAGAAACGACATTGAAAACTTCAAAAATCAACCAAACTTCCAGTTACTCTAGTTTAATTTCCTTGGGTTTTTCAGCTGGGAAAATGGGTGGGGAAAATGGGTGGGTTAGATAGAGGATGTCAATACGAAACTTTTGCAACCAATTTCACCTGAATTAGACAATGGATGACGATGAAATTGCCATCGGAAATTTTCTGCTGCTCGAGGAGGAGAGAGAGAGAGAAGATTTATAGTTGTGCCATTGCACTTCCGTTGACCACAACTTCTTCGTTAAAACCGCCATAAATTAAATTAACCACAACACAGGGGTAGAATGACCGTCACTTATAACATCTTCCACGTCGTGAATTGCAAGAACCGACGTTCAATAGCCATATTAACGTCATAATATGTTAAAAGAACAAAGTTATTACCAATTAACGACGGTGGAGTCCTGCGACAACCGACGTCTAATTGATTAAACAAAAACAAAAATAATGCGACTTGGACAACCTTAGACAACACTTTTTGGAAAACACTGACGTCTGAAGCAGTTAACATGGCACAATTTTAACATCCACCGTTGTAACATTCTATAACCAGGACCCGAATATTTCGACACTGTCGTTCAAAATACCTTTCAAGGCGTGCAGTGGAAATAGACTGCCGTGGATAAATATTTGAACAACAGTTATTGGAAACTAACTGTCGTGGTTAATCTGTTCACTACGTTCGTAGTGTCCAATTGCTCGTCATTGTTATTTAACTTACCACGTCGGTAAGAGTATAGAAATGGACGTGGTTGGCCTTTTACACGGCGCTTTTGAAACCCTCGTTGACGTGTGTATTCTCTGAGACGTCAATTGTTGTCGTTTAACTGGCATTCAGAAGAGCTCTCACGACAGGTAATGGAATTGAGTGGCCTTTATTGTGCGCTTTAGACGATGATAAGTATTTATCAGTAGTCGTAGTGTTGTCATAAAATTCGCCAATAGGAGCATTGTTCCGTCATGTTATTTGAAAATCTTATCATGACCCTCGTTGTTTGTAATATCTATTAGCTGTCATGTAATATGAATTTTAATTAATCAACGTGTTTGTTGTTTCAAATGGCAGTTTTTATTAATGTACGTTCTTTTGCATTGTTCATTCCACGTTGTTTGTTAAAATACGACGTTGGTTATGATGTAGACGTCAGTTTTTGTAATTTGTTAACTGGACCGTCGTATTTTACATCTTGAACCCAGAATTTTTAATACTGGATTGGTCGTGACCAAAGCCTGCATAATGAAAAAGTGATAAAAATAATGTCAAACATTGAAATTTATTGCAAAATTAATGTCATTCAGAGCCATTAATTAATGTCATACAATTAACTACATAACTAATGCTATACATTACAACAATCAATCAATCCATATATCTTCACACCCATCTCTAATATTTTCAATCCCAAACTCACCCACGAGGTCATCAAATGTGTCAACATTGGGTATCCCTCTAGTAAATGGCTCACACTCAACTCTAATATCACCTAGCACATCATCACCAATAACATCATTATATTCTCTATTAGGCATTGATAACACTATCGACCAACCACGATGCATTGGGTCGTCAACAAAAAATACTTGTTTGACTTGAGAAGCCATAACAAATTGGTCATTCCTATGTCCAATTTTACTCAAATCTACAAGGGTAAATCCAAGTTCATCGACTACAAGGCCCGAAGTGTTATCTATCCAATCACACTTGAAGATTGGGATTCTAAACTTTTGGTAGTCAAGGTCCCAAATTTCTTGAATTACACCATAAAAACCCTATTGTAAAAACCCATATTGGAGACAATAAGGTTTTTATCCTTGGCACTAGCAACTTGCATAGTATGTGCAAGTAAATAAACTCCACTATTTTGGACAATTTGCACATCATCTTGTGCCTTAGTGTTAAATTTAACCACCATTAATAAGATAGCTCCTATATGATGGCACTGCCATAAGGCCCAAGTTTGGAAGCCCAATGGGGTTTGGCCGAAAATGCTTAAGTGAATGTGTATGGGAATTGTTTCCATAAGCTCATTAAAAAAAAACACAATCCAACATCAACCAAATGGGTTTGGGAGATCAAAGAGAGAAAAAGAGAGTTTTCAAGAGTGACACACTTTCATCTTTCAAAATGGTTTAGATTGAAACCAATCTTGAGAATCTTGCACTAGCATCCAAGTATTCTCAAGATACTTCTTCTCATCTCAAGGTTCCATTGGTGTGGAGACTTAGAGGCCATATACTTTTGTGGCTCACATGGAGGAGAAAGATCAAGGAGCAAAGATCAAAGATCAAAGAGGAGATCAACAAAGAGGAAATCATCAAGAGAAGACCAAACACAAATTGGTTCATATAATTGCTTCAAGGGTAATTAGATCTTATCTTTTCTCTTGAATTTTCATTTATAAAAAACATATCAATGTTCATGGCTTAAGATACTTGGAAGAAGTTTTGTTTTTGAATTTAAACAACCACCTTAGACTTCCGCTGCGATTAATTTGATCAAATGCATGTTTAATATTCAAATAAACTTTGGAAAAATGTTTTGAAATTTCCTACAGCATGTATCTAATCCCTGTTGTCGAATGTCCATACATACTCTTCCTATTCATAGTTCAATTCGAATTAAAGCATGGTGTATACTCTTAATTCAAACCAAGATAGCTAACATGCAAGCCTTAATGGTGATCAATCATTCAAACTAGCATATTAACTTATAAGCATAATGAATAAGAACAAAAACCATAATTGAAACTTGGAAACTAATCAAACTTGAAACTAAAGAAAAGAATTTACATAATGAAAAGTAAAGTGGAACTAAGAAAAACTTAAGGAGAATTTCAGCACAAATATTTCATTACAACAATTGAAAACTAGAAAATGAAACTAAGAGAATTTGAGGGAGAGAAGGGAAGGGAGCTCTAGAGAAGTGTTTGAGAGCTCCCCCCCCTTGGGGTGTGTTTACAAGCTTAGAGAACATCCATATTTATAGGCCTAGGGGAAGTGAAAATCTGAATTCAATATGGCTAATGCATACAACACTTGTATTATAAAATCTTAAATTGGTTGATGCACTTGTATTAGAAAATTTGAATTGGTTGATGCACTTGTATTAGAAAATCAGAATTGGTTGATGCACTTCACCAATAAATCCCACCAGCAGCCCTAGCTCATCTTCATGTCACCATGACCAAGCTTCCAACCAGAAACAAAAGCTCATCCTGAGGTCAGCATGACCAGCAACTTCAAGGGCTTACAAATTGGGCTTCTCTTAAGCAAATGACGACTTTAAGCACTCCAAATTGAAGTTCAGAATGTGTCTGATCCAACCACACAAGTATTGGCCCAATCCAACCTCGGATGAAGACGTTAAGGCCAAAACAAATTGCTAACTCGTTTTTGCTCGCTGACAAAATCCATCCTGAGCATGGTTCTGTGTTTGCTAGGTACTAGACTCCATATTTATCCAATGGGGCCGAATTTTGGATATGTTATAGTATACACCCATTGGAACAACTTTCATGAAGAATGTTGCCTCATCCGAGCTATGTAGGTTGCTGAAACAAAGCTTGCAATATGACCTACGAAACTGGACTGGCAGGGGGCTGTAGCCAAAATGAGTTTGTCTTTAAGCTCTTCATCGATTCATCCAAATTAGGCCTTAACATGCTTGAATTGCATCAATTATGCTCTCTTGCTCTTTTTGCCTACAAAACACACAAAGAGAGGCAAATAACATAGAAATCTAGGAAACTAAGCAAAAGAAGTAAGTAAATTTGGGCATGTATATGTATGAAATTATGAGCTTAACACGTGGTATTCTTCATAAAATGGCGTAAACAAGATAAAACAGTCGTCTTATTAAGAGTGAATACAGAAGAAAAAAAATCGCTCAAATCTCTCTCTCCCACGATCGTTTCTGTATTTACTCGTAACAAGATGACGGTTTTATCTTGTTTATGTCGTATTAATTATTACACCACGATGGTGATTAACTACCGTCGTGCTATTGATAGCACGGAGTTACGTCGTGGTGAGACAATTAAAATGACGTAAACAAGACAAAACCGTCGTCCTAACACGACATGAGAGTGAGAGACTAGTGAAATTATTCAAACCAATGAAAGATTTCGTCATTTTGAAAACGGAGTCTTGTTTCCAAACTCTTTCTTTCATGGTATCTAAATTAGAAAAACCTTTGACAAAAAAAAAAAAGGAGTGAGAAAAAACCTTTGGCATGCAAATAAAGTTCGCTTCCGACATAAACTTTGGAGATTTGGAGACGAAGACAAGGAAGATGACGTGATTCAATCACGTCGCTTTTGGGAATTAAGAGGAAACTGAAATATTTTATCAATTAGAGAAAGCGTAAAAATTTAGGTCAGGTGACGGAAAAGTTTATATACAATCGCAAAGTTCTATAACACGACGGTTTTTACAAAAACCGGCCTAGTATGTCGTTAAAACGACTCAAAAGTAGTAGAAACCAACGTGTTATTTACAGTTTTACACGACAAAATTTTACTTTCGTTGATGTGATATTATTAGTTAATATGTCGCTTAAACCGACATGGTTGATAATAAAGTCAAACAACTTTTAGTATTACGAAACCGACGTGGTTATTTATAGGGCTGGGCACGGTCCGGTTCGGCCTGATTTTCATATAAAATTAGAACCGAAATTGGTGCTGTTCATCAGTCCGGTCCAGTCCCATTTTTATGACATTTTAATAACAAACCCGAACCAAACCGGACTAGTTAGATCTAGTTCGGTTTCCGGTTTTCCCGGTTTGGGCCGACTCCAAAGCCCAATTGATTTTTTGGTTTTTTTTGGTTTTACATTTCTAGCTTCAAGCCCAATTTTGTTTTAGCTTTTTGTGTGGATATTTCCAGCTTCAAGCCCAACCGAATTTTTAAACTTTTTGGGCTTAAAAATCACAATTGGCCCACTTAACATATTGAATCAAGCAATCATTCTTTAGAAAAAATAATAAAATAATAAAATAATCCAACATTAAATTTAAAATTACAACCAAATTTATAATGAAGCAAACTAAATTACAACCAACTTTTAAATTACAGCTCCATTTTCTTTGTTGCCGCATCTCAGAAGCTCCAATGATCTCTGTTTCTACCAAAAACACAAAAGAAAAATTAATAAAAGTTTAGAAATACCAGTTTATAAGAATAATTTCAAAAGTTGCATTTGGTGAAATATGAGATGTCAATCCTCTCAAAATATGTTGGGGCAGCAGAGGAAGAGCCATTAGCCTTAAATCCTCTCAAGAAACTGAGAAAATGTAATAACTTCAGAGGATTTATCAATTATATGCTTCAAAACTGATAAAGCATTCAAAACTTTATCAATTAAGCGAAAGAATAAAAAACTCAAAAGCGAAAAACTTTATCAGTTATTTCACGCAAAAACCCCTCCAAAGATGGACCAGATCTCTTCAAAACCATTTTACAAGAAAGTGATAGAAGCATCAGGGAAGAAGGCAAAATACATGACATGGACTGCAACTTTGCCATCATAGCAACCCACTGTTCTAGAAAAATAAATTAACAAATAATAAATTGAACAGAAATCCTTATTCCAGAAAGAAAAAGAAAAAGAAACCCACAAATAAATTAAATTAATTTTCTAAAGCATACAGCTACAGACTGCAAATTAACCACAAATATTATACATATTTCTCTATTCCTCTGTTGAGAAAGTCATGAAGGTATGGACAACCAACATGGCCAATATTGATTAATAGAAATTCAGAAAAACAAATCTGAGAAAAATCTTTGGAATCTACTAAAAACCACAAAAAATAGGGGAAAAGAAAGAACTCACCCTCTCATCGTTGTCATCATCATCATCGATGAAGGTATGGGCTCACTCTCATCGTCGTTGTCGTCGATGTGTCCCTCGCCATCATCACCTCCTTCACCTTCTTCGTCGGAGAGAGAGAGGATGAGGAGAAAGAGATAATAGAGAAGGGGCAGCTGAGAAAATTATGAAGGGGAGGAGAGATGGGGAGAGAGCTGAGTTAGGGTTAGAAATAAAAGGATAAATGGGGTGAGGTTATGTGCAGCCCTTTCTATACAAAGAATGTAGAATCGGTGCACCAACCAATCATAATATAGCATATTTAAATAATTTTTTAAAATGATATATTTAATAAATAACCGGTCCGGTCCGATCTGATTTTTTAAAACAGCAAACTGGAACTTGAATCGGGTTGAACCGATCCGGTTTGGTTTTTGGTCAACACGATTTTTTTTCGGTTTTTTCCGGCTTGGTTCGGCTCGGTTATTCGATTTTCCGGTTTAGATGCCCACCCCTAGTTATTTACAATTTTACACGACAAAAGTTTACTTTGGTTGACATGGTATTATTAGTTAATACGTCGCTTGTTTATAATAAACCGCCGTGGTTATTTACAATTTTACACGACAAATGAGTATTTTTGTCGATGTGGTATATGTGTTAATACGGTGCTCTTTATGAAAAAACCGCCGTGGTTAGTTTGAATAACATGCGCTCTTTACGAATAAATCAATGGATGTAAAAATAAATTGGGGCTTTTCTTCAGTTTTACTTTTCTATTAGGGTTCCAACTCTAACTCAAGTAGCATACGGCCGTGGCTCTCTCTACCTCTATGAATGTCTGGATTTGGTTGGGAGGCAATAATTTGGAAGTTGATGTGTTTGTGTCTCTCTCACCTCTCTGAAGGTCCAACATATTGATGACACAAGCATCATCTACTTCCAAAATATTGTCTCTCTCATGTTGGTGGTTCAATTGTGATGAGGAACATAGCTCGCACTGGTAAGATTTCATATCTCTTGGGTTTGCATAGAAAACCGTTCGTGGTTTTACTCCACACTTGTCATTTTGTTGATCTACCGTCGTAGGCTACTAAATTCAAAAATTAAATCTAAAAAAGCAATACAAATTTAAGATGACGGTATTCAGAAAGGACAGTCATATAAAAAAAAATTGAAGACGACATATTTCACGTAATGATGTGGGAATATAATTTTAACAACGCTATAACTAAAGAAATTGACGTGCTTAGTAGACACAACCCACCTAGTATGTCTTTAAAATGACGCTAGGATAGTAGAAACCAACGTGGTTGATTACGATTTTACACGACAAAAGTTTACTTTTATTGCCGTGGTATATTAGGTTAATACGGCGCTTAATTAAAAAAATAAGTGCCGTGGATTTTTTTAATATTATACGATACAATTTATAAAGGGACCGCCGTTGTTAGTAAAGATTATTGGTTTAAATTGGGGCTTTTCACCCGCTCTTTCACTTTCAGTTTTCACTTAGGGTTCCAACTTGATATAAAGTCACATTCTTCTGGACCTTAGCGGCCAAATTTTCAGTTCAGACCCTTGCCTGCCGTCCTCACTTTAGGCCTTGGCTCTCTCTCACCTCTCTGGAGGCAATAATTTGGATGTTAACGATGTATGTGTTTTGGTGTATCTCAAAGATACCAAAACACACACATCGTTAACTTTCAAAAAATTGTCTTTCTTAAATTGTCTTTCTCAAAGCTTGTCGTCGTCAGTTTAGGCCTTGGCTCTCTCTCACCTCTTTAAAGGTCCGGGTTTAGTTTAGAGGCAAATAGTTTGGATTTTGATGTGTATGTGCCTTTGTGTATCTCAGAGACACAAAGACACATACGTCATCAATGTCTTATGTGCCTTTGTGTATCTCAGAGACACAAAGACACATACGTCATCAATGTCTAAAATATTGTCTTTCTCATATTGGTGGTTCGATTATGATGAGGAACATAGCTCTCACTGGTAAGATTTCATATCTCTTGGGATCTCACTTTAATTTCTCTGTGACAACTGTTTTCTATATAAACCGTCGTGGTTTTTCTCAATTCTTGTCATTTTGTTGATCTACCATCGTAGGGTACCGAAATCCAAAAACAAAATCTTAAAAAGCAATAAAAATTAAGACGATGTTTTACAGATAAGAGCAGTTGTATAAATTGAATAAATACGACGGTATTTTTCACTTAACGACATGGTAAAATAATATTATACGATGCTCATTGAACAAACCAACGTGGTAAAATAATTTAGACGTCGTTATCTACTCTTCTAGTGTCGTGGTTCACTACTACTCTATACAACAGTAGTGTTATAGATATCGTCATAGTACATTGGGGCGTAATACGCCGATAAATTTATTTTTACCGTCGTGGTACATGGCTTTAATGCAGCGCTGATTAGTAATATACCTACCTGGATTCCCTTAAAATTATACTACGCTGATTAGGAACAGTTGGTCGTATTTATCTAGGAGTTAACACGGCGGTTGTTTTGGTAAATCTTTGTCTTTACTTTCTATGTCAGTTATGGATGGCAAAAATCCCTGCGGGGGCAGAAATCTTTAGGGTACCCTAAAGATTTCGAGACCAAACAGGTATTGGGTAAGGGGATTCTCGAACTTGAAAAATTCACGACGGGTATAGGGAGGGGATGGTATTGGCGTCCCCATCCCCGAACCCGACCCGAAAATATATATGTTTATATTTACATAAATATATATATATTTATATATATATATATATATATATATATATATAATTGTAATATTTATGTTTAACCTTAAGTTAAGCTTCCTCTCCTAATTCTTCCTAATCTTCTCTGGAATTTCATATTGATGTGATTTTGAATAGTGAGTTGAACTTTATACTTAATTTGGATGTGTTGAATGATAATTTAATATAAAACTTAATATTAAAATGTATGATAAATATTTTTTTATGCTAAATAAAGGGGATTCGGGGCGGGTATAGGGGATAGTCCCCCAACGGGGATGGGGAAGAGGATTCCCCGAACCTATAAACGGGGATGGGTTCAAGAACAGAGGCGGGAACGGGTATGGTATTGTCATACTCGGCCCCTACCCGACCCGTTGCCATCCCTAACATCGGTGGCTTCATACCTATTGTCGTTGGGGGATAGTCCCCCAACGGGGATGGGGAAGAGGATTCCTCAAACCTATAAACGGGGATGGGTTCAAGGAAAGAGGCGGGGACGGAGAGTGAGACGGGGATGGTATTGTCATACTCGACCCCTACCCGACCTGTTGCCATCCCTAACGTCGGTGGCTTCATACCTGTTGTCGTTGTTTTTGGGGTAGGAGTTTAAGTCTGAAGAAAATCTATTTAATAAGATGATGCTTTTTAAGTTGGGTGCGTCGTGTTTTAGAAATACCCAAGCGAATCTCGATTTTTTAGGTGTTTAAGTGACTTATCCATGACGGTTTTCTGTTACCGTCATCTTTCTAAACACAACGACGGTATTTTGTTCTACCGTCGTTGTTTTCTAGTCGTCTTTTTCCCTTTTTGTAGTAGTATTGGTACATTAGTTGTTATTTAATTTTCATATTTCCTTTTCATTTTACATTTTAAAATACATATTGACCCTAATAATAGGATATAACTCTAATGATATACTACACCATTAGTTGATCAAAGGTTACAAAATTTTATGTCTTCTGATTCTTTATATCTTCTTTTTTTTTCAATTTTTTTTTTTTTTTTTACATATCATCAGCATCGTTCAACAATCAATTTTAATTTCATTTACTTTCTTTAGTATTCTTCCAAAATATTTTCAAATAATAAAGAAAACAATGGTAAGCCACTTAAGATTGAGTATAACAATGGATAGAGCTAGAGAGATATACAGCTGAGAGGAGAGAAAAATTGATCTGGAAAAAGGAAAATAATAAAAAATATATTCAAAGATACAGCCAAATGCACAACTTTATCAAAGCCCAACGCTAACCCCACAAATAAAACGACATTTTCTAAGGAAATCAAGGGTTGAGGAAATCTTCTGTCCAAAAAAAGAGGGTTGAGGGAATCAGAGATTGGTTTTTTTAATTTCTTTTTTGGGTAAAAGATGGGTTCTATTTTTAATTTCAAGGTAGTGGTGGTTTTGTTTTGTGAACATTTTAAAAAAAAAATTTGTTTCGTGAAAAAGGTGAGTTTGCATAAGGGTAGGGGTTGTTTGTGGATTGACGTCGTTTGGGTTTTGGTGTTTTTGTTTGCACAAGGGTAAAGCAGGAAATCAATTTTATTTTTTTTGGGTGAAGAAGCCTAAACGCCCTAGACAGCAAACATTGTTTGGTTCACGGAATGAGTTTGAGGGGAAATCATTTCCCATGCCATGTTATTTCCCAAGGGATGGGAAATGGAAGATTTCTTTCTCACGTTTGGTAACGCTGGGAAAGTAACCAGAAGATATCACTTTATTTTCTTTCCCATATTTGTTTTAAGTAGGAATGGAAAACAAAGTTTACCCATATTAAATTAAATAAAAAAGAATGCATTTAATGATATATTGTAATTCTAAATTGTTAATGGGGACAAAATGGTCATGAAAAATATTTATTTAATATTGGCTCATTTTCCCAAACTTTCCCATGATAAGGGAAAACAAAACCCAAGTAGGAGGATGGCTTCACTTTCCCCCTTACTTTCCCATGGGCCAAGCAACAATTTCCCATGCCTAAACTTACCAAACATGAGAAAGCAATTGATTTCCCATCCCCAAGTCTCCTTTCCCATAAACCAAATGGAGCCAAGTGAATCAAAATACAAAAGAGCTCTGCTGAAGCAACTCATATTTCCAGCACCCCATATTCCATCACAAAACCAACGATAACATGGATTTTTGTGTAAAGATGTGTGTTTTGTTTTTTGCTATGTTATATATTTGTTAGCATATTTATAGTTATGGAAGCAGGAAAAGGCATTTTCTTATTACTTTGGGTTTCTCATTTTCAGTTTCCCATGGTTGCTTTGTCACGCCCCGAATTTTCAACAACAAAAATCTACGAGTTTAAACAGAACAACCAACAATCGGGACGTGAAGTTCGGAACCTTCAACAAAAGTACTTAGAAATTTAAATTTTTCTTTCTTGATACGACACCACTGTTCCGAACCACAATGTCAATAATGACTCAACTCTTCTGAGTCAAATATTACATTACAAACTCATATAATCAAAGGAACAATCATTAAATTACAAAATTTGCTCCTCAGAACTCATTTCACACAGCGGAAGTCTAACACTCATCAACACTCTCACACCACACTTTGCACTCTGTGGAACCACCAACGAGCCTCCTGCTCCTCACCTTAATTCTCCTGCTCCCGGTCTCTACCACCTGCAGGATTTTCTCCTACACCATCGAATAGTGCACTGGGTTCACCACAGGACAACCCGGTAAGCTTTCTAAAGCTTGTATGAGTAAACCACGTCCAGAGTATAATACGTCAATTTACACATAATATACAAACACATGCACTTTCATCAGCACACCACAATCCTTGTATAACCAAGGTAATCATAATCATCAATATCATCACAATCACAATTCTTTGATTTTAAATAAAGAACCGTTTCGATCACCACCTGTGACCACACCAAAACTCTTTTATTTCAAAGTAGTTTTAACACGTCATTTATTTGACAGATAGAAGAGAGAATACTATGAACCTCTAATCTATAACACTACAAAACTCCAAGGTCGCATTATAATAAATATAATAATTCATGATTTTACTCACGATTAGGATGGTTTTACTCACCTCTCGTCCAAGCTGTGTCTTCAACAACTTAACGAATCCTCAATCCCAAACCTCAACGAGCAACTCAAACTCCAACAGTACCTAAGCAAAGTACATAGCTCAACTTAGCACAAAACTCCAAAATCCAAGATTTCGTATCTAATGATGAAAATGCCCTTTGGGCTAACCGGGGATCCAAAGTGATCAAATCTCATCCTACCAACTCCAAAACAGTGACGTACGTGTTGTTGACATCGAATCATGACCAATGACACCCATTGTCCAAAAGGTCACTATTTGGGTCCCGTGGTCCTACATGTCTAACCGACACCCCAAAAATCCGCCTTGGGCCCACAACCTCAGATTCCAAATCCGATTGCACCCATGGACTCTAAATAGTCCCGACATCACCCTGCGACAATTTGGGTTCAGTCAAACGGTCGGATAATTCTATATTGCATGATCGAATGGCGATCGCTCGCCTTAACTTTGAAACATAATAACTTAAGATCGGGACGTCCGATCATCAATCTGTCTAAACCTACAGACTCCTAACAACACCAGCTACAACATAATTAAAATTGGACACAATCCAACAGTCCGATCATCTCCGATCAATGGTCCAGATTTGTGAGGCTTCGATTGTCAACTAAACGACGGAATCTCAACACTTTAAACATACCACTATGTTCAGTAACTCCAGGAATACAATCTGTCTCTAAAACCCTAACTCAGAATCCCCACCACGTGCCGCCACGCACCGCCACCGCCGGTGGTGGTTCGGTACTATTCCGGCGACAGACCAACCCTAGAATCGCCGGTCAAGACCTACGCAAAAATGTTCGTAATACTGAGTAGAACAACTTTAATTCTTACCTCAAGGTCCGATTCGAAGTGTAAGGGGCTCAAACCGCCAGTTGAAGTTGTTGACTTCACTAGTGACGAACCAACTTCACGGAGTCACTGTGCCTTCACCGCACCTCCGATGGCTCCGATTCTTCTTGGGTTATACTCACGAGATAGCAGGCTTTCGATTTGTGTGAGTGGTGTCGATCACCCCCACCGTAAACTGCCGCAGAAACCGCTGGAAATTGCCTCTCCGACGAGCTCTCAAACCTCCGGGTACAATTGCAAATTCTGAAATCCCAACAGTGTCCATCTGTAATTTATAGACAAAGTCTTTGTTTGCAATTAAGTTCCTGAAACTTCAAACGAGCATAACTTCTTCGTTTCAACTTGGATTCACGAATCGTTTGTGCCTATGAATTAATATTAATATTTTTATAAGAAAATATTAATGAATTAAAAGCAGTAACAGGATATGCTTCATGTACAGAGTTGAGGGGCTGAAAGAAAGTGGGAAGTTACTCCCACATACAGCACCTACACAATACGTGAGCCCTTAACTGGCTCCACTCCTTTCAGTTTTTTTTTAGGTCTATAAAAAGAGACCATTGGTGAGCAAAGAACAAAAAAGAGAAAAAAGGGAACGGAGGAGAGAAAAAAAACAGAGGCAGAAAACAAAAGCCAAAACGCAGAGGAAGAAGTAACAAACTACTGCAGAAATCCAAGGGAGATACAAAGCTCTATCACAATACTGTTTGAGAAGGTATAAACTAATATATTTCAGCATTTTCTTATGTACAGTTAACTTGCAGGCAAAAGAAAGAGTGTAAAAGAAACTGTACAGAAGCCTTGGCAATGGAAGATGTAAACAAATCTCTTCAAAATGATGATAATGGTGCTGCTTACACAAAGAGAGCTCTTGCAAGGACCTCTCTGTTGTGAATTATAGATGGGTTTCCACAAGAAACCCACTGTACTGAGTGCTATGAACACATTGCGAATGTTCATGGGCGCATTGTGATACTCAGAGAAGACCTTGCGAGTGTTCTTGAGTATCAAAAATAGAAAATGGCAAATTTCATCCTAACCCACCTTCAGTACAGTGAAATCCCAAGTCTGCAAAT
The DNA here is from genome assembly GCF_965620075.1 of Prunus avium. NCBI lineage: Eukaryota > Viridiplantae > Streptophyta > Magnoliopsida > Rosales > Rosaceae > Prunus > Prunus avium. The sequence continues at coordinate 2,428,916 of NC_142290.1, read as the reverse complement.
TGGAGAATGAAGAGATAGCCCACGAAAGTCACCAAGGCAGCTCTCCTCTACAGTAATTTGCAAATACCACAAAGGGTTCTCACTCTGTTACTGGTGGTATGATAGCCCTTCCCAAAAGATTTTTGCAATCAAATGAAGAAAAATTGCACCAAAACATAAAACCATTGTTACCAAGAGACCAGAAGGGAGCAGAGAATTCAAAATTATCTTTGGCCCCAAAATAAAAGAAAATACAGTCAAGCCTTCAAGGAAATGATGGAAATAAAATCACAAAGATCACAAAAGAGAAAAAGAGTTTATCTTCGTTTTTTTTCTCTCGACACCAAAAACAAAGGTGTATGACACACAACCTCCGTCGTACACAGGGACTGCAAATTAATGGTTCAGGCAAAAAAAAGCAAAAGGGGAAAATAGCTCACCAATTTTAGGCTAAGAAACCTTCTCCTGTGTTGCTGCTGCTGAAGAACTCAAGAGCAGCATAAGCCAAAATAGAGAAACCCAAAAGCCGAAGAAGAAGTCTCCACCTCCTAAGATGGAAGAATAAAGCAACAACAAAAAGGGGATTTTGGAAGAATAGGACGAAACCAGCAAAACCAAGAAAGAAAAAGCCAAAAAGAGAAGGAAAAGTAGCTCTGTACTTTGACAAACAGACCCTGCCTCTTTAGGTTCCTATACTTTGAATTAATAGGTTAATGGGCCACTTTGTCTAACTCTGACATAAGGGAGCAAAGGAATTAACCTATTTTGACTTCTCTTTGGTTTTTTCATTTCAAACTCAAAGCTCTTTATCAATTGTGGCTACTGAGTAACTGAAGATATACGCTTTGGTTCAATTTAAATTAATTTGAACTACTCCAGATAGATATGGGAGTGACTCAATTTAATTTGACTTCTACTACTCCAAATAGAGACCGGTTATGGTTTCAAATGGCAGCTGACTATCAAAGCCTCTCTAACGTGGATCATTTATTTATGGGCCAACTAATAAAAATGTCAAGGCCTAGAGACAAGTTGATGGGTAGACAAAACAAATTACCCATTAACTTTCAAAAGCCCAAAATATTTGATGGGTGTCCAAATAAATTATGTGGTTAATGGATCAATTTTTTAAATCCTCAAAACTATATTTGAATAAATTAATGGGCTCATTAAAATGCCTGTTAATTTTCTTTGGACATTGACAATAAACAAATATGGTTCAAAACCATTCCAAATTTTCTCATGGGTCATCTACCCGTACAAATTTCAATAAGATCAAATTTAAATCTCTCAACCACAAACTCTTTCAAGGGGTCATTCATTCCTTGAAAGTTTATCAGAGGAGTAAAAGTTTCTATTGCACCAACCGTGTTGGGCTATATATATCATGGCCTTGGGGAAATTGTCACCTGTCCGAGAGGTCCAGGTACTTCTTTAGCTTGTTTTCCGGTTCACTACGTCATTGGATGGATGGGTGAGTATTTTCCCTGTTTGTATAGATGCCATAGTGATATTGAATTTCGAGCTAGTTACCCTCATTTAACTAGATATGCTGGTATTGCTGCTAACGATATGGGTATTTCAAAGGCCAGAGTTATTTTTAGAAGTGACATATCCATGCGATATCGTCCCAACGCTTTTGATGAGTAGGATGGCCTTACCTTTATGGATGATGAAAAATTGTCAGATGACAGGTTTGAGATATTAGTTTGTATGCGTACATCAAAACTCCCTGTAAGGGTTGATAACAAACTTTGGTTGGAATCATATTACCCAAATAGATTCGCTCGCCAATTTGGTTTTGATCAGGGTGTTCCATCCGATAAACTTAGCTTTGGTATTGCCAAGAGGAGTCATTGTAATGTTGAGGATTTGTTCAGAGCTCAAACTTCACTTCTAAGGAGAAACACTTCAGTGCTTTTCTACATTCCACGTTCCACTCGTATGGGGCAATGTACGTACTGGTACTGCAGGTGGTGGATGGGTTATACCACATCATACTTGGGTTTATCTGTGTCGACTGTTTATGTAAACCTGTCCAAACGTCCTCTCAAGGAAAAACCGATTTATGTAATATCCAATTTGAAAGAAGTTTCCAATGGTTTACAAAAGGAAGTCTTAATTTCTGAAGTGGAAGCAAAAAATTCGCCCATCAATGTGAAGCGACAAAGTGAAATTTCCCGTCTTGGGAAGAGACGGAAGGAAAGAGCAGGTAGAAAAAATGAAGACACCCTCTCTTCATCTGAAAGTAGTCAAGATATAAACTTTAAGCGGATTCGTTATCCAAAATCTGATGGTTCTTTGAGCACAGGTCCTGAGAGAGCCAAGGCTACAAAAGAAGTGGATCTTGACAACTCCAACTTTGAAGCAACTTCAGACTTACTAAATCCTCCTGATGACAATATTGTGGTGCAAGAATTGGCTGGGTCTTCACCTTGTGATGTTAACGTCATTTCTCCATTGGCTAATGACATGAAATCATTGGAAGGTTGCAAAAAATCAATCTTTGATATTTTTGGCTCAGAGGTGAAGAATTTTAGGCATACATATATTATTGATGAAGTGCAAGGAATTTTTGATAAACTTCAGTCTTCAAAGTCAATTGAAGAGATGCTTGCTCATCATGCAGGAATGAAATCAATGTTCAAAGTCTTGTGGTCAATGTTAGACATTCTTGATTTTGGCAAAACTGAACTTGAATGGTTTGTTGACACAATTGACCAAATTTTCTACTGTGTCTTGCAAATTTCTAAGAATGCCAGAATTGTTGAACAAGGTACTCAGGTTCGCGATCTCATTCGTCGTCATGATGATTGTCTAAACTCCAAAAGGGCAGTTGACTCAAACTTATCGAATTTTACTTGAGAGCTTGAAGACTTGAATGCTCAGGAGTTTGTTGTTAAAGAAGCAGAGGAACGAGCTCGTATGCTTCGAGAACAACATGATTCTCGAAAGTTTTCTCTTAACTGTCAAATCAAAGATGCCAAAACTTCCCTGGAGAAACTAAACAAGTTGGATGAAGAGCTTCGCCAATCATGTATCAGTGATAAAGAGCTTCTCGAAATTGAGCATATTGAGGCCTCTTGCAAGTAATAGGAAGCGGAGATCCACAAACTGATTGATTCATTAATTCCCTTTTGTAATAAGTCCTAATGGACCATCATCTCTTTGTAATTGTCCTCTTTTGGAATTTATTATTTTCTCCATCATTCTCTTCATGAATAATAAAGCTAATGAAACATTTAATTTTGACAAGCTGCACATAATATTTTATTTTGGCAACTCAATTTCACCTCATGCCAATACAATTGATGAAAGGAGGAATGTTTTGGTGATATATGGCTGCATCTAGCTATTTAAACTAGATTGCCTACGTACCCTGTGAAGGGATCAAGCCAAACGTAGTTCACTCCCGAATTTGATGGGAGGAAATGTGTTTTATAGCTGCATCTAGCTATTAAACTAGATTGCCTACGTACCCTGTGAAGGGATCAAGCCAAAACGTAGTTCACTCCCGAATTTGATGGGAGGAAATGTGTTTTATAGCTGCATCTAGCTATTAAACTAGATTGCCTACGTACCCTGTGAAGGGATCAAGCCAAACGTAGTTCACTCCCGGATTTGAAGGAGGATTTTTTTTTTTGTGACCTTTGTGGCTGCATCTAGTGTTAAAACTAGACTGCCTACGTACCCCTTTTGAGGGATCAAGCCGCACGTAGTTCAAGCTTTTTTTTGGTTTTTTTTTTGCCCTAACTTCTGCTTGAACTGCCCTTTCGGGTTTTCAGTATGAAGGGCTATTGTCTAAGCATAGAACCTCTTTACAAATTTCCCATTTACACATGGGTAGATGCATGTTCCTTCAGGATTTGACAGTTCATAAGCGCCTTTAGCAAAAACCCTAGTGACGACGTAGGGTCCTTCCCATTTTGATACAAATTTCCCATGCATCTTTCGAGTAATGACAATGGGTCTTCGTATGGTTAGAACTAAATCTCCCACGGAAAATGACCTGAATTTGACCTTTCCTGTTGAAAGGACCTGCCATTTGAGCTTGATAAACTTCGAGTTTTTGTTGCACAAAGAGATGTTTTTCGTCCAGTGCCTCTAGCTCAGCTAGCCTAACCTTCACATTTTCATCTGGGTTGACTAGATGTGTGGTTACCCTTAAAGAAGGTAATTGAATTTCCAATGATAATATTGCTTCTGACCCATAGACCAAACTATATGGAGTGCATCCAGTTGCTGTTCAAACAGTCATCCTGTAAGCCCACAATGCCTCGGGGAGACGTTCATGCCAATCTTTCTTGGTTCCTGAAACCATCTTTTTGAGAATATTGCAAAGCACTTTGTTAAATGCCTTAGCTTGGCCATTGGCCTGTGGATTATAACTTGCAGAAAATGAATGTCGGATGTTGTACTTATCACAGAGCTTGACCATAGTCTTATATTTGAAGTACAAGGCATTATCTGAAATGATTTTGGAAGGTACACCATAACGATGAATTATATGTGTCCTTATAAAATTTGCAACATCATCTGCTTTCAATACTTTTAAAGGCACTGCTTCTGCCCATTTTGAAAAATAGCCTGTTGCAGCTAAGATATACTGGTGTTGACGAGAAGATTTAGGCTTTATGATGCCTATGACATCCAATCCCCAAGTATTGAATGGCCAAGACAATATTGTTGGATGAATAGGCGAAGGTGGTTGATGTATGAAATTTCCGTGTAGTTGACATGCCTTGCAAGTATTTGAAAACTTCATCGCATCCTGAACCATGGTTGGCCAGTAATATCCTAACCTTTTTAATTGGGCTGCAAGCTTGGGTCCAGATTGATGGGCACCACAACTACCTCCATGAGTTTCCAAAAGGGCAGTAGTTGCTTCTTGTTTTGATAAACACCAAAGGAGTATTCCATCAAAGGATCTCTTGTATAAGATGTCATTTAGATATATGAAATGATTGGCCCTACGCCTGATGTCAACTCTTTTCCTTAGGTCAGTTGGTAATTTTCCATGTTGAAGAAAATCAATCACGGATTGACGCCAATTTGGGCCCTCTTCGATTTCATAAACTGTGACAATATTGACCTCATATTTTTCCCTCAACCGATCGAAGGCTAGAGGAAGTAGATGACGCTCTCCAACAGTGACTTGTATGTCTCTTTCTTCAGGGAGAGATAAAGATGCTGCCAGATTTGCTAATGCATCAGCTTTGTCATTTTCTGACCTTGGGATGTGGGCAATTTGAATGTCTTGAAATTGGGTCATTAAATACTTAGCTCTGTCATTGTACGGAACTAAGTTTTCATTTTTGACTGCATACTGGCCGTTCAATTGTTTGACAATTAGTTGTGAATCTCCAAATGCATGCAAACAATTGATGCTCATTTCAAGTGCAATTTCGAGGCCAATGATGAGTGCCTCGTATTCTGCTATGTTATTTGAGCAGAGTGTCATTAGAGAAAAAGAGTAGGGGATCAAGCCCCCTGACGGTGTGATGAATACCACGCCTGCCCCTGCTCCCTTCTTTCTAGCTGCACCATCAAAATAAAGTTGCCACGGTGAGATTTCTATGGAAAATACCTCTTCATCTGGTAAATCATTTGGCAACTCCATATTGTCTGGCACGGGGTGTGCGGCCAGGAAATCAGATAGTGCTTGTCCCTTGATTGCCTTTTGGGACACATATTTAATTTCGAATTCTGATAAAAGCAGAGACCATTTTGCTAAACGCCCAGAAGGCACTGGCTTTGCCATGAGATATATGAGAGTTTCTACTTTGGAGATTGACGTAATTCCATGGGATAATATATAATGTCGTAATTTTTGCACAGCAAAAATCAAAGCCAAACAAACCTTTTCAATGGGGGTGTAGTTCTGTTCTGCCCCCACTAATGTTCAGCTTAAATAGTAAAGTGCATTCTCCTTCCCATCATCATTCTCTTGAGCGAGCATTGCCCCCAGTGAGCGTTCAAGTGCGGTGATGTATAATATTAAGGGTTTTCCCTTAATTGGTGCCATTAATATTGGGGGTTTTAGAAGATATGCTTTGATGCTATCAAAAGCATTTTGGCATGCTTGATCCCATATGAATGGTGTGTCTTTTTTCATCAGCGTTGTGAATGGCTGGCACCTCCCAGACAAATTTGAAATGAACCTTCGTATGTAAGCTAGTGTTCCTTGTAAACCTCTTAACTGTTTCAAAGTTTGAGGAGGAGGCATTTCTAGGATTGCCTTGATTTTGGAAGGGTCAATTTCGATTCCACGATGTCTCACTACAAAACCCAGGAATTTCCCTGACGTCACTCCAAATGCGCATTTCAAAGGGTTCATTTTTAACTCATGTTTTCGGAGCCTATCAAAAACCCGTTTCAGGTCATTTAAATGATGCTCTCTCTTTCTGGTTTTTACAACCAAATCATCCACATAACATTCGATTTTATTATGTAGCATGTCGCTAAAGATGACTGTCATGGCTCTTTGGTATGTTGCACTAGCATTTTTCAGACCGAACGACATCACAGTATAACAGTAAACCCCCTTTGGGGTTCGAAACGCAGTAAGCTCTTCATCTTCAAGTGCCATTTTGATTTGGTTATATCCTGAAAATCCATCAATGAAGGATAAAGCCTCAAATCAAGTCGTTGCATCTACCAATAATTCGGTGATCGGGAGAGGGAATTCATCTTTGGGACATGCATTGTTAAGATCTCTAAAATCTATGCAGATACGTATTTGACCATTCTTCTTTTTTACAGGAACAATGCTTGCGAGCCAAGTAGGATACTGGACTTCTCGAATAAACCCAGCATTTATTAACTTGTCAATTTCAGCATTTATTTGTACCTGCAGCTCAGGTCGAAACCGTCTTGGAGCCTGCTTCACATAGCGACATTGACTTGATACTGCCAATCTGTGTACTGCTACATTAGGATCTAGGCCAGGCATGTGTTGATAGCCCCATGCAAATACATCTCAGTATTCTTGAAGAAGGCACCTATAATTTTCCAATTCATTTGGAGTTAGTAAGGCACTTACAAAAATGGGTTTGGGCTCATCATTTGTACCAAGATTAACTTCTTGTAGTTCATCCACAGTAGCTTCACCTCCATCTTCAATTTGGGATGGTGCTGGCTGAATATTATCAATAAACTCCAATGGCTCATTATCAGGAATTCGGATTTCATGCTCTTCATTTTCTGTTGGGTTAACATCTGTGATGGAGACAGTTAACTTGAACGGCCTCAATATTTCTAGATTGCTCTGAACTTGTCATCACACTTTTCTTGACTCTCCATTTCTTACTCTTTTGAAGTTTTTGTGAGGTAGCAACACCTCCAAGTCTTTGGAAAACTGAGATGCGAGTTGGAAAATTATTTGCTTTGTTCCCAAGCCGCTCAAAAACTGAGATCCGGGGTGATTTATTGCTTGACTCAGTTTCAGCAAAGAAAGATTTTTCGAGGTCAGTGAAAACTACTGATTCGTCTATTTATGTCTTTGGACCTTTTACCCTGAGCATGCCATTTTCTTGTCTTACTGAGACATAAATGCAATTCTTTCTGACTTTGCCTTTTTTGGATTTTATCTTCAATGAAGTTGAAGATGATGTCTTCATGGACCTATTTCCTTCAAAGAATACAACACGGTTACGTCGATTATTGTTCTTTGAAATAGTTGGATTTCCATTAAAGACAACGTGGTTATGCTGACTGTTGTTCTTCTTTAACACAGTTGAGACTATCAAACTGCCCCCTGGGATTGAATGGTTAATCTTGCGTAGTGGCTGTGTGTATGTTGTCATGAGCGTCTCAATTGTATTTTGAACTGACACCAATGCTTTTTGACCTAGCTTTTTTTGGTCATCTGGTGAGTATTTAAAGGCTGTTTTTGAACTTGAAGTCTTTTCTTTATTTGGGAAAATAGAAGGCGATGTGATCTTTATTTTGATTGGCTTTGTTGACCCTGATGGTCCTCCTGTTTTTATGCTCAGCCCTCGCTTTGCCTTTTCTGTATTTTTCGGCTGTACAAAGGTAAGGCTTGGTGATTTATAAAACTTTGCATATGAATAATTAACTTCTTCACCTCTAAATGGATCAGCATCTGCAGAGACCTTTTTGACTTCACCATTTGATAAGAACTTAAAACACTGATGTAGTGTAGAAGGAACAATGCCATATCTGTGGAGCCATGGGCGCCCCAAAAGCACGTTGTAAGATGTATTAGCATCAATGACATGAAAAAGGGCATCAGAATAAAGTTCCCCTATTTCCATTTGCAATGCTATGGTGCCCATAGCTCTTTGTCCGACTTGATTGAAACCCTGAATTGTCAACATAGATGGTGACAACTGTCGAGCACTCATTCCAATCATATGAAGTGTCTTTAAAGGAAGAAGATTTACCGCTGAGCCACAATCAAGCAAAATTCGATTGATCAATGTATTTCCAACTTCTCCACTAACATAAAGTGGTCGGTTGTGGAACTCAGATCCAAGCATCATATCATTTTCATCAAATGTGATGCTTGCTAAATAGCAAGCACAATATTTTGGTGATGCAGTAACCGCGTTTGCTGGCTCAAAACTCGTTCTAAACATCTCGGGGCTCATTAAAGCCATAGTGAGTGCTTCTCTAAGTTCCTTTGACATTTGCATGGCGTCATAGATATTAAGAAATGCTGGGATACGTTTCAACTGTGCCACTACATTGAGCTGTGATTGGTCCCTGACACAAGTTTGTCCTTGCTGAGATCTGGAACTACTTGCTTTGATTGGTCCCTGACACATTATTTATTCCAAGTTCTCTCAAAATCTCCAACCCAATAATCAAGGCCTCATATTCGGCCTGATTGTTGGTACAATCAAAGTCTAATTGAAATGAATAATGAGTTCGGAAACCCTGAGGGGATTCAATGATGACACCTGCTCCCCCCATATTTGATGTTCGAGATCCGTCGAAATAGAGACGCCATGGGAATAAACTTATCATGTCGACTTTGAAGAAGTCCATGTCTTCTATTTCAACACAAGGGTGAGCGGCCAAGAAGTCAGCCAAGGCTTGCCCCTTGACGGCTTGCTGAGGTACGTATCGGAAGGTGAATTTTGCCAATGGCATCGTCCATTTTCCAATCTGCCCTCTAATGATTGGCCGAGTGAGCATGTACTTGATCAAATCAGTCTTGGCGATTATATGTACCACGGAAGGCAACATATAGTGCCTTAACTTGGTTGCGGTGAAATATAAGGCTAAACAAAGTTTCTCCACCAGTGAATACTTTCTCTCGGTGGCCGTTAGAATTCGGCTTAGGTAGTACACTGCTTGCTCTTTTTTCTCATCGTTGTCTTGGGCCAAAAGACTTCCGATGGAATTTTCTGCAGTCGAAATATATAACTTCAAAGGTCGGCCTCGCTTCGGCGGGATTAGCATCGGTGGCTTGGTTAAATACTCTTTGATGGAATCAAATGCCTTTTGGTGAACTTCTTCCCACTGAAATTTCTCCTCATCCTTGAGTTTTAGCAAAGATGAAAAAGGCTCGACTTTCCCACGGAATTAGCTATAAACCTTCGGAGGAAGTTTATTTGGCCTAGCAAACTTTGCAATCCTTTCTTGTTTTTCGGGGGCGGCGCCTCAATGATGGCCTTATCATTATTTTTATCAATTTCGATCCCCCTTTGATGTACCAAAAATCCTAAGAAATTTCCGGCGGAAACCCCAAAGGCACATTTCTTTGGGTTCATCTTCAATTGATGCTTTCGCATTCTTTCGAAGGCTAACCGAAGGTCATTCAAATGGCCTGGTCTCGATTCCAACTTCACAACCACATCGTCGATATAAACTTCTAAGTTTCGACCGATCATGTCGTGGAAGATAGCATTCATTGCCCATTGATATGTGGCTCCGGCATTCTTTAGGCCGAAAGGCATTACGACATACTCAAAGGTTCCAATGGAACCAGGACATCTAAAGGCTGTTTTGTGAATATCTTCCTCGGCTATGAAAATTTGGTTATAGCCAGAGTGTCCATCCATGAAGGATAAAATTTCATGTTTGGCCACCCCATCAACTCAGAGGTCCGCCATAGGCATGGGATATTCATCTTTGGGAGTTGCGAGATTAAGGTTACGAAAATCAACACAAATTCTTATTGCTCTCGTTTTCTTCTTTACATGTACAATATTAGAAAGCCACTCCACATATCTTGCTGGCCTAATAAACTTGGCTTTAACAAGCCTTACAATTCCTTCCTTGACCTGTAATTCTACTTCCGCCGACATTCGGCGAGGTGGCTGCTTGAAGGGCTTGAAATCCTCCGTTGTTGGCAGACGGTGCTCGACCAATCCTTGAATTCTCTTAAAAGCTCTTCCATCTTGGCCCGAAGTTCTGGCTCCATCAGACCACTGATGTAGATTGGTCGATGGTTGTCTTACGTCCCCAAGTTGATTTCCAACAAAGGATCTTGGACTTCCGCCTTCGAATCATCCATCGTGCTTGGTGCCAACTCTACTTCCTCGATTTCAAGTGCATCATCCTCAGGGCCTTCGTGGAGGAATTCCACCAGATGAGCAGTGGACCCGTGCTCGGCCACTCTCTCGGCCCAAAAACCATATAGCCATCTCAAGGTGTCTTCCACCGTGGCTCTATTCTCTTCTTTCATGGTTGTATTACTCATTGAGAGAGAAAAAATCAGACATCGTGGGGCGCTCCCCATCTGCTTGGGCATCGTATGCCCCTAAGTCTATCAACTTTTGGGCCGAGACTCCTGTAGGTCGGCCGTTCCTATCTGACCCTGTAAAGTAAAGAGGACCAAGATCATCATCGTAAAACCTGGCCTCCACCGCGTTGGCTGAAGCCATGAAAGGCCGTGAGTCAGCTTGAACCAATTCCATGCTCCCATCCTCATGCCAAAACTGTAGAGTCTGATGGAGGGAGGAAGGGACACACATATTTCCGTGAATCCAATCTCGACCTAACAACGCGGTAAAGTGAGCCGTTGTTTCCACCACAAAGAAAGCTATTGCCCTGACCTTTTCCCCAACTCTGACTTGGAGTGGGATGATTCCTTTTGATATTGTGGCTTCTCCCACAAAGCCACTGACCGTTGTCTCAGTTGGAATTAGTTCCTCCGAACTTTTCTTCAATTTCCTCATCACCGAGGCTGGGAGGATATTTACCGTGGCTCCCGTATCAACTAGAACTTTGTTCACCGGAACCCTATCAAAGTGAGCACTTACGTATAAAGGTTTAAGATGGGAAGACATCTTCTTGGTGGGCATTTAGCACACTTTTTCTGGCATTTTCAAACTCTGCTTTACAAGTGGCAACATATTGTCTTTGAGCCCTTCTTGTCTGAGTTTTGCTCAAGGGTATTGGAGGCAACTTCGAACCTCTACTCCTATACCATTGTCCTGTCTTGGTGTTTGGCATCTTGAAAGTTGGGACACCACTACCATCAGATGAGCGAGGTCTTGACACATAGGCCACATCTCGATTCTTTCCTTCTCCCACAGAAACCCACATGCTTCTATTTTTATCTTAGCTTGGGTTCAGCGGATCAACATCTTCATACTTTAGTGGTATCAGATGATTTCTTCTCTTGGGCTGATATCGTGGCCTCTCGTACCTATCTTGGTACTCATGCAATGGTTGTTTGTTTGGCCTCATCTCCATCGTGCCCCTTGGGCTATATGGGCTGTAATTCCTGGCCGAACTTTTGATCATATTTTTCCCAGCACTTTTTGGTCTACTTGTCTGGGCTTGATCCTTGATTGTCTCCTTAGTTGGTTCCCTGGTTGGCTCCTTGGGTTTTGGTAGAACTACCTCCAATGAGACCTCACATTAACATCGGCTGCATAGCACAATAGCCTTGGGAGGTTCTTCCATAATTGGCATTTTCTCATCTAGAGCCTTTGTCACTTCTGGGTACATCTTGGCCTTACCCTTCGCCTTAGGATCCATCAGGTTCTCCCTTGCTCTTCTCTCAGCTACTGCTTTTCCGGAGCCACCCAAGTCTAATCTTGGTCGAGGTTGATCTGGCCTTGGGAAGTTGGCATACACCATGTTGGCCTGAGCATTTGGGAATGGATTCTGATAAACACCCATTGTAGCTTTCTCTGGAAATTTCAAGATCTTTCGATCAATGAGATCCTGCACGACATTCCGAAAAACAAGGCAATTGTTAGTCGCGTGAGACCATACATTATGCCATTTGCAAAAAAGTCTTGTTTCTAAGTTCATTAGCCGGTGGAATATCATGACCATTTGGCAATTTTATCATCTTTTCTTTTAAAAGTTGGTCAAAGATTAGTTCGGCCTTCGAAATGTCAAAGGTATAGGACTTGGTTCCGACTCCCTATTGAGAAGTTCCGCTAAACTTAGAAATCCGTTGTCGGTCTCTGATCCTTGGAGGCTTTGGACAAAGCCTTGCATACGCGTGGTTCGCTAACCACGATTTCAGCCAAGTTTATCCCCGCTGATTCTTCTTCTTCTGCTAGGAAGACTTCCTCATCTGCCTCCTTTGAATCCACATCTTCGACATCCACCGTATGGACAGCCATGGTTCTAGACGTGGAAGGTTTTGGTAGATCTCTATAGAAAATCGGTCGAGATGTCGGCCGATTCTTTTGTTGTTCCTCCCTTAGAAGAGCTTCATATCGATCCACCCGAAGTAGGAGGTCATAAATATCGCGGAATTCAATACCCTCGAACTTCTTCCGGAGGTCGAGCAACAACCGACCTTGAGCCAACTTTGCAAACTCATGTTCAGGCATGTTGACCGTACACCTAGCCCTTGCTTCTCTGAACTTCCCCAAGTATTCTTGGACTGACTCATTTGGTCCTTGGCGCATCTTGGCCAAGTCGGCCATCGACACATCTGGTTCCGGCCGATAAAATTGTTCGTGGAAGATTTGCTCCATGGTTTGCCAATTTGGAACAGAGTTCTGAGGAAGTTTGACATACCATGAAAAAGCAGCCCCCGTGAGGGTGCTCGTGAATAGCCTTAATTTCAAGACCTCGCGATGTCCGATTTCGGCACATTGAGCAGTGAATCGACCAATGTGCTCCACGGTTGACTGGAGTCCATCTCCTGAAAATAATGCAAAATCCGGAACTTTGAATCATCGTGGAAATTCCTCTTGATCAAAATGCTTCGGATATGGCCTCTGGTAGACGAGTCTACCAATTCTTCTAGCATGAGGGACCATATCTTGGATCATCTGCTCGACCGCTCCTCGGTCGATTGCTTGATTTCCTAGTAATGGATTATTCCCACCAAGATTATTCCATCCACCGACTCCGGCGAATTGGTTTATATGAGGCCCAGCGAAATTGGCCCCTGCCCCCTGGTGAACTTGTGGGCGGAATTGGTTGAACTGCGGAAGTCCTTGGAATTGATTGGCCGCTGCGTATGGGTTATTACCCATCGGCAGAACATTGACCGCTGGGGCTGGGTTGCCCCCAACCGGTGCATTTAGTTGAGGCGGAGTCGCCCCAAAGATGTTTGGTTGGGCCTCCACTTGAAGCCCTGCCACTAGTACTCCATTTGCCGCATGATTTCCATTTTGGCCATTTTGTTGGCCTAACAATCGATTAAACCTCTCATTGATCTGAGCATTCTTAGTGGCCATGGTTTGAGCCAAGGTTTGAGCAACGGTTTGAGCAATAGTTTGAGCTGCCTCTTGCATTCTCTAATTGCTCGACATTTCTATCGTACGGAAGAGTTGTTGGAGTTCCAACGATGTGGCCAGACTTGGCCTCAAGACTGGTCCTTCGGCGGCTTCCATAACATCTTCGACCACCACGTGGTCGAGATCGACGACCGCATTTCGGCCAAGGCCATTTTGGCCTTGCTGATTTTTTGGAACATCTTGTGGTTGAGAATTCGTAGGAAGTGAACCTACCATGCTCGACTCCGATTCTGAATGAAGTCTAGACTCTTCAAATTCTTGATCTCTTCTAGGATTCCTCCTAGTATTTACAACCATACAATTCTTTTGTAGTCCCACTGGGCGTGCCAAATTATGTTTCCCTCTTTTCGGCTGGGTAGGCCAATGGAAGGCGTTTTTTGGTCCTTCTTCTCTTGAGATGCGTAGGCGTGCCACCACCAAGCCACTTGATGGCTTGGATGGAAAGATCGTGTGAGTGTGTTTGCGCTTCTGACTTTTAATCAAACGATTGATCGGCCAAGCAAGGAACCTCCTCTTGGCCTAGGTTCTTTTTCTTCCTTGAGGTCAAGGATGATTGAGCTTTGTATGACTATTTTTAGGATTTTTGTGATAAGTGTAATGAATGTAAATGCAATAAAAGAAATGACAGAAATGTAAGTGCGATAAACGAAATGACAGAAATGTAAATGTGATAAAATAGATTAAAGCGATAAAGACTTGAATTAAATTCGAATGTAATGACAATTGAAATTAAATTACAAGAAAGTAAGCTTACACTAGGAAAACGAAGAACTTGGATAATTTGAAAAGCTTGAAAGATAAAATCCTAGACTATGAATTGAAAAGTATAGGATAAAGAGATAGATTTTGTGTGTTTTTGTCGGAGTGCTCTTCTCTTCTTCTAATGAGCTATTTATAGAGCTTTCCTCAGCTCATGGGTTTGGCCAAACAACTAACTCTATCTTGAAAATCCTCCCGATGTTAATGCCTTACGGAGCTTTAGGCATGAACTACCCGATGTCTTGGAAATCCTCCCAATATTAATGCCTTCCGGAGCTCTAGGCATGAACTACCCGATGTCTTGGAAATCTTCCCAATGTTAATGCTTTCCTGTCTTTAAACTCCGCCACTTGTAGGAAAACATCTGCTGGAACTCCTAAGCATACTTCTTGAGTCGAGCTACTTTGGCAATCTTAAATTGAGGAACGTTTCTTACGACCAAGGATTTTTCCACTCAACCGCGGATCTTTAAGTTTGTCCGGATCTTTGGCTCAACAGAGGATTTTTTATGTAATCCGAGGATTTTGGCTCAACAGGATATTTTATGTAATCCGAGGTTTTTGGCTCAATAGGATTTTTATGTAATCCGAGGATTTTGGCTCAACATGATTTTTTATGTAATCCGAGGATTTTTGGCTCAACAGGATTTTTAACACACATACATAAGATAGTTTTGTTGTGAATTGAGCACAAAACTCAACTCACCCTCCCCTAATGATCTTGTTGTTGATGGACTTTGTGACACACACAAGAATGGATGAATCACACACACACACTTGAGAAACCAACCAAGCACAAAGTGACACAAGTATTTTAGAGGCTCAGCAATTGCCTACATCCTCTTGGTGATCCCCTTGAGAAATTCACTAATGAAAGAATAAGTTACAACTTTGGTTTACAAAGAAACCCCCTTAGAACTCTATTCTCTCCCAAGCTCTCTTTTCTCTCTCACCCCTTGCTCAACACTTTGATGCACTTGTGAATACTCTCACAACCCTTGGTGTTTCCCCCTTTGTGTCTAGACTCTCAAGACCCAACTCAGCTCCTAACTTGAACTGATTGCCCTCTCTCTCTTCCTCCCTTGGTAAGTTAAACCTCTCTTGGACACACTAGCTCCCAGCTACTTGTCCACTCCTTGAGAAGTAAAACCACACATGTTGTCTTGCTTCCTCTTCCCTTTAATACACAAGCCTTTGGACTTCAGAAGAGACTCCTTCTTTCCTCCCACGTTTTGCCCTTGGTTACCTAACATGGACCACAACTTGGGCAGACCAAAGGCTAGGCATTGATAGCTGCAACTTCAGCCACCCTATCTAGAGCTATAGGGTAGGTACTCTTTGAAAACAAGTCAACAATCCTCATTCAATGGTGCTCCAGCTTTTCCAGCACCTTGCTAGACCTCCTAGAATCCATAACACACCTTAGAGGCCCGAGGGATTAGGTAGGGAACCAATACATGTGAAGACCTCTTGAAAAACGGGTGGAAAAATCGACACAGCACTTCTGGCGACCGGTCGCCCGTCACTTGCGACCGGTCGCCTCCTGCGATTTCCAAATTCTTCTACAGACCTCGAATATGCTTCAAAACGACCGGTCGCCCAAACCTTGCGACCAGTCGCTGCCTCTTTCACTTGCAACCTTAATGTGAGCCAAAATTTCCAACAAGTTTTTGTTGGCCAACTAATTCAAACCGTGGGTGGGTGGGTCTAATCATACTAATCATGACATATATATATATATATAAAAGTGACTCTAATCATGCAAACACTAAAGCAAAGCTTTAGCCTTCCCGTCACTTTTTCCCCATCACATAGTTTTATATTGATTAAGTTGCAACCCTTCACCTTGTTTAGCATATTTTCTCTTCTTTTGCAGAGAGTTCCTACGCCCCATTCATCAATTGCATCTGCTCAACTCCAACATCCCCATAGCCAACTTGTGCATGCGTTCCTTCATACTGACTATTTGGATGGTGGATTTTTAACCACACTCAAACAGGATTTTTATTGTTGTCTTCTGACGAGCAATTTGTATTTCAACATTACTCGCTTTTGATACCAATGTATCGAAAGACTGGGGCTCCGCTGTTGCGACAAACGTTGCAATTTCTAGCAGGAGATTGTTATAACACATTTGCACCGCAGATTGCTCAGTGATTTTTTCAGTGCATTGGAGATTAAGACTCCTCCATCTCATAATAAAATCATTTGCACTCTCCCCAGGTTTTTGTGTGGTTTTGGCCAAATCTATGAGTGAGACTTTTTTCTTTGAGCTGACAAATTGTGCAAGAAAAACCTTTTGCATGTGGTCCCATGTTAGAATGGACCCAGGTGGCAACTGAGTATACCATGTGAAAGCAGACCCTTTGAGGGATTGAACGAATTGCCTTATTAGCAAAGCGTCTGATTGTGAAGTTTCTCCACATGCAGAGGAAAAGTGAGCTAAATGTTCATGTGGAGAGCCGCTCATCCCATCAAACTTAATTATCGAAAGTCGGCTTTTGATAACCCTTGGGGAAAGGCAACGCATCATAATGAGCCAGATAAGGCTTTCGGTATCCGAGGATAGGTGGTGATATAGACATCTGGAATTCACGGATTCCTTCTGCAATTAAAGTCTTTATATCTTGCTGAGTTATTTGGCTATTAGAACTCTCTCCCATCTCCTCCTCCTTTCTTTCTTCATCCTTCTTCTCACTATCTACGATAACTTTGGCCGCTAATTGAGCTGTTAGTGCTGCCACCTCTGCCTCTCTTTCAGCAAGCTATCTTTGCATCTCAAGAAGTGTTAGTAAAGACAAAGACAAAACATAGACATCCCTAAATGGCTTGTCTACCACCTTGTTACTTTTCCTTGTTTTCATTTTCCTTGTTTTAAGGATGGAAACTCTCCATGTTTCCCTCCATGTCTTGTGCATTGTTTGTAACTAATAATCACCTTGTATACTTGTATATCTAACCCTCTCAATTACAAGCCTTTTTTGGCATGGTATCAGAGCAATTACACTATATTTGGCATGGTATCAGAGCAATCGATTTTGGTTGCCTCTGCATAACCTTGTTCTTGCCTAATCTCTACCTATCCTTGCCCATAATTTGCTGTTATATTATTCCTACCTCATACTTTGCCTTGCCTCAAAATTGGTCTTGATCACAAGCCTTTTTTGTGCTCTTGTTTGCTGAAGTTTTAAGCTATTTCTTCCTCTACATCCTTTTATATATTTACCTCATGGGTGACACCAACGACTCCATCAACGACTCCACGGGCGACTCCTCTAAAATCGACTCCACCAAGATCGACTCCACAACACCACCACCACCCCGGTCCTCTCATGACTACTCTCCAATTACTCCTGATAAGTTGGATGGGTCCAACTATCCTGCATGGTCTCGTAGTGTTCGCTTGGCCATCACTGCTCGTCGTATGGCTGGTTTCATTAATGGTAAAAAGATTGCCCCTGCCATTGATGATCCTAGCTATGAAGCTTGGGATGAAGACAACTGTTTGGTGCAGTCATGGCTCCTCAACTCCATGACCAAAAATGTACGTGCCTTATTTGATCACTGCTCAACGGCTTATGCGGTGTGGGACGCAGCTCGGAAGACATATACTGTCACACAGATTAGCTCCAAGTTGTACCAACTCCGTCGTCAGTCAGTCACCACCTCTCAAAGTGGTGAACCTGTGAATGTATTCTACGAAAAATTACACATAATATGGCAGGAAATTGACAGCCTCCGTCCCTGCAAACATACCAATCCCGATGATGTGGCTCTTCACCAACAAGCACTTGAGGTGGAACGTGTGTACGATTTTTTGGGAGGACTCGATCCCAACTTTGATTCCGTTCGTAGTCGGATTCTTGCCATGAATTCGCTTCCAGCAGTCATTGAAGCTTATGCACTAGTGGTAGAAAAAGATAATCGCCAATCTTCCATGCTTGGCGGTGGGAGTGCAATGGCGGTCAAGCCATATCGGCCACCACACCGTACGTCCTCCGGACTTCCCCCCCGGGGTCCCAAAACTGACGATGCAAAGGGAACTCAGAAGTGCACTCATTGTGGTGGTGATCATCTTGTTGAGAAGTGCTTCAAGCTTCATGGTTATCCTGAGTGGTGGGATGCTTTCAAATCCCGCAACAAAACACCCAAGGCAGCATGTGTTATAACTACCGATGCCTCTCCATCTTCCACCCTACTCTCCGACTTCGAATCAGGTACACGACCCACTACATGGATAATTGACATAGGTGCCACTGATCATATGACTTTTGACTCTACTATGTTTTCCACAATATCTTCTAAGTCTCGTCATCCTTACATCACTAGTGCCAATGGAGTCCCCTCTAATGTTGCTGGTGAAGGAACTATATCACTTTCCCCTTCCTTATCTTTATCTCATACACTACTTGTTCCCTCCATCAATTGCAATTTGCTGTCTGTTGGAAAATTACTTGACTCACATAACTGTTATGCCACATTTTATCCTTCCCATTGTCTTTTTCAGGACCTCACGACTCACGCGACGATTGGGCATGGTAAACGAAGAGGGGGGTTGTATTCATTGACGGTCTCTTCACCACCAAGGGCAGCTCATACTCAAGGTTCCAGCTCACAAGCTCGCAATCAACATCAGATTTGGCTTTGGCATCGTCGTCTAGGACATCCATCCTTTGGCTATCTTCAACGTTTGTTTCCGTCTTTGTTTCGTGGCCTAGATCATTCTCAGTTTCAGTGTGAAACCTGTGTATTGGCCAAAAGCCATCGAACTGTTTTTCCCTTAAGTGATAATAAAACGGAATTCCCTTTTGATTTGGTTCACTCTGATGTTTGGGGTCCTGCTAAAGTTTCTTCCAATGGCAAAAGATGGTTTATTACATTTATTGATGATTGTACTCGCATGACTTGGGTATATTTACTAGCTCATAAAAGTGACGTTTCCGCTGCAATCCGTGAATTTCATGCTATGATTACCACACAGTTCCAAGCCTCCATCAAAGTATTCCGGTCTGATAATGGTGGGGAATATGTGAACAATGTCTTGGCACATTTCTTTCGAGACCAAGGCATCATTCATCAAACCTCCACATCTTTCACTCCGCAACAAAATGGTGTCGCAGAGCGAAAGAATCGACAATTACTTGAGGTTACTCGTGCTTACATGCTGGATAAATCGGTCCCTCACTACTTATGGGGACATGCCCTTCTTTCTGCAGTATATGTAATTAATCGAGTGCCGAGTAGTGTTTTGAAGTTTGAAACTCCACTGAACACCTTGGCTCATCATGTCTCTCTTCCTACAGTCCTCAAGCTGCCTCCTCGCATATTTGGCTGTGTTGTATATGCTCATGTTCCATCTCATCAAAGAAGTAAGCTGGACCCTTGTGCCATTCGATGTGTGTTCGTTGGGTATGGATCAACTCAAAAAGGATACAAGTGTTACCATCCTCCTACTCGTAAGCTCTTTGTCACTATGGATGCCACATTTCATGAAGATTTATCCTACTTTGAAGCTACTATGCCCCCTTCTCTTCAGGGGGAGAGAAGGAATGAAGAGAAGGAAGAAAAAATCCAAGTCTGTGCAAATCCGACCGGTCGCAACCCAGAAGCGACCGGTCGCACTGACCCCAGAGACCAGTCGCCTTGCTCCAACGGTGATGAAAATCGATTCTGTGACAAAACAACCGGTCGTAATCCAGAAACGACCGGTCGCACTAACCCCAGCGGTGATGAAGATCGATTCTGTGACAAAACGACCGGTCGTAATCCAGAAGCGACCGGTCGTCTAGACTCTAGGGAGGAAAATCGACTCTGTGACAAAACGACCGGTCGCACAGAACCCAGCGACCGGTCGCCAAGCACAAGTGAACTTGAAAATTTAGACAGCAATGAAGGTATTGGAAAATTGTCGTTCTTATTTGGTGAAGATCCCGGAGGAGACAATTCAAATGGTTGCTGCGATCAACAACAAAATACAACCCTTTCTTCTCAACCATCGGACCAGTCGTCTCGTGATGAGGAAACACTTGAGGTAATTCCCGAAGCACCTAATGCTATACCATACACTCTCCCACCTAGGACCACTAGAGGAAAACCCAAACCTCAATATTGTCCTGACCTTACTGCCAAATCTAAATATCCCATTAATAACCATGTTTCAACTCATAGATTGTCAAAGTCATATGCATCATTTGTCAATCAATTATCTACTGTATGTGTTCCAAATAAGTGGCAGGATGCTATAACAGATTCCAGATGGGCTGAAGCAATGGCAATTGAAATGGAAGCTCTGGAAAAGAATTCTACATGGGAAATGGTCCAGTTGCCACAAGGGAAGAAACCAGTTGGATGTCGGTGGATATACACCATTAAATACAAAGCTGATGGATCCATAGATCGATACAAAGCTCGATTAGTGGCCAAAGGGTATACACAAACATATGGAATTGACTACCAAGAGACATTTGCACCTGTTGCCAAGATCAATACCGTACGTGTTCTCATGTCATTGGCTGCAAACCTTGATTGACCACTATTGCAGTATGATGTAAAGAATGCATTTCTTCACGGGGAATTGCAAGAAGAAGTGTATATGGGACCACCACCAGGGACCTCCATGGCACTTGGTCCCAACACCGTGTGCAAGCTGAGAAAATCATTATATGGGCTAAAGCAGTCACCACGAGCCTGGTTTGGAAAATTCACAGATTCTATGAAGCGCTTTGGGTACACTCAGAGCCACTCGGATCACACTTTATTCTTAAAGCGTCGTGGTGACAAACTTATGGCCCTTATCATCTATGTTGATGATATGGTGGTTACCGGTAATGACAATGAAGAAATGAAGAATCTGCAGAAGCTCCTTGCTAGTAAATTTGAGATGAAGGAATTAGGTGAGTTACAATATTTTCTTGGCATAGAAGTTGCTAGATCAACACATGGCATATTTCTATCCCAACGAAAATATGTGTTAGACTTGTTAACAGAAACTGGAATGCTTGATTGTAAGCCAGCTGACACACCTATTGAGCAGAACCACAAGTTAGGGATGCATCTAGACCAAGTACCCACTGACAAAGAAAGGTATCAAAGATTGGTTGGGCGACTGATTTATCTATCACACACACGCCCCGACATAGCTTAGGCTGTGAGTGTGGTGAGTCAGTTTATGCATCAACCAAGTGAGGCACACATGAATGCAGTAACTCGGATCATGAGGTACTTGAAGGCTGCCCCTGCCAAAGGGTTGATATTCTCCAAACATACACATATGAACCCAGAAGGATACACAGATGCGGATTGGGCAGGATCCATCACAGATAGACGTTCTACTTCTGGATACTTTACATTTGTGGGGGGCAACTTAGTCACTTGGAGAAGTAAGAAGCAAAAAGTTGTGGCTAGATCAAGTGCTGAAGCAGAATTTAGGGGAATGGCTCAAGGAGTTTGTGAATTGCTCTGGTTACGGAGATTACTGAAGGATCTGGGAATTAAACCATTGAAAGCTACAAACTTGTACTGCGACAATAAATCAGCTATCGAGATAGCACATAACCCAGTACAACACGACCGTACCAAACATGTGGAAGTCGACCGACACTTCATCAAAGAGAAACTAGAAAGGGGTATAATCAAGTTTCCATTTATAAACTCGGAAAACCAACTTGCTGACATCCTGACGAAGGCCGTATCAAGTAAAGTTTTCCATGACTCACTGGACAAGTTGGGCATGCGTGATATCTTTGCACCAACTTGAGGGGGAGTGTTAGTAAAGACAAAGACAAAACATAGACATCCCTAAATGGCTTGTCTACCACCTTGTTACTTTTCCTTGTTTTCATTTTCCTTGTTTTAGGGATGGAAACTCTCCATGTTTCCCTCCATGTCTTGTGCATTGTTTGTAACTAATAATCACCTTGTATACTTGTATATCTAACCCTTCACCAAGTAAGTAATTCAATTGGCAGATTTGAATTCTCTGCAAAACCTATCTTGTTCTTCTTGTTCTACATTCTCAACTCTCTCAATTACACTATATTTGGCAAGAAGTTGCTCGTCTGCACTTGTTGTACCGGTAATCTTGACAGGCATATTTTCGAACCTTTCACTTTCTTCATTTATGTATAACCCTTGGAATTAGGTTATTAATTGTTCTTGACAATCTGACTTGTTCCTTTGAAGAGGTATTGCCTCAGGAGACTGAAGTAATAAAGCTCGAGCCTTTGCGCGAGTGACTGGCCCCGTGTATGGTCTCGAAACAATTAAAGACTTGGAATTTGCCCCTGGTGTCAAGTGATCTTGGGCCTCCACGGTGTGCATGTTGAAGTCTTCTTTAGACTTGCTTAGGCCAGACACCTCTAACTGTTTTTGTTGATAATTAGAGTGTGGAAGCCTTATTGATTCCTCTGCAACTTTTAAATGTGACTCAGAGTCTTGGTCCTTGGAGGTTTTGGATGAAACCTCCTCATCTTCCTTACTAGTGATTACCATTACAGACTCAGTGGTAGTTAAAGTAATTGGAATTGAACCAATCATAATTTGAGTGATAATTGGAGTCATGACAGAACCATTGACTTCGTGTTGAGTGCTCTTGACGGTCTTGGATGCATGTGTCTCAACAGCAACAATTGGGATAGTTTCAATGAGCTCAAATGAATTAGCTTGTGCGGTTTTCTTCCTAGAAGCTCGTGCAGCCCTTTTCCTTGCATTCCGTATGGAATTTTTGAATGGGGATTTCATCAGTTGAGTCTTCATGACTTTCACGAAAGCCTTGCTGGTTTTGATCTTTAGGCTAGCCTTCGGAATATTGTTGACAACTGGTGCATGAGTCACAGTGAAGGTGACTCGGTGACCGACACGTCTTGGTGATTCAGCCTCAGATTGGACTGCAGGAAGCTTATGAAAGTATACGGTTACTTGTGGTGCCATGTCGTTTCCATGTTAAATAAAGAAAAGACATAACAAAAAATTTATTAGTTTATTTCATCAACAATTAGAGATGAAAGGGAGAATGGGTTCCACTGGGTGTGCCAAAAATTATGTTAGATAAAAAAATGTAATATAGTAATTAAAAATTCACCCAACATAATCTCACTCTCTTTACAAATAAGAGTTTTTATTATTAATTGAGTACGACCCATTCAAGATGAAAATATCTCTTAATTATAATCTCTTTGGAAAGAGAAAACCATTTGATTCCAATATGAAGAATGAAATAAATAATGGAATTTGATTTGATGTTATGGCTGCATCCAGGAAACCCTAGACTGCCTACATACCCCCTGTCGGGGATCAAGCCTTTTGTAGTTCACAGGAGAATTTGATTGGACTTTCAAGGAATGAAAGACCCCTTGAAAGAATTTGTGGTGTGAGGAATATTTTATGGAATTTGGATGAATGTGGTTGGACCAGGGATTCAATTTGATTTTGTGGTTGAAAAAGTGTTTGTGGCGAATTTGGTTAAGGTAAACCAAGGATTCTGTTTGGACTTGCGGTTGTATATGGATTTGTACCATTTTTTTTATTTATTGTTATTACCCAAAGAAAATTAACATGCATTTTAATAAGCCCATTAATTTATTCGCATATGGTTGTGAGGATGACATAATTTATTTGGACCACCCATCAAATATTTTGGGTTTTTGAAAATTAATGGATAATTTGTTTTGTCAACCCATCAATTTACTTGCAGGCCTTAACATTTTTATTAGTTGGCCCATAAATAAATGATCCACATTAGAAAGGCTTTGATGATCAGCTGCCACTTGAAACCATAACCAGTCTCTATTTGGAGTAGTAGAAGTCGAATCAAACTGAATCACTCCATCTTTATCTGGAGTAGTTTAAATTTACTGAAGTTGGACCAAAACATTCATCTCTCCAATTACCCGTTAGCTATAATCACTTCAGGGCTTTGAATTTGGGACGCACGCCAAAACCAAAGAAACACTAAAATAAGGTTGGTCTTTCCTTTCTGTCAGCCTTAGACTACATAACCAAATAAAATATTAATTTGAAGTATGGGAATTTGAAGACCACGTCTGTTTGTCAAAGTACATACTTTTCTTTGTCCTTTGTTTTGGCTTTTCCTTCTTTTCTTTTGCTAGTTTCTTTCTAGTCTTCCAAACCCCTTTCTTTTTGTTATTGCTCCGTACTTCCATCTTGGGATGGCAGGAGGTGGATTTGAAAACAAAACTGGCGAGCTACCTTGCCTTTTGCTTCTTGCTTGAAACACTAATTTGAGGCCTGGCGGTTCTAAGCAGAAGCCGTATGTCATAAACTCTTTTCTCTTTTTTTGGATCTTGTTTTTCTTTTAGTATATGATCATTTCCTTGAAGGCTTGAATGTATTTTTTTTTTGGTCCAAAGGCAATTTTCAATTCTCTGCTCCCTTCTTGGAAACAAAGGTCTGATACTTCAGTGCATTTTTCTTCATTTGATTGCAGAAATCTTTTGGGAAGGGCTATCATACCACCAGTAACAGAGTGAGAACCCTTTGTGGTATTTTCGAATTACTGTAGAAGAGAGCTGTCTTGGTGACTTTTGTGGGCTTTCTCTTCGTTCTCCAATTTGCAGACTTGGGATTTCACTGTGCTGAAGGTGGGTTAGGATGAAACTCGCCATTTTCTATTTTTGATACTCAAGAACACTCGCAAGGTCTTCTTTGAGTACCACAATGTGCCCATGAACACTCGCAAGGTGTTCATAGCACTCAGTACAGTGGATTTCTTGAAGAAACCCATTTGTAATTCACAACAGAGAGGTCCTTGCGAGAGCTCTCTTTGTGTAAGCAGCACCATTATCATCATTTTGAAGAGATTTGTTTATATCTTCCATTGCCAAGGCTTCTGTACAGTTTCATTTACACTCTTTCTTTTGCCTACGAGTTAACTGTACATAAGAAAATGCTAAAATAGATTAGTTTATACCTTCTCAAATAGTATTGTGACAGAGCTTTGTATCTCCCTTGGATTTTTGCAGTAGTTTGGTACTTCTTCCTCTGCATTTTGGCTTTTGTTTTCTGCCTCTGTTTTTTCTCTCCTCCGTTCCCTTTTTTTTTTCCTCTTTTTTTTTCTTTGCTCACCAATGGTCTCTTTTTATAAACCTAAAGAAAACTGAAAGGAGTGGAGCCAATTAAGGGCTCACGTATTGTGTGGGTGCTGTATGTGGGAGTAACTTCCCGCTTTCTTTCAGCCCCTCAACTCCGTACATGAAGCATATCCTGTTACTGCTTTTAATTCACTAATATTTTCTTGTACAAATATTAATATTAATTCATTTTGGGCCTTAACTGATTTTGCAACAAGTCCACAAGACCATTTTAGCCATGAGCCCAACTTCTTTAAACTTGGGCCAGAATTTAGTTTGCTGACAATGAATTTTTTTATTTCAACAGAAACAGTTATTAACGATATCTCGTCGGAGAAGCGTAATGAGCGGACATGTAATTACAAATAACACGACTCCAATCCCATAATACCGACGTCTAAAAGACGAGATATCTAACTTGAACATTACAAAAGACGACGTCTTAGATCATGAACTCGTCCGTAACAACTCAAAATCGTCGTCTTAAATTTTACCATGTCGCTTGTTATCTCATAAACGAAGTGGAAAAAGAACAATTCACGACGTTATTTGAAATCCAGGGGTAAATTTGTCGACATAAAGAAATATTTGGACGTCGTTCTTTTACAAAAACAACGTTATATGAGAATATCCGCGTCTTTTTTTTTATTCTTATGCCGTTAAAAGTATTTTCCACAGCGATTGGCTGACAAACTTTGCCGTCTCAGATAGATTAGACAACTGTCATTTTGGTAAAGACGATATATAAATGTCGAAACCTGATTACATGATGACGATGTTGTCCATCAAACACAACGTCGTCTGTAGAAATAAATGTGTCGTAAGTAATGAGCATAACATATTTTCCACGTCGTTTATTTTCAGATCATGTCGTTAATATAAATTTATACGGCAATCGACTGACAATTTGTGCCGTCTAAAATATATTAGACAACGATCTTGTTTTTAAAGAGGACGTATAAATTCTGAAACATGGTTGTCTTTTATTTGTGGACGACGTTGTTCATTAAATACAACGTCTTCTATAGAAATACATGTGTCATAAGTAATGACCCTAACCGCTATTTCCAAGTCAATATTAATGGAAAAAACGAAGTGGAAAATTTATTTCACGACGGTTATATAAATAGTGGTGACGTAGTATGAATTAATAACGTCGTCTTTTATTTATTTAAAGGCATCATAATTGTATTTCACGTTTCTTGTTTGATCATGTGTCGTGAAAGGTATATGTAACGGCTGTGTGTTTTAGTTTTTGTCGTGGTATGCGTCGCTGGCGGCCATGTTCTGTTAAAATATGTCATGTGTTGCCTTGTAAACGACGTTTGTTTGTTAAAATTGGTTGTCTATTCTTATCCTTGACAATTTTTTTGGCTCATTTTTCAATACACAGACGTCGGTTGTTATTTGTTAATGACGTTGTTTGTTATAACAACGACGGGGATTTACCG
Organism: Prunus avium; assembly: GCF_965620075.1. Taxonomy (NCBI): domain Eukaryota; kingdom Viridiplantae; phylum Streptophyta; class Magnoliopsida; order Rosales; family Rosaceae; genus Prunus; species Prunus avium. Next base: position 2,401,953 of record NC_142290.1, on the reverse strand, counting down.
TTGTGGTTTTCTTTTGGAAAAGATGTCAGTCGATTTCACGACGGTTTGAAAAGCGGATACACGACGGTGAATTCCAGTCTTCTTTTGCCTTTTTTGTAGTAGTGGTTGTTAGGAAACACAAACCCATGATCAAATTTTTTTTTTTGTTCCTCCATTTCCAAAGAAACCAGCATGTGAAAACAAACATGGTTGACCACTCCACTACATAAGCCAAAATTGTATAGTTGTGTAAATTTTTTGCAACCCAAGTATGAAGATCAACAGCTTGCAGCAAACTCAGACTCATAGGCATAAGGGACTGATGCTAAACTGAAATTGCCACTGGGCAATTCCATACAATATGAGCTGCATTCTCCATTGGGGTACCACAAATATCACAATTGGCAGTCATGGTCATCTACCTTTGAACTCTTTGATAATTTGTTAAGAGTTTATCTTGGTGCAGCAACCAAAGGAAATATTTAATTTTGGGAGGAGCCTTAATGTTCCATATAAAAGCCTAGCTAACATCCATACTCGAAGACTCCAGACAATTAGCCATATATGCTGATTTAACACTAAAAGAGCCATTGGTAGTATACTTCCAAATAGGAGTATCTGGTTTACAACTTAATCCAGCAGGTACACACGTAATATGACCTACCATCTGAAGTGGTAATTCTTCCTTTAGCTTTTCTAAGTCCCAAGTGCCATGAGACAGATAGTCATAAACTTTCAACTGTAATTTATCTTGAGGCACCCTCCCTAACAGACTTATCAAAGGCCCATCACCAACCCAATTATCTGTCCAAAAGTAAGTGTGCAGCCCCTCTCCCACTCTAATTTTTATCCCTTTTTTCAAAATATTTGCACCATGTTCAATAGCACGCCATGTAGGAGAAGGATGCGAGTGCTTTGACCTTTCATTGCAAATAATATTAGAAACATTATCTTGTAGGCATTTCTGAATTAGAGCATTTGACCAGAGGCTATCCTTGTGTTTCAATAATCTCCAGCCTACCTTGGCCAACATAAATTGCACTAATACAAAAAGTGAAAAAGACGACCAGAAAAAACGACGCACACAAATAAAAAGCATCGTCTTATTAAAAAGGTTTTCTTCAGAGTTAAAATCTGACTAAAAAACAACGACAGCAGGTATGAATCCACCGACGTAGAAAATAAAGACGACAGTTCACCAAAAAACCTGCCGTGTTAACTCATAACTAAACACGACCAACTGTTCTTTGTCCGCGTCGTATAATATAATGGAATCCACATCGGTATACTACGACGGTGCCTTCTCTGTAAACCGCCGTCTTAATTTTTATTTCTTTTTAAGATTTAATTATTTTTTAATTTTGGTAGCCTATGAAAATTAAAATGAGATCCCAAGAGGTATGATATCTTACCATTGAGATCTTTGGATCCTGATCATAATCGAACCACCAAAGTGAGAAAGACAATATTTTAAATACACAAAATCCAAAAAAGAAACTAGAACTGAACTGACCACGGCAAACTTTGAGAAAGACAATGTTTTGAAAGTTAATGATGTGTGCGTTTTTGTGTCTTTGAGATACACCAAAACGCATACATCATTAACATCCAAATTATTGTCTTTGAGATGTGAGAGAGAGTGATGATGTATGTGTGTATGTGAGAGAGGAAGACGAGCCTCCAGAGAGGTCAGAAGAACTTGGAACCCTAAATGAAAACTGAAACTGAAAGAAAGCGTCAAATTTATACAATAAATCTTTAAAACCCATGGCGGTCCTTATACACATACCGCCGTCTAATTGTACAAAACCACGTCAGTATATTACAAAAAAACGACGTGTTAAACAATGTACCATGATGTGAGAGATTAATTTATCGACTTATTATTTTGGAGTGTACTACGACGGTACCTACAACACTACTGTCGTATTTATTTACCACGTCCTAAGTTCAAATTACCGTCGTATTTTTCTATTTATACGTCTGCCTTCTCTGTAAACCGATGTCTTATTTTTATTGCTTTTTAAAATTATTTAATTTTTATTTTATTTTGGTAATATCTTTCTTAACACAAAACAAAATTTAATTCTCAATCCTCAACAACATTTTCGTCTTAAAAGGCAAATCTCTTCGTGGTTTCTTTTCTGCCTTCACCCTCAGCTTGTTCAACTATTTCTTCCTCTCATATGCAAGCTGGGCCCTCTCCTTCCTCTTGTTCTCAAGCTCCTGCAGATCAATATTTAATATTAGCAATATTTAGAAGGCAAATCTTTACTGATCAGATGAAAGCTTGCCCAACAAACAATAATTTCAGATAATCAAAATCAACAGGAATGACCATCTTGGTCTTGCGAAAAGCTCACTTGAGAGCATCAGGAATGACCATCCTCTTTATCTTATCATAAGGAGGTGGAACACCCTCGTATGCCTTCAAACGGGCAAGTGCGGCTGCACCATGCTTGGTCTTGTGAGGAATCATTCTGCAAACCAAAGACAATTTATACAAAGAAATTCACCATGCTTGGTCTTGTGAGGAATCTTTCTGCAGAAAACGCAACTAAAAACATTTGCTTTCAGAAAGACAATTTTTTAGAAGTTGATGAGACAGAGCAAAGGACAAGAAGAAGTTGGAACCCTAGTTGAAAACTGAGAGTTAAAAAACGCGTGAAAAAATCATATTTAAACAAATTATCGTAAACATCCACGTCGGTGCTATTACACATAGCGACATCATATTTAACTAATCAACGTCGTCCTTTTCACTTCTGCAAAGAGAACGACGTCGTGTACTACAAACTTTTGTCGTGTATTAAAAAGAGAACGACGTTGTTTTCAGAACCCCAAAGTAACAACGTTGGTTTCTTAAAATAAATAGTCGTTGAATTTCGAAGGACAACATCAGTTTAGATAAACATGCACCGTCATAACCACATCAGAATTCCAAAAGTCGTTTGGCTATAGTGATAACCACGTCGGTTCTGACTTATTTACCGTCATTATAACTAAATACTAGGGCGGTTTTTAATAAAAAAGTTGTTGTATTGAACTCTCGGAAAATATATAAACTTTTCATCACCTGACCTAATGTTCTACGGTTCTCTCTCACCGATAAAATATATCAGTTTCCCTCTCATTTCCCAAAAGCAGCATCATCGTCTGAATCTCGTCATCGTCTTCGTCTTCGTCTCCAAATCACCATTTTCTTACGTCAGAAGGAAACTTTCTTTGCACGCCAAAGGTTTTTTCTCAATCTCTTCCCTTTTTTTACATTTCATTTGAAAGCCGTCGTTGTCTGGAAACAAGATTATGTCAAATTGAGGAAATCTTTCACTGGTTTTGATTAAATTCATTAGACAATCACTCTCATGACGTCAAAAGACGACAGTTCTATCTTGTTTGCGACGATAGAATTGACACACCACGACGGTCGTTAAATCCGACCTAATGCAAACTGCACGAAGGTGGTTAATAACCGTCATGGTGTGACAATTAATACATCGGAAACAAGATAAAACCGTTGTCTGGTGGGAGAAGAACTGTCGTTTTCTTGTATCCCATCTCAGTAAGACGATGGTTGTATTTTGTGTTTGATGTTGTAAATTTTAAACCACGTCGGTTCTTAGGCTGAATAACCAGCGTGGTGTATAAACATTTACGTCATGAACGAGATAAAACCATCGTCTTATTTTCATACATGGTCTGAGAGACTGTTTAATAGGACGTCGCTATTTTCGTGTTACCGTCTTGGTGTTGTATTTACGACGACGGTGTTGTTTTATAACCGTCATCCTAAATTAAATATCACGGCCGTATTTTTTCGGACGTCGTTTCTTTATTATTACATCGTTCTTTTTTAATAACCGACGTTGTTTTCCTTGCAGATTAATTAAAAATGGTTTCGAAATCTCAAAACAAGGAAGCTCAATTGTCCGAGGCCAAATCAGTTTCAAAGGCTCAACTAATTGAAGCCAAATCAGTTTCAAAGGCTCAAAGGGATGAAGCCAAATCAATTTCAAAGGCTAAAATGGATGAAGGCAAATCAGTTCAAAGCAAATCCTTGAAGAGGATGAGATTTTCTTCTACTTCCGATAAAGACCCCAGCACATTCACATTTGTTGAGGAGCCAAAATCCACCCGCGGTATCAACACAATGAGCCGTGTTGTTAAGAGGAAAATTCAGAAGATTAAGCCACATGGCAAGGCTGCTATTGAGATGCAGTCTTATATTGGTGTTTTGGCACGCACCAGAGTCCCTCCTGTGGACAAGAAATGGGCTCAATTGCCCAAGGACGTGAAGGAGCAGATTTGGGAAGCTGTTCAAATGGCCGATGTTGTTGGGGATGGGTGCAAGAAGATGGTCCTGTCTTTTGCCGCCAAAAAATGGAAGGATTTCAAGTATGACGTAACTAGGCAGTATATTCTTCCATTCGCACATGACAAGGAAAAGTTAAAAGAACCCTCTCAGAATTATAAGTTCATAGAGAAATCGCAATGGGATGCCTTTGTAGTTTCAAGGTTAATCCCAGATTTTGAGGCTGTGCATTTTGAGTAGAAATAGAGGAGGGAGAAATTGGAGTACAACCATAGGTTGTCTAGAAAAGGGTATGTTGGTTTGGAGGACCAATTGGAAGAAACCATGCCCGGTGAAGAAATCAATCGAGCTCTTCTACGGAAGAAGGCAAGAGAAGATAAAATAGGAAATATACCTAATCCAAAGGTTGCAGAGAAGGCAAAAATAATCGTAAGTCTCACTAACATTGTTCTAAATTTGAAAAATAGAGTGTTTTATTTTGGTATTGACGTCGCACGTTTAAATAACCGACGTTATAAAATAAACACCACGATGGTTTTTATTTACTGCCGTTTAAAAATGAATAGAACATCGGTTTTTGAATAAATCAGACGTCTAGATAGAATTAATATGACGACTTAAATTCCGGAGACGGCTGTTTTGTTTTAAGTTTACTCATGCAGACACTCTCCCTCTCTCTGTCTATTTCACTGAAATTTGTGGTGCACAATTTCTGGAAAAGAATGCATATTTCAATCGAGTTTTTTCACTTCTTCATCAAAATTTATGACGGTTTTATCTCATCTAGACGTTAGAATTAATATACAATGACGGTACTTTTATGCAGCCGTATGAAATTAAGTCATACGTCTGTTTGTTCAATAGTCCATCGTCTTACTTTAAATACTACGACGGTCTTTGATTTATGTTTTAATCTGTTTGATTTTGAATATATGACGGGTTTTTTTCTCCCGACGTTGTAAAGTATAAACAACGACGGTATTTAAATACCGACGTGTTAAATTAATACTACGTCAATTATTTAAGAAAACCGTCGTTGTAAATGATATATTATGTCGGTTTATTTAACTCCGCTCAGTTTCTAACAATCTCTCTTTCTCTCTTTTAGGATGATTTGCAAAAGCAAGTCTTTGAAGGCACTCTGACTGTCTCCGGGAGCAATGATGTCCTGACTCTTGCTTTGGGAACCCCCGAGCATGGTGGGAGAGTTAGAGGAGTTGGTGTTGGCATTTCCCCAACTCAGTTCTTCAATTTTCCGAAACAGCAGAGAGAGAAATTTGATGACAAATTGAAGGAAAGTGTGATGGAGGCAGTCAGAGAAGAGACCTTGAGGATTGAGGCGAGGTCAAGGGAAACTATAATGGAAGCGGTCAGAGCAGAGAGGGAGGCTATGTTGGCACATTTCTGTCAACTAGTTCCTAATTTTGATCCCAGCATGCTCAAAACCCCAATTACTCCAATTCCTTTACCCCCTTAAGATCAAAGCCAAAAAAATCCAATGTCTGATAAGGCAAGCTGCTCCGGGGCCACTGGTATCAGACCCCTAGCTTTGGGATTAGAAGATCCAAAGCCTGATGCTGATACTGCTGGAAAACGGCAAGGGGACACGGTAAAATCTCTGATATTTTCGTTTTCTGCCTTTTAAATTTTAAATAGACGTCGCTCTTTTAAATATCCGACGTTAACATTTCAAACAACGACGGTATATATTTACCGACGTTGGAAAACAATAATACGTCTGTTTCTTCCAAGAACCGTCGTGTTGAGTTAAATACCACGACGCTTTTACTTGTTTTGCAAATTATTGGACATTAAAAATAACGACTGTGTTTTTTGCCGTCGTCTAATTCTTTTATAAACCATCGTCTATCTCATGATAGCATTAACTGCATTTTAATTAGACGACCTTTCTTTAGTGTAGCAACGTTATAAAGTTTACACAACGACGGTTATGTATTTACCGACATCTATAACCTTTCCTCCGTAAGTATTTACAAGAAACCGTCGTTTATATTATATCCCACGTCTGTTTTTTGGGTTTAGTTAGAGTCGTTTATTTTAGTTCACACACAAACTAACTTATATTTCTTTATTTATTTCTTTTAACAGGATCTCTCAAAGCTAGACATACCACCTCCTCTGTTAGCCTTATGCCAACATTTCCAGGCCAAGTTGTTGCCTAGTAACGAGGCTTTGACAATTCACATGCCGAAGGAAGTGTTTGGCTTTGAGCATAATACCTTCCTCTTCACTGAAGATATTTTGCAGTTTGGTTCCATAGTTGAGATTGGAACCACAGTGATATCAGTATACATGAGGTAATTCTAGAAATTCCATTTTGTTTTACATTAACCTTTCTTTTAAATTAAAATCTCATTTAATTGACTTTCATATATTTAGGTACCTATTTGGTTATTTAAAAATGGAAAATATGGTAAACCTTATTGGCCTTGTGGACCCTGGGCTAGTCAGCTCTCAATTTGGATCTATATCAGACCGAACAAAAAACCTGACAAGCCGCCTGAAAACAGCAGATGGGAATCAATTTTTCTTGATCCCTTATAATCCAGGGTTAGTACCCTTAACTATTTAAAGTATTTTCCTAAGCTTGTAATATTTTTCTTTGTAGTACTATTTAACCTATATGAATCATTATGTGTAGGGGTCATTGGGTGATGGTAATTGTGAGACCATCAACGGAGACTGCCTATTACATGAATTCACTGCCAAAACGCTCCGTTGACGACGACATGAAAAGTATAGTGAATACGTAAGTTGATTTCTTCTGATCTAAGATTTTTTTTCCTTTAAAGCATTTGAATATACGACGGTTTTTTATAATACCGACGTTATAATGACAATACAACGACGGTAAGTTATTACTGACATTTTAAATAATTTATTTCGTCAGTATTGTTTTAAAAACGTCGTGTTAATTTAACTACCATGTTGTTTGGGTTTTATTTAAGAACGTTTTAATTTTTTCTGTTCAATTTTTTGTTATACGACGTTTTCCTCTTACCGACTTTATAATGTTACACAATGACGGTAATTTTTTACCGCCGTTTGAAACAAAATACCACGTCATTTGTTTTAAAACTCCGCCGTTTTGACTGATTTACCACGACAGTTACTATTTGTATTTAAATTTTTCGTTTTGTCATTAACACCCTTTGTTTTCTTGTAACAAGGCAATTAAAATGTTTAATATTCATATAAACAAAAATTCACCACGTAAACAGCCCATTTGGAAAAATCTACACGGCACTCCTAAACAACCAACAAGTGTAGAGTGTGGCTATTACGTGATGCGATTCATGAGAGATATAATTCATGATCCAGAACTAAATTTCGAGAAGAAGGTAAAAGGCAAAATTTTAGATATACTAAATGCACACTATTTGTGACCATTATAGATGTGGTCACTGAGAAATTGGTCACTACAGACCTTTTTTCTTGTAGTGTTTACTACGTCAAATTTTTCTTTAAAACTGTCGTTTGTATCTTTATAACACGTCAATTTTTTGGTTTATTTTGCAGTTTGAAAAGAAAAAAGATCGAGTTCAGTATACACAAGAACATATTGATGAAGTTAGGCATGAATGGGTAGATTTCATGAACAAGTTATTACCGAAAGATAATTGATGTACATAAATATTTATGAACAATGTTTAAGTTTATTTTAGTTTATTTAAAATGTACATAAATATTTTTGTTGTAATCAATCGAACAACCATCAAAAAAATTAAATTTTTTAAAAAAAATTTGTTAAGTTCCCAAAAACCAACGTCTGATTCTAATTTACACATCTCATATGTGTACACAATGGTCGTCTTGCTGTAACTGGAAATATAACATCGACGACAATTCTTAAAAACGACATGTAACAGTCATAAACACGACGGTTTATAATTAATTCATCTTGTGCACACTACTAGATTTTTGTATTTGCGCGACAAAGGAGTTTTCGTCGCGCAAACTACATTTGTGTCGCACAAATAGTAATGCGACAGAATATTCGTCGCGCAAAATATGTCGCGCAAAGATCGTAAAGATACACTTTGCGCGACCAAAATATTAAAATTGTCGCGCAAAATGAGCGACGGTAAACCTTCGTTGCACAATATTTCGCGGGACGATGAGATTTTTCGTCGGTCAAAGTTTTGCGCGACGAATATACGTTCGTTGCATTAACATAGCGCGAGGAATGTAAGCGTCGCGCGAAAATACAGGGGCGAGAGCATATTCGTGTCGAAAATATTTGCGCGACGAAATATAGTCGTTGTAAGGACACTGCGCGACGACTACCGTTCGTGGCGCAGGTACTGTGCGACGAGTGTGTTCGTGATTAAAATATTAGTTTTGTCGCATGTACTTAGAGAGACAACTTCTTTCGTCGCGCAAAATAAAATAAAATCTTTAAAATTTATTTTTACGGTTGTGTATTTTCAAAAACAATTTGCGCGACGGAAACTGTCGTCGCGCTAAAGCAGAGGGACGAGAGTATATTCGTGTCTAGAATATTTGCGTGACGAAATATAGTCGTTGTAAGGACACTGCGCGACGACTAACATTCGTGGCGCATGTATTGTGCGATGAGTGGATTCGTGTTTAAAATATTTGCGCGACGAAATATTTGTGTCGCATTTACTTAGAGAGACAAATTATTTCGTCGCGCAAAATAAAATAAATTCTTTAAAATTTATTTTTACGGTTGTGTATTTTCAAAAAAAATTTGCGCGACGGAAACTATCGTCGCGTAAAAAATAAATATATTATTTTTAATTTAAAATTAAATTGAATTATTTTGGTAAAAAAAATAAATTTGGTTTCTTTTTTTTAAAAAAAAAAATAATGAAATGAAATTGCAATTAGAAAAAGGTAATAAAGAGAAATATGTAAAATGTTATAACATAATGTATTTAGTACAATAGAAATATTTAAAATGTAATTAAGAATGTTAAAATCTAATCAAACAACCCTCCAAGATCTACATTGTCGTCTGGCAAATGCAGCTCGGAGGTCTGGACATTGTTGACAGGGGGAGAGGTGTGGTTGCCATGCTGGGAGGTCGACGGGGGAGTAAAAGGCGGGATTGAAATGCCGGAGTGAGCGAGGGACTGTAGAATATGAGACAAATGACCCTTGAGGTCCGCCACCTCTGTCTTCAAAGCAGTCACCTCTTCATTTGACTCTGATGATTCACGGGGTCTAGGTGGCCGCTGCCTGGCATTTCCCATCCCTCGACAATATGTCCCTGAGCGCCTCCCGAGACTCTGATCCAAGGTTTCAGTCAGGATTTGAAACCCTGCATCCGATGGAGGAACCACGGACTCGAGCGGCGTATCGGGAGGAAGCTGGGAGGCGGACTCCTGAAGAACCAACTGGCTCCTCTCAATCATAGTCGTCTGTTGAACATAACATAAAATATGAATTAAAACATTCATATAATAACTATAAAAACTTGAACGCTTACATAATAATTTAAATTAAAGGCTACTTACATGAAGAGACTCCGCCAACTCATTCCCAGGTCGAACATAAACATCGCCAAATACGTCAATCTCTGGGAATTTGGACCCCCCCTTAAATTGAGCAGAAAAAAAAAATGTTAGTACGAAAAAAACAAATTAATATTAATGACATATTAAAAAATAAATAAAAACGACTTTATTATTACCTGGCGCCGCCCCTCCATCCTATAAGAGAAGGGCCTGGAACCTGAATGGTGGAGAAGAGTCTTCCTCTGCCTATTGCCCTTATTTGCTTTGGCCTTCTTCTGTTATACAAAAAATAAAAAGTATTAGTTGAAAGTGAATTTATAAAAAATTAAATACACATTAGTAAGAAACATGTAATAAGTTTCAATTTAATATATAAAAATACCACATAATCGGCCTCTTGAAAATGACCGCAGAGCCACTGCCAACTATCCTCCCGGCCCTCAAGCTCCTTCGGGCAACCCTCTTGAAGAGCAACCTGCGTATCATCATATGCCTGAAAATGGTGATGCAGGTCGCTCTTCCACTGCTTGTACCTGTCAACAAAGAGTCTGTTGATGTAGGCTAACAACTCTTCGCCGGCGTTCTCCAAATTGTAGTTTGTCTAAAATAAATTCATTACATACATTAAATATTAGAAATAAAATTTGAAGGGAAAAACAATGAAAAGGTATAAAACACATACCGACAGGTGTCCTAACATCTCCATTCGCACCTGATCAGGCATGACCCTCCAGGACTTCCATTTGATCGGGCAATAAGTCCGAACGACGGATCCAATGTCATGGGCCAACGAGCTGTGCTGGTCAGCCGTTGGTGCAGCCCGATGTCGCGCGTCGTATGCGATGTTGATACGACTGTTGTTCACCCGGGTGACTTTGGCCGTCATCAACTGGCGACAGGGTCCTCGGGTGTTCTTCTTGGCTGCAAAGAAATATAAAATCAACATTAATAACAAATCCTACTAACATTCTTGGTATGAAACAACTAGAGTTGAAGGAAAATCTTTACCTGGTTGTGACCCCGACGCACTAGCAGCAGATGGCGACGTGGTGTCGGTCGTGCTGGGAGGGCGGTGACGCCGCCTGGCACTAACTGGTTGCGCCACTGATGACTCTGATGACACCGGGGCCCGGGAGACGTGGGGAGAAACTGGCATGTCCTGTGACTGTGCTACACCAGTGGGAGCTGACACTGCAGTCGGGGGAGCTGAACTAGGTGAAGTCATCACCGTCTTACGACGTCTAATAAGTTGTGACATCTGATAAGGTCTTACAATTAAAAAAACATCCTCGGGTAAAATTATTATTTTGTAAAAAAAAAAACCTCAAAGCCTAAAGAACAACAAATTCAATATTGAAAAAACAAACAGAAACACGTATTCTTTATATGACAAAAAACAGAAGCACATTTTTTAAAGCAAACAAAATAGAAACATGTATATGATATTACAAAAATCAGAAGCACATAATAAAGAAAAATCAAATTGCTGCCCAATTTTGAAATAGTTTGGTTAGTAGCACATAGTTTAAAGCCCCCGAAAATTAATCAAAATACAAAAAACAGCAGCAAATGCTCCAATCAAATCTGAAATCTAACAGCAATACACCTAAAAATTCACAAATCGTACACCACAATGCAATTTCAATACAAAAACAAATCTGAAATAAAAAATACAAATCCAATAAAAAAACAAAATTTAAACACTTAGGATGCCGCAATACAAATCCAATACAAATCCTAACCAACCATCAGACTAAGCAACAATTTAAACAATTACAAAATAAATATACAAATTGAAACAGCAAAACAATTCCAAACTTAATCCGAAAATTTCTGAAATAAAACTTAAAAATTGAAAAAATATATATCGGGGAGCGTTGGGAAATTTACCAACTGGGTTTCGAGGGAGACCGGAGAGCACGGCAGTTCGGCGGTGGCGAGCGAGACAGAGAGTGGGGGGCCGCCGTCTAACAGGGATGAGCGGAGACGGAGGAGGCGACAGACTGACAGGGGACGGAGGAGAGAGGGACTGAGAGGGATGCGAGGGGACGGAGAAGAGAGGGACTGAGAGGGATAAGTGGGGACGGAGGAGACTGAGAGGGATGAGTGGGGACGGAGGAGAGAGAGCGGGCCGGAGGAGCCACGAAATGCGAGGGATGAGAGGGGTTTGGGGAGAGAGGGACTGAGAGGGATGAGTGGGGACGGAGGAGAGAGGGATAGAGAGGGATGAGATAGAGGGAAAGGAGAGAGAGCGGCTGCGAGTTAGGGTTCGAATCAGAAATGGAGGCTGCGATTTTGATGTCGAGACTGAGAGAGTGAGAGAGGTTGAAGACAGACCAAAACTGCGCGTTTCTTTCCCTAAATGTTTGCGTCTTTGCGCGACGAAAACACATCGGTCGCGCAAAGTTAAATTTCGTACTTTGCGCGACGGATAAATAAATGGCGTCGCGCAAGCAATTTTTAATACGCGGGATTATAACCGCCAAAAATTTGAGAACTTGCGCGACGAAATGAACAAAATCGTCGCGCACTATAAACCCTAAACCCTAAACCCTAAATCCTTTCAGAACCCTAAATCCTGAGAAGTACATTGAGAGACGGCAATTTCATTACGTCGCGCTATCATTTATTGCGCGACGAAACAGACATATTCGTCGCGCAAAGTACAAAAAGTAAACAATATAAAATGTTAGTGAATATGTTGTTTTAATGGGGCTACGCATTGTACGATGGGTGTTTCACCGATCCAACCATCAAACTTGTTTGTTTATACTTAGAGATCGTGCACACCAAAAATTGAAAAAATGCAAGATTCATAGATGATGTTACGGGATCAAAATTTTCGACGGTTATAAACTAAAAATCACGATTTAACGGTTTTTTTAACTCCGATTTTGATGATTTTTTACGGGTGCACTCCTTTACTATATATGAATACAATGATTGAATTGGATCGTCATTTAAAGATATTTACAATAGTGGATACCACAAAATTGTATGTTCCATTTAACAAACATATACAAAATGTATTCATTTTTTTTTAATATAGTGTTTTCATGACACACGGATTCTAGGAAAGTAGTTTCAACGATCCAACCGGTAGAGTTGTTGGTTTATACTCAGAGATCGTACACGCCAAAATTTAGAAAAAATATACACTCACACATGATGTAACGGGACCAACATTTTCAACGGTTACAAATGAAAAATCAAATTTGAATGATTAATTTAACTCCAAATTTGATGATTTTTTACATCTACAAACCTTGACCCCGTATGAATATAGTAACTGAATTTGATGTTCATTTAAAAATATTTACAGTTTAATTTCGACTTTTTTTTAAACACAGTTTGCGCGACGATTATATACGTCGCGCAAAGTGAAACAGAAAATAATAAATAATTTATATTGATTATTTTTTAAACGATTATTGCGACGAGGCCGTATACATCGTCGCGCAGTTATCTGCGCGACGACAGTCTTCGTCGCACAAGGTTCTTTCTGTTATTTCGCACTAAGTTGAGATTTTTAGGGACATGTCTTTTGCGCGACGTGTAAAGTTTGTCGTCGCGCAAGATTATTTTCTATTATTTCAAAAATTTGTTGCATATTTGTTAACTGCCGCGACGAAATCTGTCGTCCCGCAAAACCTCCTCTTACGACGGGTAAATATTTTCGTCGCGCAAGATTATTTTCTATTAATCAAAGATTATTGCATATTTGTTAACTTTAGCGACGAAATTGTTCGTCCCGCAAAACCCTCTTGCGCGACGCTATAGTAGTATTCGTCGCGCAAAAATGAGACCGGTCAGAGACGACCGGTCGTTTTTTTACAGATTCTTTGGCCCTTTTTTGCAATTCCGACCTCTGTTTAGTTTTTAATCTATAACTTTCTGACCGTATGTTCAAATTTCGATTTCTTTATACGGTTGGATTCAGCACAGAAAATCAAAAACAGTTACGGATGACGATTTTCGTCCCGCAAAAATGACGACCGGTCGTTTTAGACAAAAGTACTTTTTTTTTTAGTACAACTCAAGTACATGAGCATTGAGATTCTTTCTCAATTTGAGATGTCGCTGACCAATTGGGAAGACGTGCAACTTTTCAGACACGAGATTCATTTCCTAACCGTAATAATTTGCATTTACGCCATAATTAAATGTAAAATAATTTAATTACAAAAGTATGAATGACTTGAGTTCATTGCTTTTTACATTAATCTTCTCAGTAAGTATATCCAAATTTTTTAAACTTCGTTTTATTTTTCCACATACATATATAATTGGAAATTAGATATAACAAGTACATATATTCAACAAAAGTAGAGTTGCCAATATATTTACACTAACGTAATTACATTACAAGAAATTACCAATACTAAAACATATTAAGCAACAAATAAATTGCATTATTCATCATCCGAACTATAATAACCTTCGTTGTCTTCGCTATCATCACTTTCAGTCTCCCAATCATCCTCATCCTCCTCCTCCTCCTCCTCCTCCTCCATAACTACATCGTATCTAGGAAGATCACCGAGGTCAATTGTAATGGATTGAATTGGTATTTCTCTTGAAGACACTCCTTTGTATCACTGAAATGGTTCCTGAACAACATTTGTATCGCGAAACGTTTCCGCATCATTTTCCATGCAAGATTCTGACCGTTGGTCAGCGACATCGACGTCAGATGGGTCTAGTTCTGGTATAGCATATACGTTCCTGTGATCCATCTGCTGAACAACTTTCCACCCGCTCCCTGCTTTAGGGTCATCTACATAGACAATTTGTTTTGCCATGTTTGCCAAAATGTATGGGTCGTCATCGTACCAAGTTCTGTTCATGTTCACAGATAGTAACCCTTGATCGATTTTAACACTTCCCTGCCTATTTGGGTTTGTATCAAACCATCGACACTTAAACATGATGACTTGGTATCGGTCTTTGTAAAGCAATTGCACGACAGTTGTGAGTTTGCCATAGAAATCAATGTCCGTACTTTCCCCTCCACCTGGAACATGGACACCACTGTTTTGCGTACACAACTTGTCATCTCGTGCAGTCCCTAAAAACTTGACGCCATTAACATGACAACCCGAGAATAATTCAGCTCGAATTGGGCCGAATGCCAAGTTATACAACTCTTCACTGTAAGTGGGGGAATTATCTGATTTCAACTTATTCACCTAATATTATACAACAACATTCACATGTTAGTTTGAGAAAATGAAATACTACAATATATATGTCAATTACAAAACACTTATAACTTACATATTCCAAAAACCATTTTGGAAACAATTCACGGTGTTTCTTGGAATACAAATGCGATGAATGTTCTCGCTTCATCATCTCTTCATGCTCATCTAAATATGGCATTATCTCATCACAATTGTTCAATACGAACCAATGCGCCACCTCCATGTCATTTTTGGAAAACGACTCTCCTCGTACAGGATCTCCAAAGGGTCGTGCACTTTGGGCAAAAACAGAAAGTTGCTCATTTCTCACACCTCCGTCATTATTGCGCTGAGGTCGATTGAAAGCCGTGTCCACGTCTTTTAAATACATTCCACAAAAAGTAAGCGCCTCATATTGAACCCAAGCCTCTACAATTGATCCTTCGGGCTTCGCTCTGTTGTGTATGCTTTTTTTCAGCTCTCCGAGTAGCCTGCCAAAATAAAATGAAAAGATGCAAATTGGCAAGTAGGAAGCATGAGATAATGATGCTTACATGAATGATGATGATTATATACCTTTCTATTGGATACATCCAGCGATAGTTGACTGGACCAGCAAGCAATGCCTCTTCTGGTAAGTGAACCATCACATGAATCATACTCATGAAGAAAGCCGGAGGAAATATCATCTCAAACTTGCATAAGACTTGGACAATGTCATGGCGCAACTGAACAATGTCTGTCTTTCGCAACGTTTTTGCCGTCAGTTGGGAAAAAAATCTGGACAACAATATGATTGGCTTCACTACATCTTCCGACAATATGTGTCGAATCCCCACAGGAAGTAGGCATTGCATAAACACATGACAGTCATGGCTCTTGAGTCCAGTAAATTTACCCCCGTCAACATTCACGCAACGTGCGATATTAGAAGCATATCCGTCAGGAAACTTAACAGACGAGACAAACTGTAGAAACTCTTTTCTGTCATTCGGTTTCATTGAAAAAAATGCAAGATCTCTTATAGCTTTATCAGTGCCCCTTTTCAGCCATAAACCCCTTCGTATGCCCATTCTTTCCAAATCAAGACGGGCTTTTATCGTGTCCTTTGTCTTCTCCTTGATATCTAGAATCGTTCCTATCAATGTGTCAAACACATTTTTCTCAACATGCATAACGTCGAGATTGTGCCTCAATTTTAGTTTCGACCAATATGGAAGCTCAAAAAACATAGACTTGTGCGTCCAGTTCATATGTGTAGCAGGTCTGGTCCGACTAACTGTTTTCCCAAACGGAGCAAAATCCAAACCATTAAGCTGTTCCAAGATTTGATCACCGGACGATTCTCTAGGTCTTGCGCGAGGCTCTTTGTTCCCGTCGAACTCTTTATCCTTTTCCCGCCACTCGTGGTCCCATGGCAACCATCTTCGATGCCCAAGGTAACACACTTTTCCAGCGTGCCAACCAGAAGTTACATCTTCCTTGCATACAGGGCATGCCATATAACCCTTTATGCTCCACCCCGACACCATTGCATATGCGGGAAAATCATTCACAGTCCACATAACTGCCGCCCGCAAAGTGAACATCTTCCCAGTGGATTTATCGTACGTACGCACACCGTTTGTCCATAAATCCTTGAGCTCATCAACCAACGGCCTTAAGTACACATCGATTGACCTGCCAGGATCCTCAGTTATCAAAACAGTCATCATCATGTACTCTTTTTTCATGCATTTCCAAGGCGGCAAATTATATGGGAATACGAAAATCGGCCAAGTGCTGTGGTGTTGGTTTAGAACCCCGTACGGATTGAATCCGTCAGTAAAAAGTCCCAACCTAACATTTCGGGGATCAGCAGCAAACTCGGGGAACGTTCGATCGAACTCTTTCCATGCCTCCCCATCTGCAGGATGCCGCATCACATCGTCGTCTACCCGTTTTTCCTTATGCCATCTCATGTCTGTGGCAGTATGCGTCGACATATACAATCGCTGCAATCTTGGCTTCAGGGGCAAATAACGCATGACTTTTTGTGGAACCTTAGTCATTCTATTCTGAGACGTCTGTTTGAACCTCGACTCATTGCATATAGGGCATGTATCCAATGTTTCATACTCTTTGTAGAATAACATGCAATTGTTTTTGCAAGCGTGGATTTTTTCATAACCCAATCCAAGACCACTCAACATCTTCTGTGCATGTCTGTGGTCTTTCGGCAAACAATTGTCCGTCGGAAGCATTCTCTTGAAAACCCCCAAAAAGTAATCGAAACACAGGTTCGACATACGATACTTTATTTTTCCGTGCATTAGCTCCACAATCGCCATAAGAACGGAAAAGCTCTCGCACCCCGGATATAACTCTTGGTTGGCATTTCTTAACAGTTCTTCATACTGTTCAAACTCTGCACTATCCATTGGTGTAGCCACGTCATTTTTCCCTTCCTGATTGCTGCTGGTTGATGCAAATGGAAAAGCATCATGTATAATATCCATGACTTGTTCATTAGCATCCACAATAGGTTCAACATTGTCCACTCTTGTGGCCCTTGAAGACGAACCAATGTCTAATTGTTCCCCGTGATGGTTCCACCTGCTGTATGTCTCAATCATTCCATTCCTTACTAAATGAAATTGAACATTTTCAATTGTATCCCACAACATGTTGTTACACCTCCTACAAGGACATCTGATTCTAGTTGCACCCGGGTTGTGTGACCGTGCAAAGTGAATAAATTCCTCGATTCCATCCAAGTATTCGTCTGCGCACCTGTTAGGGTTCTGTATCCACCTTCTGCTCATAATTCCTGGAACCACAATCACAATACAACAATTATGTTGTATTCTTAGAAAATCACAACGTCACCTTATGCCTCTGGTAAGGGCCCTATCCCATTCGGAAATGCATAGTCATGCCACGTAATTTACAGCTACATGAGATTAGATTTCGACGTGGATGAATTTCGGCAGCATCTCGCTACAGTTCTTGAGGTGTACCGTAGATATCAAATACCTACGTACCACCCGAAGAACGTACCGAGATGACACCGAAATCTCCACAATCGAAACCTAATCCTGTAGCTGTAAACTACGTGACACGACTATACATTTCCAAACTGTCCAAAATATGGGACAATTCAAGAATTAATTGGACCGTAGTCGTGGTTTACCCACCCATGAGCGGTCCAACTAACCTCGAACGGGAACTAAGCTTTACAATAAAAAATGTATGAAGTTAATTTCAATTAACTTCGTACATTGCCGTGCATAATTTAACAACAGAATACAAATATAATTTCACAAAAACAATATATAAAGAAATTAAATTGATATTTGAAATAAATACAAAACAAATAAAATACCTTCTTCAATATGTCCTGAACTGATTTGCAGCTGAGAAAATGGAGAGAACGGAGAGAGAGAGGGGCAGGAGCAGAGGCAAAACTGATTTTTCAGTTTGCCTCTGCAATGGCTGAAATGAATCTGTTATAGAAGACGAAGGCTTAATTTGTCGCGCAAATAAATAAGTCGCGCAAATTCCATTTCAGCGACGCGCAAAGTCCTGCCGACATCACATCTTTGCGCGACGAACACAGATATTCGTCGCACAAGCTAAATTCCGTCGCGCAAAATCGACATGCTTGGCGTGCAAAGACGTGCCGACATCACACCTTTGCGCGACGCCAAAATCGTTTCGTCGCACATGATATTAGTCGCGCAATAGAGAATTTCCGTCGCGCAAAAGTCCAGTTTGACACGCACGCAGCCACGCTAGCCTCCTTGCGCGACTACTTCATTTTCGTCGCGCAAAGTTGTGGCGCGAAACACCTGGAACACTGTTTGTTTTCCCTCAATTTATTTTGCGCGACGTATGGATTTTTTGGTCGCGCAAAACATCATATGGCGACGAATAACTCGTCGTCGCGCAAACAGTTGTCGCGCAAACGTGTTGATTTATAACATTTGAATATTTTGTCCCATTTCTAGATCTCTGAATATTTGTTATTTGCGATTTTTGGGGTATACAATCTCACAGTATATACAAACACGTTTAACGGTTGGATCGTTGAAATTAGTTTTGTAGAGTTGAATGAACACTTTTTAGTTTCAAAACATATTTCGCGCTGTTCTCTTCGTAGGGAAAGTGATATGGAGGTTGATAACCATACAAAAAGATTCTCCTCTACCATTCCCATAATTAAAAGGGTATGAATGATGATCTTCACTAAAATCAATGAAAAACATATGATTTAGATGGCAAAATTAAAATTAAGGCTTAGGATTAATGGTTTTGTATATCGTACCTTGCGCGACGGATAGTGTTTTGTCGCGTAAAGATGTCATTTGCGACGAGTTTAGTCGTCACGCAAAACATCCTAGCGCGACGAATACGTCGTCGTCGCGCAAACAGTTGTCGCGCAAACGTGTTGATTTATAACATTTGAATATTTTGTCCCATTTCTAGATCTCTGAATATTTGTTATTTGCGATTTTTGGGGTACACAATCTCACAGTATATACAAACACGTTTAACGGTTGGATCGTTGAAATTAGTTTTGTAGAGTTGAATGAACACTTTTTAGTTTCAAAACATATTTCGCGCTGTTCTCTTCGTAGGGAAATTGATAACCCTGAAATTTATTCGTATGGAGGTTGATAACCATACAAAAAGATTCTCCTCTACCATTCCCATAATTAAAAGGGTTTGAATGATGATCTTCACTAAAATCAATGAAAAATATATGATTTAGATGGCAAAATTAAAATTAAGGCTTAGGATTAATGGTTTTGTATATCGTACATTGCGCGACGGATAGTGTTTTGTCGCGCAAAGATGTCATTTGCGACAAGTTTAGTCGTCGCGCAAGAATTAGGCGCCAAAATATTTGTTCGCGGTTTTATCCTCTTGTTTTACGCGACGGTTGTTTTTTCTGTCGCGCTAGTTTGCGCTACGCATATGATTGGTCGTTTTTTCTGTCGCGCTAGTTTTCTGTCGCGCTAGTTTGCGGTTTTATCCCCTTGTTTTACGCGAAATTTATTGGTCGCTCTTTTTTGCGCTACGCATATGATTGTCCGTCGCGCTAGTTTGCGCTACGCATATGATTGTCCGTCGCGCGATGATCTTTTATGCGACGAAAGTTCTTCGTCGCTCTTGTTTGCGCTACGCATATGATTAACAGTCACGCGATGATCTTTTATGCGACGATTTGTCCTTCGTCGCGCAAACTATCGTCGCGCAAATAGAAAAATGTAGTAGTGGCAGGATGAATTTTGTACCGATATACTACGTCTGTTAGTAGAACCATATCGATGTCTTAATAATATACAAAGGCGGTTATTATAAAAAATTTGACGTCGTATAGATAAACAACGTTGGTGATCTAAAATAAGATGACGTGGTAATATAATAACCCACGTCAGTTCTCCAAACAATTGATGTCGTTTTCGATTCGTTTCGACGTCTAAAAAATATATGACGTCAGTTTGTGATGTTTAACGTCGTTGTAAAAGGATACAACGTCGGCTAGGTCATTTGGCATTTAATTTTAAATGACTTTTATATTTTATTTAATTCCATATTAAATTCAAAAGTAATTCCAAAAATTAAACTGACAACTACCAAGCACTCATTGAAATATTGTCTCTCCCCTAAAGCTTTAAAAAATATAATTTTACAAATATTTTTTTATTGTATTTAATTACTAATATTAATAATATATTCAAAACAAAATCCAAAAAATATATCGACAAATTCTATTCACTCATTGAGACAATATCTTGCCTGTTAAGGCCTGGAAAATGTAATTTTAGTTTTCAAAGTTCAAATGATGACAAAATTCAAACAAATTTAGAGACAAAGCACGATACTCCTTATACTTTACATAACATAACCCTAAAGTTTATGTGATCCATTGGTGCCCATAAATTCAAAATGATGAAATCCATATTTTAGCCTACTATTATAGAAGGCATTGTTGTAAGGAGTCCGTAGCAATTTTCGATTCATTTTTATCATACTTGTGTATTTTTTTTTTAAATTATTGTAAAATTTAGGGTTTAGGGTTTATTGAAATGACGCTGGTTTTCTCCCGCTATTTTTGGTCAACTACGTAAACCCAGACTAATTGAATCAGGTTTACAACGTCGGTTATTAAGTGGCGACATATGTTATGTTTACAACATCGGTTTTGTGTGGAAATCGCCGTCGTAAGTACATATTAGACGTCCATATATAAGTATTTACCGTCGTCGTTGAAAAACGTGGTACTTAAAAAAATTTTACCACGACCTAAAATTTTCAAAATTTCCCTTTAACCCTAAAATAGTTCATTCTCTCTCTTCAACATAAATTTATCTTAAAGTTTTCGCTCTCTCTCAAAGCATTGGGTATATTCTCTCAGCTCTCTCTCAAGATTTTGTTATATTCTCTCAGCTCTCTCTCAAAGCATTGGGTATATTCTCCAAGCTCTCTCTCAAGCAATTGTTATATTCTCTCAGCTCTCTCTCAATATCCATGTAAGTACAACCCTAGTCCCTTTAACCCTAATCTCTTCATAAATCCATAAATGTTTTCGTTGGTAGCTATGGGTTCTTAATTGGTAGCTATATTAGGGTTCTTTTATGTTTTGGTGTTTGCATTCTTGTAATAATTACTCTCTGTTTGGGTTCTTTTATGTTTGTTTGGCCATGAGTTCTTGGAAAAGGAATGGGGATGGGATATTTAAGCTGTTTGTTTTTTAAACCACGACGACGATTGATGGATCAAACCGTCGTCTAAATGTTTATTATACGTCGGTTGTTCATTTACTCTCGTCGTCTGAGTTTTAATCTGCAACTGGTACCCTAAAGACGACTGTTTCTCCATTAAACATCATCTTTAGGCTACCAGAACCCCGTAGAAATTTCTGGGTTTGGGTATCTTAACGGTAACTATAGATGCCGTTGTCTGAATTTATATTAAACAACGATTATGTTGTAAAAACAGTCGTCTTGTTCATGTTTTATATTTTATTTTCAATTTGTTCTCTGCTATTTGAATGAGGTAGTGTTTCATTGCTGGTCTTTCCACTTTAATATATATATATATATATATATATATATATACATTTATATGATTTTATAGAGTGTGAGATGGATAAGTCGTGGATGCATGCAGATAGAAGATTGAAGGCATATGAGTTAGGGGTGGAAGGATTTTTGAATTTTGCTGTAGAAAATCTTGGAAATACAACTCATATTCGTTGTCCATGTTTTAAATGTGGGAATATTTGATTGTTTGGGGTTTGAATTATAAGGGAACACTTATACTTTAATGGAATTGACCAAAGCTATAAGATTTGGACATGGCACGGAGAACCTTGGGAATGGACTACCAATGCTAGTAGAAATGTGGAAGAAGATGAGCAAAGTAGGTTTAGTTATGTTTATGAAGAATTAGGGATGGATGATAATGATTTTGCCAATATTGGATCTGATCCATATTGAACTTTTAATTTTCTTTCTTTCTATATGTTAGATTGAATTAAGATATATGTTTAATTTGCAGGTTCAAAGTGAACTTAATGGGAAGACAATAATAGCGTATCAGAAAATTTGAGGTGGTTAGCAGCTGGTCCAAGCATGGCAGTGCCATCATAAAGGAGCTATCTTATTAATGGTGTCAAATTTAACACCAAGGCACATACTATGCAAGTTGCTAATGCCAAGGATAAAAACCCTATTGTCTCCAATATGGGGTTTTATGGGGTTATTCAAGAAATTTGGGACCTTGACTACCAAAAGTTTAGAATCCCAGTCTTGAGGTGTGATTGGATAGATAACACTTCGGGCATTGTAGTCGACGAACTTGGATTTACCCTTGTAGATCTGAGTAAAATTGGACATACGAATGACCAATTTGTTATGGCTTCTCAAGTCAAACAAGTATTTTATGTTGATGACCCAATGCATCGTGGTTGGTCGGTAGTGTTATCAATGCCTAATAGAGAATATAATGATGTTATTGGTGATGATGTGCTAGGTGATATTAGAATTGAGTGTGAGCCATTTATTAGAGGGATACCAAATGTTGACACATTTGATGACCTAGTGGGTGAGTTTGGGAGTGAGAATATTAGAGATGGGTGTGAAGATATATGGATTGATTGATTGTTGTAATGTATGACATTAGTTATGCAGTTAATTATATGACATTAATTAATAGCTCTATATATCATTTTAATTCCGATCACATTTTCATTCTGCAGGCTTTGGGCACGACAAATCAAAAATTAAAAATAATGGGTTAAAGCTGAAAATACGACGGTCAAGTTACAAAAATCGCAAAAAGAGACGTCTAAAAAATAACCAACGTCGGGTTTTCAAAAACGACATGGAATGCCAATGCAAAAATGAAATAAAAACCGCCATTTGAAAAAGAAAACACGTCGGTTAATTCAAATTAATTTAAACACGGTATTAACAACAACGACGGTAAAGAAAATAATCAACGACGTACAATAAAGAATAACACGACGGAAGAGAGCTCAAACTGACGAATTTAAGGATACCATCGATTGATGATTACCGTCGTAAAAACAATGTTGCACGTCAGTTATAATAAAACAATTGACGTTTCGGAGAATACACACGTCAAAAAAGGTTATAAAAGAGACTTAACAAAGACTAGCCACGTCATGGAATAAACAAATCACCGACGTAGTAAGATACATAAAAACATCGAATAATTGGATTCTTGGGACATAGTAAAGCTCTAACCACGACCTTCATTTTACAATAACCAACGTCAAATCCATAATTCAAGGCGTTTCCTTACTTCTTAACGACAGTTAGGCTAAAAGCAATGACGTCTCAGAGATTACACACGTCTAAGTGGCTCACAAAAGAGACTTTTAAAATGCCAACCACATCAAAGCCTATACAAACCGACGTTGTAAATAATTAACCACGTCCCACAATGTGACTCCTAGGCCATAGTAAATGGATTAAACATAACAGATATTTTAATTAACCGACGTGCAATATTAAATCAACGTCGTTTATTTCTCTGTTCAAGCCGTCAAAATCATTTTCAACGTCTGTGGTGACCTAAAGGGTCGTGGTTATTTGTTTGTTACGTCCGTCCAAGTAAATATGTGCCATGTTAAAGCTTTCAAACGTCACTTTTTTTTTACAAAAGTGACGTTTAATTGACCATGTTATATGTTTTAGACGTCAGTTTTTTTATTTAGTGAACGTAGTATATATTAACCACGACGGTTTCTACGTTTTACACGTCGGTTTTATTTCTATTAGAGACGTTGATAATCAGTTTTACGTCGGGTTTGTAGTTGTTCTCGACATTTAACATTATTTAAACGTCTGTGTTTTACTAAAACCGTCGTCTAATATAGTCGAAGTTGTCTTTTTAAGCTATTTATGTATGAATTAGACGTCGATTTTAGTGCTTTTTTTGACGTGTAATATGTTAACGACGTCGGTTATTTTCCGTCGTTATTTTATGTATTAAAAGATGGCGGTCGATTTCACGTCGGTTTTAAAACATGCTACACGACGGTGGATTCCCGTCGTCTATTTCAATTTCTGTAGTAGTGTTGGTTCACAAGATCAGTTTGCTTAAGACCAAGACCACCTTTCTTCTTGCTTTTACAAACTATGTCCCACTTCACAAGGTTGGGTTCCTTTCTATTTTCTTCTTATTTTTTGACGCAATGTGTTGATTTTATTTTTTCAGTCCTCTTCTCTCATTCCAATTTCTTACTGTTATAGATACACAACACATATAACACAAGACAACGCATCGTTTTCAAATATTGTTTGTTGTTATTTATTTTTCTTGCTTCAAGCGTGTGCAAAATCCAAGCTTTTCTTCTCCTTTTTGATATGTCAATTTCACGAATTACACCCATAGTTTGCTTCAAAGTTTTCACCTTTCTCATCTTTTTGGTGCAAACACAAACACCCAGTACAAGGCTTTTGCTATTATTGGATTGTTCATTGGGAGTTTGGAAGTGCAGGGCGGTGGGGGTTCTCACCAGGGAAGTTGAGGACTATGCTATTGGGAGTAGAGAAGAAGAGGAAGGAAAAGGAGGACCCTGAATCTAAATTTACTTTGAGATCTCAACCTTCTCACTTTGATGAAGCTGGTAGAAAAACTATTTACCAAAAAAATTAAGACATTCGTACCTTGAGAGAGGATTTGGCAGCGGAAGATATTGGAAGACAGAGACAGAGGTGAGATCGCAGGAAGAAGAAGACGAGGTTGTTGAGCGAGGTTTTTTGAAAGAGAGAAATCGAGAGAGAGATCGTAAGAAGTAGGAGAAGATGAGGTTAAGAGAGAGAGAAAGCCGCGGAGAGGAAGAGATGGCTGAGAAAGTGACGCGGAATGAAACATATGCTAGGGTTAGGAGAATTTTTAGAATTGCAAATTACAAAATTACCCCCGCTTAACGGGTTGGTTTGTGTATTCGCGAATGAGCACCGAAACGACCCGTTATCTTAACGGGTCAACACAATATCAACACGACACGATAACTCAGACCCGAATATTGAATTCTTCATGCGAATTCATGTCGTGTTAACGGGTCGTGTACAATATTGCCAACTCTATTTTAAATGGTCTTGTAGAGGGTGTTACTCAAACTAATTGGCCTCATTTGTGCCATAGACAGAGGGCTAGTCACCTTTGGGACTAGAACAATTAAAGTCCTAGTGAGATCATATGGAATTTCCCCAGTAGTAAAAACTTGCTTTACCAAATCACACACCTCAACACCATATATTTCCCAGCACTATTGGTAAAAGCATGAAGCAAACATACTATTTTTAATCTCACTATTACTCATAGGGTCCAACAATTTATCCAAAAAATTATGATCAGACATAATGCCTTTTAAACTCCAGCGATTCTAGCCAAGACTTTCCTTGTTTGAAGTTTAAGATGGCCAAAAACTTGGGAGTTCCAAATTTTCAGCTGCTTCGATAGCTCCCTTGCTTTATTCACTAAATTCCCATTTTCTTGCCACCGGGATCGGCCAGTTGCCCTTTCATTTTGCTTCGGCAATAGATCAAAATAGAGGCAACAAAGCCACCCCCTGGATCTCGTTATTGGATTACTCCGCAAGACAAAGTAGTTGTACAAGGACACTCGGCTTATCAGAGGCAATGGCCTTCGCCTACGTCAAAGACAGCCGACTGCTGGAACCCTTCATGCTTAAGCCACATGGCTTCAAAACGAAAGGGCTTAAGATGTGGGTGGGACCTAAAACTTGGATAAAGCTGGAGGAGCAACAGACAGTGGTATGATTTTGCCCTAGCGAGATGTCTGACACAAGCTTCAGGAAAAAGAAGTCTCCATTGAAAGTTGCAAAGTCCTCTCTCATGTCTCACCATAATTAGGGCCCCAGTATCCCGTTTATTAAACCAAGTGAATTTGGCCCCGTATAACCCAAATCAACAAGGCTATTTCTTTCCACCCATAATTTCATGCCACCAGCCTTAAACGACGACCGAGGACTACGTTTCTCATGGGCAAATAAATATTCATTAAAATCTCCCATAATGAGCCAGGGATATAGATGAGCCTTTGCCACATAATCTAAATGTTGCCAAAGAGCCTCACGCTTTATATTACACAGACTTCCATACACCATAGTGAAAAGCCAACCTTGACCAGAAGGGAGAAAGATGAAAGCTGAAATAGCCTGTTCAAAGAAATCCACCACTTCCAGCTTGCATCTCATATCATCCTAAATAACCCATATACCTCCAAAAAAACCCATAGTGTCCACACGCTCAAACTTTAGAAAGCCCAAGCTTTTAAGGACTTTTAGTGAACCATCCGGATCAGGTGTGAACGCTTATGTGAGAACATTATATAAGAATGAATCGCAACCGTTAAAATGCATCTGACCGGTTCAAGAGAAAAAGCAAGCTTACGGTGCATACGGGTAGGCTACAGTTTCCCCATAGTAGAGGTGTCAAGTCGCGCCTGGTTTGAAAAAATGGCGCCTTTCTTATTCCTGACAATGGCGCCTTTCTTGTCAATGGAATTATGAATGAACCCTAGTCATAACACCCAAATACCTACCAGACATCAAGTTCTGTATTCCTCATCTCTTCTCACAGAAACTCCCTGGTGTACTATTTCTATTTGACTTGCTCTTCTGTTGTCGCCGAACCTCCGTCATCTAGTAATTCTCAACTGAACGTCTGAATCGGTACGTTTCTGTCGAATTCTCTCTCTCTCTTTGATATTAAAGTTTGCATGTTATATTGCATTCACTTAATTTAAATTGCTTTAGGATTTTAGGGAGGATTTTAGGGCTTTGATTTTCTGGGTAAGAGTAGTCTGTCTCTGTACGGATGTGTTTGGAAAAATATAAATTGGCCAGAGTAATTTGTGTTGTGTTTTGTACTTCGTATTTTTGTTTGCATTCTAGTTGTTTGTTGTGGTTTCGTAAAATTTGAGGAATCTTCATTTGTTCCTCATTGTAATCCTGCTTTGGCCATGTAGTGGTGTGAGTGTAGGGCATAATTTTAGGGATTTAATGGGGCTTGGAAAACAAATAATAATAAGTACCAGTAGAAGTAGAACGCATAAGAGAAAATTGAATCTTAACTCTGAATATGAGATGATTTGGGATGCATAAGGATCAATGCATCTTGTAGTCGGTATCAATTCTGTATCTGAATTTGTTGAAATTAGTGTTTGTAGATGAAATTATGTATCTTAATGTGTTGAAAATAGTGTATTAGTTTTGTAACATTATATGTTGAAAATTCTGTTAGTAGGTATCAATTATGTAATATGTTGAAAATAGTGTTTGTAGGTTTGAAAATGTGTAGATAATATTGTGAGTAGGTCTCACTTCTGTATGTTAATGTGGTCATAATATTGTGAGTACGTATCAGTTTTGTTTCTTAAACAAAATGTGTCTTTTGCAGGTATAAAATGGATTCTGGGTTTGAGCTTTGTTTTCCGGAGTCAGAGGTCTATTCTGCGTGGGTGAATAATCTGTGTTGCGCAAACAGTCCTGTGTAATTTTGGGGCCCATTTCAGTGAGTCGGTTATGAAAAGATTTAGAGAGAGCTGTTTTGGGCACCTATTGGGACTCCATAAAATTGAATTTAGTGGTCAAATTGTGCATGGTCTGGCACTCCGGTGAGTCGGAGGACTTGGTGTGAAGGACATGATGAGCCTTAGTTATGCAATAGGGTCCAACGTTGCTCAATTCAGTGTAAAGGATTTTTGTTTGATAAGTGGTCTGAAATGTGGAAGAGAGCCTGACATAACGTCTATCGGGGAAGATCATAAGCGATTTATGAAAGCGCATTTTACCAATAGGAGTCACATTACTTGCCAGGACGTAGAAAATGCATTCCTAAAGTCCAAAAGAGGAAGCGAGGACTCGTTCAAATTAGGACTGCTGTATTTTGTGGTGTGTGTGATAATGGGTAAACCAGAAAATGTAAAGATAAACGAGGACTACTTACATTTGGTTCATAAAATGGATGAATTCAACAAATATCCGTGGGGATCTATATCGTTTGAGTGTCTGCAAGATTCTCTGTTGTTTGTTCTCAGGAAGAAAGAGAGAGATGAAGACAAGGATGGGAAGGGGATAGGAGAGAAAAAGCGGAAAAAGGCGGTGCAGAGTTCAGTGAGAAAAGGGAAGAAAAACGTGGAGGATGAGAAGCCTAAAAGAATTAACAGACCTGCATGGAATATAAAGGGATTGAGCTATGCTTTCCAGGTATGATTTAGTTCAAAATTAGTGTTTGTAAAATTTAAGTTCGTAACTAAGTACTGACTTTGATAATCTATTTGTTGTAGATTTGGGTCTATGAATTAATTACTGAATTGGGAATTCCACCCCTTAGATATTGTAGGCGGATCGAGGAAACTGCATTAGTCCCTCGAATTTGTCGGTGGGAATCCACAGATAAAGTGCCTGAGTTTGGAAAGCTGAACTCTTATATATTTCAAAGCAAACAGGTGTGTAGTTAATAATTGATTTCAATAGTATGTTGGTTTCATGAGGAAAGCTGTTTACTATTGTATATGACTTGTTAACTGTATATGTTTGACAGCCTGTTATACTGCGGCTCTTACGACCAAGTGAATTGGAGATGAGGCAACCATATTGGAGTTGGGGATCAGATGTTCATGAATGTGATGCACCTAGTGTAGCCCAGCGGGTATGTAAGGACCTTGATGAATAAAACTCTATTGTGCAGCAGTTGAGGAATGAGGTTGCAGTATTGCACCGTGAGAAGGGTGAGCTGGAGGAGAGAGTTTTACGCTTGGAAAAGTGTACCAGTCATGCGAATGCCAGGAAAAGTGAGGATGCTGGAGAGGAGAGACATAAGATTGACGATGCTGGAGAGGGGACACATGAGACTGAGGATGGTGGAGAGGAATGTGATAAAACCGAGGAAGGTGGAGTAGCCGAATTGAGAGAGGAGTGTGTACAAAATGTGAAAGAAGAGGTGCAATATACAATCCCGGATATAAATTGGAATGATCCAGATGTGGTTTCTGTCACTCTTGTTAAATTCCTTACGAATCCTCCTCAAAAGATTGATATGTCCATTGCGGAGGGTGTGGCAAAGATGTTATAGTTGGGGTGGGGCGAAAGAGGGGTTGGGGAAGGAGTGAGACTCTTGGTCCTGTGACGAAGAGGCCAAGGGCAGTGGTAAGGGAAACTCGATGGCAAGGTCGGGAGATTACCGATATTTTGAAGGACACAAATGCTGACCCCCTAAGACCTATTCCTTGTGATTCCCTTCTAGAGGTGGCAAAATTCTATTGCGAATGGGGACAAGAAGTCAAGTAAGTTCCATTTGCTCGTCCTTAGTGAAATGTAAATGGTTTATTATGATTACCTATTGAGTCACTGGTGAAACGGAATTGATAATAACAATGATTGACAATTATAGTTCACATGTGCAGTTATGTGGAAACGAAGCTATGGAAGGTTCGCATAACTTCTTTGTTCGGTTGCTGACCAAGGACGGTTGGTTGGATGACTCGGTAAGCATTGATTGATTTGGGATTTTGTCGATAAGCCCTTGCTATGTAGTAATTTATTGATTTGCTAATGGAAACAACCCTTTTATGTAGAACATTGACATGGACTTGCATTTGCTACGGGAGCGGCACAACAAGTTTGGCAAGTGGGAGGGTTCTGACTGGATGATACTGGACACCACTTTTCAGGTCTATATTATTTCATAAGCATTGTTTGTTTTGAAATTCCGTATCCGTTATGATGCATAACTCGGGTGCTCCTATGCAGAAATGTGTTGCCTTAGATTACACGCAAATGAAGTCGTTTATGGGAAAGGACGAGAGGCAGCACAACAACGGTCTAGTGGGAATGGTGAAGGGCGAAGGGCATAAGTTGGCTAAATCATGGTCATCTGTGAATCAAGTTTTTTTGCCCTTCAACCTACAAAGGCAGAAGCACTGGATCTTACTTGTTATCGATTTAAAAGAGTGTGAGATAAGGGCATATGATTCAAAAGTAGATTTGTACAGAACTCAAGCCATCCAACGGGCTGTGCAGCCGGTGGGGAAAATACTACCCCGGTTGTTACACGAAGCTGGATATATTGGCGACGGTCTACTTCGCAAAAGGGAGTGGCCAGTTATTCGCGTTTTGGATGCACCCCAACACGTAGGCGGGTGAGTCATATTTGACCTAAACACATTGTGTTATGAAAGTGTGCTTTTGTTGTACAATGAATGACAGCTTCTTCGCTATGTTTCAGGGGCGACTGTGGGATGTACATTCTCAAATACTGCGAGTTTCTGACCTCCAATGTAGACCTAGCCAATATTTCCCATCATGCCATGCCCTTGTATCGGTTGAAGCTCGCTGTGCAGTTGTTGCAAGGATATTGGAACCTATGATTAATTAGGAGAGGCAATATGACATAACTGGGTGGGAGTGGTATATGAACTTGCAAACTTCATTTCACTGGGTGGGCGGTTTGTAATTCTGTAGGTAACAGTTGTTGAACGGAAGAAATTCGTATAGCTTGGTATTGGCTCAATTCGCGAGATAGAGAACTAACCTTTCTATAATATAAGGGAAGCTCGAAAAGCTTTCTTCGCATGCTTCAGCGCATCTTTCCCGTTTGTACGAAGGTTTTGAAAAGGTAGTTTTGAGTCTTACTTGTTAAGAAACAAACTCTTCTTTATGATCCAACTCCGCCTTTTGACTTCAAATGAAAGAATATGTTATTTTTATTGGGTTCAAATACAACCTGTAGGAAACTGTGAACACATGTTGTTGATACTATGCTGAACCATAAACCGTAAATGGTGCATGATTGTTTTCAAATGTGGAATAAATAGGAATGTTTCTTGTTTATGGCAAACAAGATTGTGAAGTTCAGATGCAGGCATATGAAACCTTCAAAAATTCATTTACTAATTCTACTCAATGATTAATTCATAATAGTAGATTTCCAAACACTTCTTCATATTTCGTAGCTGTCTGGATTAGAATATTACAAAATATATACTTGAAAAGCCAAAAGGGAACAAAATTTAAAAATATATACTTTAAATTGCTTGAAGATTTCCAGATGCAAAAAGTTTCTTACTTATTCATCACTTTAACTGCCAAATTCAGAAATGATAGAACTAACAACAGCATGAGGATATTTTTGATGCCCTTCACTACACGGATGACTTCAGCATATGCATTAAGTTCCTTCACATCCAGCTGATTTTGAATGTGAGATTCAGTTGGCATGCCACTACACCTTGTAGCTCCCTAAAAAAACATAACAAAGTTACATTTTTCAGTTTCGGATTATAATGTCAGACCCAATTCTTCTACTCTATAGCAGTTTTCGTTGGCTGAGGCAATGGCCGATCTGAGTTAGTGTTATTGGCTTAGGCAAGATAATACGGTTTGCCCATATTCCTTTCAGATTTGGAAACTAGCATCACCATCTCAGCATTGTAGCGTCGACACCTCTTTGCTTGAGTGTTTGTTGAAGAATTCGACATGGCTTTGCCCACAAGGGAAAATGAAGATAACAGAAGATGACAACCCTTCCAAAAATTTGCTTAAAACCCCCAAATTCTTTTCCTTCAATTCTGAAAAGGAATTGTATTTTATTTTTTGGGGAGAACTAATATGGAGTTTCAAGTTTGAATTGTCCTGTTTTGGTCGTAAAAATCCATGACTGTGAGTGGGAAATTCGAAATTCGCAGGAATGTGTTATATTTTGTAACCCTAACCCATGAGCGGGAAAGAAAAACATTGGTTTGGGGAATTTTAAATATTTTTTAACCCTAAGCACTCCACAGTAAACCCTAAACCGTAGACGGCAAACCCCTACACCATTGAAGTCATTCTTTAATTCAAAATTTCAGTGGAAACAATTAAAAATTGAAAAAAATTGGCATGTGGCGGCATGAGAATGCGCCACGTGGCGGTCAGGCTTGCAGCTCCCCGCTCCAGCGCCCCCACTTGGCATTTGTTGTATATTTTATTCAATATTTTTCCAAAAATCGTTAAAAATGCCTGAAAATTACAGAAAAAATTGGGACATTTCCTAACTCTGTCTGGGGATGAATACTTCATAAGGAAAGTACAAAACTTGGTTTAGGAGCGAGTGAAAAATAAAATTAGGGAACGAAACCTACATTCGGATGATGCAAATGAAAACACTAATACACTTTATAAACCCTACACTCTCATGTGTTCGATCACATTAATCCCGTATCCAAATTTGTTTGCCCTGCCCTTTTTCGGGATATGTCATCGAAGAAAATATCGTCTCGATCGTTGAGGAATTTTTTGGCAATTTTTCACCCTCAAATTCGATTTTTAATTGAATATTTAAGTGGAAACGATTAAAAAATACAAAACCTGGCTTGTGGCGGCATGGGAATGCGCTGCGTGGCGGTCAGGCTTGTAGCTCCCCACTCCAGCGCCTCCACTTGGCAGTTGTTGTATATTTTATTCAGTTTTGTTTTTCCAAAATTCTTTAAAAATGCCTGAAAATTATGGAAAAAATTGGGAAATTTCCTAACTCTGTCTGGGGATGAATACTTCATAGGGAAAGTACAAAACCTGGTTTAGGAGCGAGTGAAAAATAAAATTGGGGAATGAACCCTACAGTAGGATGATGCAAATGAAAACACTAATACACTTTCTAAACCCTACACTCTCATATGTTCGATCACATTAATCCTGTATCCAAATTTGTTTGCCTTGCCCTTTTTCCGGAAATGTCATTGAAGAAAATCTCGTCTCAATCGCTGATGAATTTTTCGGCAATTTTTCACCGTCAAATTCGATTTTTAATTGAACATTTAAGTGGAAACTATTTAAAAAATAAAAAACCTAGTGTGCGGCGGCATGAGAATGCGCTGCGTGGCGGTCAGGCTTGTAGCTCCCCACTCCAGCGCCTCCACTTGGCATTTGATGTATATTTTATTCAGTTTTTTTCCAAAAATCGTTAAAAATGCCTGAAAATTACGGAAAAAATTGGGAAATTTCCTAACTTTGTCTGGGGATGAATACTTCATAGAGAAAGTACAAAACCTGGTTTAGGAGCGAGTGAAAAATAAAATTAGGGAATGAACCCTACAGTCGGATGATGCAAAAGAAAACACTAATACACTTTCTAAACCCGACACTCTCATGTGTTCAATCACATTAATCTCATATACAAATTTTTTTGCCCTGCCCTTTTTCCTAATATGTCATCGAAGAAAATCTCATCTCGATCGTTGTGGAATTTTTCGACAATTTTTCACCCTCAAATTCAATTTTTTATTAAATATTTAAGTGGAAACGATTAAAAAATTCAAAACCTGGCGTGTGGCAGCATTGGAATGCGCCGCATGGCGGTCAGGCTTGCAGCTCCCCGCTCCACCGCCTCCATTTGACAGTTGTTGTATATTTTATTCAGTTTTTTTTCCAAAAATTGTTAAAAATAACTGAAAATTATGGAAAAAATAGGGAAATTTCCTAACTCTGTCTGGGGATGAATACTTCACAGGGAAAGTACAAAACCTGGTTTAGGAGCGAGTGAAAAATAAAATTAGGGAACGAACCCTACATTCGGATGATGCAAATGAAAACACTTATACATTTTCTAAACCCTACACTCTCATATGTTCGATCACATTAATCCCGTATCCAAATTTGTTTGGCCTGCCCCTATTTCTGGAAATGTCATCGAAGAAAATCTCGTCTCGATCGTTGAGGAATTTTTCTGCATTTTTTCAGCCTCAAATTCGATTTTTAATTGAATATTTAAGTGCAAATGATTCAAAAATACAAAACTTGGCGTGTGGCGGCATGGGAATGCGCTGCGTGGCGATCAGGCATGCAGCTCCCCACTCCAGCGCCTCCACTTGGCAGTTGTTGTATATTTTATTCTTTTCTTTTTTTTTTTCCAAAAATCGTTAAAAATGCCTAAAAATTAAGGAAAAAATTGGGAAATTTCCTAACTCTGTCTGGGGATGAATTCTTTATAGGGAAAGTACAAAACCTGGTTTAGGAGCGAGTGAAAAATAAAATTAGGGATTGAACCCTACAGTAGGATGATGTAAATGAAAACACTAATACACTTTCTAAACCCTACACTCTCATATGTTCGATCACATTAATCCCGTATCCAAATTTGTTTGCCCTACCCTTTTTCTAGAAATGTCATCGAAGAAAATCTCGTCTTAATCGCTGAGGAATTTTTACGGAAAAAGTTGGGAAATTTCCTAACTCTGTCTGGGGATGAATACTTCATAGGGAAAGTACAAAACCTGGTTTAGGAGTGAAAAATAAAATTAGGGAATGAACCCTACAGTCGGATGATGCAAATGAAAACACTAATAAACTTTCTAAACCCTACACTCTCATGTGTTCGATCACATTAATCTCGTATACAAATTTGTTTGCCCTGCCTTTTTTCCGGATATGTCATTGAAGAAAATCTCATCTCGATCGTTGAGGAATTTTTCGGCAATTTTTCACCCTCAAATTCGATTTTTTATTGAATATTTAAGTGGAAACGATTAAAAAATAAAAAACCTCGCGTGTGGCGGCATTGGAATGCGTCGCGTGGCGGTCAGGCTTGCAGCTCCCCGCTCCAGAGCCTCCACTTGGCAGTTGTTGTATATTTTATTCAGTTGTTTTTCCAAAAATTGTTAAAAATAACTAAAAATTATGGAAAAAAAATAGGAAAATTTCCTAACTCTGTCTGGGGATGAATACTTCATCGGGAAAGTACAAAACCTGGTTTAGGAGCGAGTGAAAAATAAAATTAGGGAACGAACCCTACATTCGGATGATGCAAATGAAAACACTAATACACTTTCTAAATCCTACACTCTCATTTGTTCGATCACATTAATCTCGTATCCAAATTTGTTTGCCCTGCCCTTTTTCCGGAAATGTCATTGAAGAAAATCTCGTCTCGATCGTTGAGGAATTTTTTTGGCAATTTTTCACCGTCAAATTCGATTTTTAATTGAATATTTAAGTGGAAACTATTAAAAAATACAAAACCTGGCGTGTGGCGGCATGGGAATAAGTCGCGTGGCAGTCAGGCTTGTTGCTCCCCGCTCCAGCGCCTCCACTTGGCATTTGTTGTATATTTTATTTATTTATTTTTTTCCAAAAATCATTAAAAATGCCTGAAAATTATGGAAAAAATTCGGAAATTTCGTAACTATGTCTGGGGATGAATCCTTCATCAGGTTTGGGTTAATACTTGGTAAAATGTTTTCTATGGCAATTGATATGTAATTCATTGTGTTAGTGAAAAGGGATTTCCGTAATATGGGAATCATTTCTTTTTTTGTTTGGTGCAGAAATCCTAAAAATTGCTGGACAAATCCGAAAATAGTGCGGAAATGTCGTAGATGGTTATAATAAAAATGGGAAAAACCCTCCACTTATGTCGTTGGTTAATTTCGGTATTTAAATCATTATGTTAGTGAAAAGGGATTCCCGGATGACTTAATTTCACTTATGTTTTGTTGCAAATATAGTTTCAAATGCAGGACAAATCGGGAAATTGGGGGGAAATTTTTTGGGGTATTTATGGGATCATCAGAGTATCTTAGAAGATCAAGGATGGCTCAGACTTCTACTGTCAACGAAGTGACTGAAAGGATAATCCCTTTTCGGGTTGACAACACGCAACCTCCCTGCCAATGCCTGTTTGTCATCTTGAACGAATGCCAGTTTGGGGGATATGAACTAGCGATTCCCCATGTGAGAGCACTCACTGAAACGATATAGGACCCGAAACCATAAACATACTTCAAATAAAAACAATACAACCATTATGTTCACACAGTTTCACCTTTACATAAAAACAGTAAAAACCAAAAACATAGTTTCTTAATAAAACACATATCATAGCATGTATATAGACCATAAATCCACGAGGTCATCAACTGGAGTTCGCGCTGGAAGCAGAATAGCTCCCTCTTCCATTTGCAGGGTTCACAGCAGTTCCAAGCATCTACATTGCGACAGTATTCGCCCCTACTGTGCCATAATCGATAATACTCCCGCTTACCCTCACAGTTAATGCAGTCTTGAAAAAAACATTCGTCTGCTGTAAACTTTGCAAACGTTGGAGGAGTCACGATGTCACACATTGTATACCTCAGCAGTCGATACATTATTAAATCCCTGCAAGCTTGCCTATTCATTTTCTTCGTTTTGCTGAGATTTCACAAAAACTCCATCGCATCCTCCTTGCCCTCGCTAGGGTTCAACAGCCTTAGTAAGCCAACAACGTAGGAGGCTTCCATATGCCGTGCCCTTCCATTTGCACTTTTGCAAGAACTCAACAATTTTGCCTTCATCAAACTCATACCAATCCTCATGCCACTGGTACTTATCTACTGACACGGTTCTCCAAACCTCAGGATCATTCAGCATTTCTTGAAATAACTTGCATGTTCCGGCCATGCTGTACAGATCTTCAGAGGACTGCTTTGTAACCACGAGCAACACCTTAAACCATGCCAATTGTGGAATATCCATATCGGTTGTTGGAGAAGAGGGACTAAAAAGGGACTCTGGAGGATTTAATATTCACAGTGTCGTTTGTGGACCAAGAAGAAAGTGCCGGATTATATGTACCCAACCGTCGTGACCCACTTTACAATGGACGAAGACAACTTTGGGTTTAGATAAGTTATTATTGTCTTCGCTTCCCAAGCGATGTGAGTGAAACGACACTTCACAGTCATCGATGAAGGTGGAGGCACGGAATTGGTTTATGAAACTACTTATCATCGTTAGCAGTCAAAAAATTATTAAGGTAACTCGTGATAATTATTATGCTTACATCACATCAGCACTTATGAAGCAAATGACTTAGTCACATTTGAACATGACCAAGTAATCAGTTTCATTTTGCCAACTATGAAACTAAATATCGACGAACCATTAACAGTAAAGTAAATGATCACACTGTATATGATACTAATAATGCAAAAATGACATCACCACGTCTGAAGGTAACTTGCATTTTAACATGTCCAAGTAAGCAGTTGCGTCTTGCCAAATATGGAACTAAATATGAATGCATATCACCAGTACAGAAAAAGAAAATTGTGTTTATGATACTGATAATGCAAATATGACATCATACGTTCTGAAGGTAGCTTACATTTCAACCACGCCGCGTTAACAGTTAAATCTCCGCAAATATGATACTTACTTTGTTTGAATATCACTTGTAAAGAAAATGAAACTGTTGTGTCTTATACTAATAATGCACATATGACATCACCACGGAAATTAGGTATCTAAAGTGGCCGCTCCCCAGTCCAAGTGAACAAATTAATTTTGGTGGGTAAAATTAGTAAGGGGATTGCTGTATAAATAATAAAGTGATATATTTTACCTCACATTGCACCGCCAGTTGGTCCAAACAACCCTAAACTCACCATGGGTTCACCTACGAAAATCCCCCCTTACTTATAACAACTCCACCAAAAAATGATGAGCCTATCTCACACAAGAATAGGAACATTGAAGATGTTCCTGTAGGACCTGCGAAATCCATAAACTTTTCATCTGAGGACCAAGATGATGCAGGTCGTATCGGCCAGATGCGGTACGATGCGTTGAAGATTGAAATAAACTTCAGAAGATACGTCTAAGATGGTATGAAGAAACATTGGGGAAGGAGAAAAGTCAAGCGAAATTACACCTTCGATCTGTCAAAATAATGAAACTGAGGGTTAGGCTTGCGAAAGGAAAAACTTTCCGAAGGTTCAGGGGGTCGAATGAGGCAGTGCAGATGAGGGAAGCAGAAGCACGTAAAGGGTTTGACCTGTTCCGAGAGTATGCAAAATGTGTTGTCCCAAGCTACAATTGGGACGGAATCACCATGGAGTAAACCGTCGCTTGACAACGTTCATTTTGGTTATTTTTAGTAAGTTTGTTTGGAAAAAATAGGTGGTTCATTTTGACTGCGTTTGTTCCAAGTTTGTGTGCGCTCCTGGAGGTGTAACCATTTTGCTTTGGACACTTCAGATGGTATCTTATATGTATCCAAGCTGTAAGATGTGAAGAAAGAGCTAGTGAAAAATATGGGAAACTGCTTTTGGTTTATTATGCGTACTTTTGTAAAGCTAAATGGGTATGATTTAATTGAAGTGTCTTTACATTATTTTGTCAACATATTTAATTTGTCTTTACAAAATGCCAAAAAGGAATGAGATAGTTTTTAGCATTGATTGGATCTCTTATATGGAGTTGTTGTTCGTAAAATGGTAATATGAGGTTTGCTTATTCGTGTGAAATATATAATTTGACCA
This sequence comes from Prunus avium, assembly GCF_965620075.1. Classification (NCBI taxonomy): domain Eukaryota; kingdom Viridiplantae; phylum Streptophyta; class Magnoliopsida; order Rosales; family Rosaceae; genus Prunus; species Prunus avium. The sequence goes on along the minus strand of NC_142290.1, from coordinate 2,363,152 downwards.
ATGAAATAACAAGAATAATATTATGCGTGTCATTTGAAAGGAGAAAATACAACATATTTAATTTTCCAATAATTAGATACGAAGCAAATGTAACCGATAGTTGTGTTATTATAAATTAGATAATGAACATGAAGGAAATAGACGGAAAAGGTTTGCAAAACATAATGTTACGGTTGAAAGGAAAGCGAGTTCAAACCATATTCCGAAGATGAAATGTACACTCTGTATTGTCACATCTGATGAAATTGAGTACGAAAGTGAGTTTGAAAAGCACTTTCAATGATTTATAGCTTCCCCCAGTTGTGTAATGGCACATGGAGCTGGAATCAATTTTGGGGCAATTTTTCTGATTTTTCTCCTTGTTATTACCATGTTTTCAATAATTTTGCAATAAAAAATTATGAAAATAACGAAATACAACACATGGCGGGACCTGACCGCATTAACCTTGGGTAGGTGCACACGTGCACATCAGTGACCATTGCCTCACCCTTCCTTTGCAAAAATCGGGATAATATGTCGACAAATGCTACCACCTCATTGAAAGAGCAGGAAATCAAAATTCATGTGTATGCTTTCTGTGATTAATACGAGGCTTTATTCCGAATTCAACCTTACTAAATCAAATACTCTTATTACTGAACAAAAAAACAAAACTGATGTGACAGATGGGAAAAACAAATAAAACAAACTACAGAATACTCCAGGACATCATATATAAACGTTGTCGTATGGCTATGGGATACTCATTGCCGTTGATCCACATCTTGTTTTCTTCCTGACTCTTCTTTGGAGTTGTGTTTTGTGCATACAACAAATCCCCCAATCTGAAGAAACTGAAGATTTGTCAACATGTCAGCCAGTTCACGCGGCAATGCTAATCAGGGGGACTCCGATGGGTCATGGGAATATGCCCCCGATTATCCAAGGTCCCCTCTACCATCGCTGCCACTTCCAACCTCCTCGGCAAGTGAGGGCGACTTCGATGATCCTGCTGTGGAAATAAATGATATGAAGAACAAACTGGAACACGACTCCTCCTTGGTCCATTATTGGGCTCAAAAGTGTGTCGAAGCTGAGCAGAAGTTGGCGTATTTGACGCGTCAAGTGAACAAACCGCGTTACAGAAAAGAGAAGCACAGAATTCGTGGCCAAAGACGAAAGCACAAAGCAGAGGATTTGTATATGACGGAGAAGGATGCTACGTACGAATCTTTGAGCATCCACAAAGGAGGCGACAAGCATGCCCAGGCAATGTTTGTGGCTTTCAACGAAGGTTTTGAGCAATTCCGACGGTTCGCTGCAGATGTCCACAAAGATATTGACTGGGAGGCCATAACTCCGTCTGTTGCACAACAAATCATCTCCGGCGGTGTACACGCACTAGAGGTAGGCCACCAACCAGCAAAAGCCAACGATAATGACGGCTGGTAGCCATATAAATCGCTAGGCAATCGTTATTCACTTGTTTATTTTTTGTTAATGCCCGATCTGGGTTTGTGTTTACATGTTTATGCCCGATCTGGCTTACGTGCAGCTTATTCGGGTTTACATCTGCTGTCACAGCTTTGGGTTCTATGTTCTTACCAGAGTTCAATCTTATTTTTTGATCACTAACTACTGGATTAGTAGAGTTTAGTTACTAATACTGCTTAAGCTTTTGGTTTGATTCATTGTCGGTGGGTCGATAAATTTTTTCAAGATTCTGACACAGATATTCGATTCTTTGACACATTACTGACACATAGTGATGGTTTCAAGATTCTCTTACTGACACACAGTGATGGTTTCAAGATTCCCTTACATAGATATTTCATTTTCCTTGCAACCGTTGCAAAGGTGTATAAAATCCACATTGCATGAATCCCAAACGAATCCTTTCAAACAAGGCTTCACGTTCTGAAAACACCAAAGCCCCAGGATGGACATCCACCTTCAACCAAAGATGGATCCGAAAGTTCGAGTTACGCATAATTATTGCAAGCATGGTGCCGTTCACGACCGTCCTTGTGGGACGTGCAGGGATCTATTCGCGATATGTCTAGACAATGTTCAATACTATCGGTCTCCAACCCCTTCTCCCCCAAAGCCCCCATCTCCCATTGTTTGCATATGTAAACCCCCAAATTTAGAGTGGTGCCAGGATTGCTACAATGACAAACGCATTCTAAATTGGGAGGAACGTGGCCACTTTGAGTCAAGTGATGACTCTGATGCTGATAACTAAGTGGCTCTTCAAATAACTTAATGTTCACTTTAATGTAGTTTTTTAATTTTATTTTTCTATGTCCGAATGTAAGTCATGCGATATGTGTGTGACACTTAATAATGGTATTATCGAATACAAAAGTTACTTTGTTTTTGGGCGGTTTCACTGTTGTTGTTCACAAACCTTAGTTCAGTATCAACATGAGGCACTTACATAAGATTCACTAACGGTTCCATATGGTTTCCAAAACAACGCAAATTGGTATCAACAAATATTCAAACTCCAGGACCGTAAATGAAATCAAACTCTTGCATAAATGACTCTATCGTAATAGGTTCCTTGTCCTGTGTGCTCCGACTGGGCTGCAAATTCTCATCAACTGCAGCACCAACTTCTGCGTCGGAAGATGAAGAGTTGCAACATCAGAACAAATAAACAAGTGAACAACATTTCTTGTATAAAATTCAAACCCAAAAAATTACATATTCACTTACGGGCTCCCAAGTTTTGGACAACTCCATCTATCATGATCAGTCTTCCTACATTCACTACACCGCCATTTATGTCGTTCTGCTGCCTTCTCTTTTTGTCCTTTCACTCTTCTCACACGCCTTTTTGCTTTTACTCGATAGAGATCTTTCATTCTGACTTGGGGAGAACTAGTTCTGACCTATCCATTGGGTTTTTCTTCGACACGAGCTCTTGATGACAACAACCTTGTAAGCTTCCCACGAATGTCGTCAAAGGAATTTTCCAACAACTCAAAACCTTCATCACACAACAAAGCAGAATCTATCAAATCACCTGCAACTTTGCAAAGTTTCGATCTCTTAACCAAAACCAAACCATCCACGCAATCTTTAACTTCTTTATCATTCTTACCATATACTACACCGCACTTTGCACTTTGAAGCCATCGTTTCAATATGTAATTGTCTGGCAAGTGCTCCACCTGCTTCATTCTTAAAAATACTAGGATGTGTCGGCACGAAATACCCCAAAATTCAAATTCTTTGCAGCTGCAATAAGCTTTATCGGCATCTTTATTATGCACAAGCTCCTTCATCCGTGTCACCCCCGGATTTACCCGCTCACTTACTTTGTTCCTGCACTGGGTCTCATCTTGCTCTACAAGTTCGAACAAGTATAAAAGGCTTCTGAAGTCTTCCTTCTCAAACATTTCAAGAATTTCTCGAGTGTAAATGCGTGCCATTTGATGTTGCATTGGTGTTCGAAATGGCAGTGGAGGTTTTTCATTGATATCAACATGATCAGCCATTAACTCCTTGTGCCTCTGTGAACCAATAGCTCTGTCAAAACGTACAATGAATTCCATCAATGTGTTTTTCCGATTAATATATTGTTTGAAAAATGCATGACAGCTTTTAGCCCGTTGACTACTTGACATCCCAACCGAAAACACATGTTTTACATATGATAGAATCCAATTCTCCCGCAAAGCATGAATCGAGCTCAGCCACGGATGGTCTTTTAGCCCATTGCTTGTGATGATTTCATCTCATTTCGCATCAAATTCTTCTTTCATGTCCATACCCCATATGCATTTGCACATTTCCGAAAAATATTCTCCAATGTCGGGTTTCTCCATAAACTTATTCAAGATATGCCATATGCAATATCTATGGAATGTTGTTGGGAGAGTTAAAGCAATTGTCTTTGACATGGCTGCATCTTGATCAGTGATGATCATTTTGGGTGGCTCACCTGGCATGGCTTTCTTGAATTCTTCGAGCAACCATACAAATGAATTCGTGATTTCACTAGTTAGGAATGCACAACCAAACAACACTGTCTGCCTATGGTTTTTAACGCCTAACAAAGGCGCAAAGACCATCCCATAGTGGTTCATGTTGAACGTCGTATCAAATACCACCACATCCCCAAAAAACCCATAAGCTCGTCTTGACCTTGCATCTGCCCAGAAAACATTTCACATCCTTCCTTCCGAATCTACCTCTATATTGAAATAAAAGGATTCATTTTTTCCTTGCTCAGCCAAAAAATGCTCATTCAGTAGCTCTGCATCATGCCCAATCACCTCCCCACACACGTCCCTTGCATAATTATAGACATCTCTCCTAACAAACCCAAAATTTTCCAATCCCCCTACTTGCACCTCAAGAAGGCTTACCTGTTTATGTACAGGGATATTAACTTTGCTTATATGTGCACTATAGGCCTTTGTAGACTCTGTTAAGTTACAATGAGATCTCAACAGATGGACTTTATCAACTGTGGTCATGTCATGGTTGTGTACCTCATTGAATCTTACAACAGTGTACTTATTCTTCTCTTTTACCTTCAAGATCGCAAGTTTAGTACAACCCTAAAGCCTTGCACCCAGTTCGAGTACAACCTCGCTGTCTTCTCTTACGACTAACAGTGCTTGTCAACGAATACCCTTATTTACAGCATACATATTCTTTCCTTGTTACCTCTCTTGTGAATATGCACGTTCTTGTTGTAGAACACCGAATGCCGAATCCGGCTTTCGTGGCATACATATTATAGAAATTGAACACATCCTCACAGCAATCAAATTCAAGTCCCAATTTTGGTTTCAAGTCCGAACTAACTTCTGGTGTCACCTGTCCTTCTCACTCCATTTCACTGTTCTTGCAATTTAACCCTGAATATCACATCACCACCATCATATATGACATGAAAATTGTTGTGTAGATTTAGCTCCACCAAAATGGATTAAGCTGCATCCTCAACTTGTGATACTCGCAAGTGCACGAACCGTTGGTAGTATAGCATATGTAAGTGCGAGGTCGATTCCACAGGGATTGGTGATTGAATGATCCAATTTAGTTTCCCTACACAAAATAGAAACAAAAACAAAGAACATAAAACAAGGAAGAAAGAAATAAGTAACTCAAGCAAATAAGTTCCCAAGTTCAATTAGATTAATGGATTGATTCTAGCTAAAGTATGATTAAGCCATGGTGTGTGGTCATAACCTTGTGTTCCTAATTCCCTAATTTGATCATTTGTTGTCTAACCTAAAATTAAGCATTAGAAACCCATTAAGCATAGAAGAACAATTTAAACAACCAAGCATGTATCTAATCCCTGTTGTCGAATGTCCATACATACTCTTCCTATTCATAGTTCAATTCGAATTAAAGCATGGTGTCTACTCTTAATTCAAACCAAGATAGCTAACATGCAAGCCTAAATGGTGATCAATCATTCAAACTAGCATATTAACTTATAAGCATAATGAATAAGAACAAAAACCATAATTGAAACTTGGAAACTAATTAAACTTGAATACTTAAGAAAGAATGTACATTACAAGAAAAATAAATTACAACTAAGAAAACATTAAAGAAAGCTAGAATTGAGAACTAGAAAGCAAAACTAAGAGAATTTGAGGGAGAGAAGGGAAGGGAGCTCTAGAGAAGTGTTTGAGAGCTCCCCCCCTTGGGGTGTGTTTACAAGCTTAGAGAACCTCCCTATTTATAGGCCTAGGGGAAGTGAAAATCTGAATTATACAATTGAATTTTCTAAACACACTAACTTCACCTAACACACAACACTTAATTCATCAACTTAACCTAACACACAATTGCATTTGAAAACAATTCTTCTTGTCATTAAGCTTAGTGTTGCATCATCCACTTCAACATCTTTCAATTCATTTGGCTGCTGCAAAATTCCACTCAATTATAGGAATTGAATATGCTTCACCTAACTTCCCCACAATCAATAACACCTCATGCATATGTCAAGCATGACAATGCATTGCAGTCTTCTTTTGGGCTCGTTTTGGGCTTGTTTCTCCATTCATAAAATTCTGGAAAAATATGGATCTTGAAGATCTTTGAATTATCTTTCCAAGCATATGCAGCCCAACTCAAGGAAAAATCCGGAAGGCCTTCAAATGTGATTTTTGGCCCAGTAACGCAGATGCTGCCGAATTTGACCTTAAGTTGCCAAAACATGTATAACTTTCTCTAGAAGACTCGGAATCATGAACCGTAAATTTCTACAGAAAATAGACTTCCGTATCTTTCCAATGATGTATGGCTCATCATCTGGTTCTTCTTGAGCAAGTGCAGTCCAATCCGTGAAGTTGACTGATCTGCAGACACCGTTTTGAGCTAACTTGTCTCCAAAATGCAATTAGTGATTCTCAAGCTTATCACACTGAAATAAACACAAAACTTATTAAAAGCACAAATTTAACTCAAAAACATAACCAAATCATAAATTAGAAGGGTACAAAATGATATGTAAATATGCACCGATCAAATACCCCCAAACCTAGATTTTGCTAGTCCTCGAGCAAAACAAAAGGAAAACAAAGATAAAAACAAACAAGAAGTTAACTAGACCACTTTCGTAGGTAACTCGATTGCATTGAGCATATGCAACAAGCCTTTAAACCTCTAGGCATCCCTAGTAGGAGGAGTTGTGTCTCCTGAGGGTTTAACAGATACGATACCCACAAACGTTTTTCTAACTTCTACAAAACAAAATGGTTAGAAAACTCATTAGATTTGTTAGTCCTTAAGCAAAACCAAAAACAAAAACAAACAAATAATTACATTAACAAAAACAAAACAAAAACAAAAACAATTTCAAAAAAAAAAAAAACAAAACAAAACAAAACTCAAAACAATCTTTCCGAACATTTCTTGAAGAGAAATGACTCATGCACATGACTTAAACGTTTTAACAATAAAAGTTCAATTTTGGACATTATTCACAAAGCGGCAAAGTTCAAAACATAATATGCTCAAAGTGTGGTAGTGTGATAGCCAAACGCAACAAATTCCCCAATCTTAGTTTTCACATAATTTCAAAAATTATACAAAGCACAAATTCAACTTCAAATCTCACCAAAGTTGTCCTCTCACAAATGAATCACTCGGAAGAGGGTTACAATGCAACACTCAGTTATAAACATGATAATAGAGTTAAACCATAAGGGACTTAACTCGCAATAGAAAGATGAAGAACTTGCATTAATATGATCTCAAGAAGGATGTCAAACACTTAAAAGTAGAAAAATGAATGCAATTCAACCACATCACATTTAAGATCAATTTAGGTCTTTAACATAGGTTGTAATGGGGCCAAGGGTGTAAGGTGAGTAAGAAATGAAGGATATGGATAATACAAAGTCCAAGGAACTCGCAATGCAAGAGCATAAAATAATTGTTTACAAGACTTCGAATCATCACGATTAGATTTTTTTTTTTTTTTCTTTTACATGATCAAAACTCCTTATACCTTCATTTACATTGATTCACTCCTTTCCTGAACAACCACCAATTTATTTTGAAGGCCCAAAAATGAAATTTCAATCAACCATCACTTAATCACAATTTTTCTCTTTTCTTTCACCAATTGTGTGATTTTTTTTTAAAATTTTTTTTTTTTCGAAGTGTAACACCTCTTCCCAAACTTAGTATGAAAAACACATCCCAATTAAAGCTCATGAGTTCCTTAGAAAGGTAAATATTTGTTTTTCAGGCTAAGGCGAGGAAATATAATTGGTAAATGAAAGAAAAGGTTTACATGTAGGCTCAAAATGGTTAACAATGGAAAATCATGCTTAAGCATGCATAAGGTTAGCTTGAAAGGCACAAACGATCCAAAGAGGGCCTTAATATCACTTCTTAAATGTCGTGAAGTCAAATTGCATAAGAATGAATGACTTTTAAGTGTTCAACCAAATCAATGAATAATGAGATCAAACAACAACTTAGATGACAAAAAATTAAGAGTATGTGTATAACACTCATGAATTGAAGTACAAGGCTCAAAAGCTCACTTTATATGGTTGGTTATATAAGTCTAATTTATGCTTCATACAATTCTTTAGATCATGCAAATCCTTTAATTGGAAAATTATGAAACAAATGGCAAGTGTAAAGAAGGTTTCAAGCATATCATGCTAGAACAATGCCAAATTTTTTTATATTTATTTATTTAAATAAAATCCAATTTTCATTTAAGTCATGCAAACATTTATATCACAATCTCATCATATGTGTTCGGAAAGTGAATAAAATCAAAATCAAAATAAAATAAAAAATAAAAAATAAAAAAAAAAGCAAGACTCAAACAAAATAAAATAAAATAAAAAACAAGCAAATAAAGAATATAAAAAAAAAATTAATTAAGGAAAAAAAAACAAATTTACATGCTAAACTCCAATGCCCCCAAACCTAGAAATGAACATTGTCCTCAATGTTTAAAAATTAGCCACAAACAATGTCATAACAAGAAATGAAAGGTACTAAAGTAAATATAAATCACAAAACACACAAGAATTAAAATACACAAATAAAATAAAATAAAATAAAATAAAAATAAAAATTACAAAACAAACAAACAAACAAATAAATAAATAACGAAACAGTAAAACACTCAAAACAGTAAGCCCTAAACAGACAGTCTTACGCAAACTAAAACCCAAACGTTTGAAAGCCCAACCCCAAAGAAAGTTAACCCACTTTGAAACCAAAACAATGGTGAAAACCCAACCCACAATGAAATCCAAAGCCCACACGTTTTAATTTTAATTTTTTCTTAAAAAGATAAAACGTGAATTATGAGCGCAAAGCGGGATTTCTAAAAAGAGGGAATGTGGTCCCTGATGTCGTCTCATGGTTAGTCATGGGCAGACTGAGCGAGACACGTGTTGACAGATAGAAGCGCCGCAGATTTCACAAGCAGAAATTACGGGCTCATGGAAAGGCGCGAAGGCTTTACTGAACGCGTCCGTTCAGAAAAGACATGTCGTGATAAATGAGTTGGGTATGGTTGGAAAGCGAGAAGGTTGTGGGACTCGAGGAATGCTGGAGATTCAGAAATGCTTAGACGCTGCAATGGCTAGGGTTTGTCAAAGACTTATGTATATAAGAAGGAAAAAGAAGGGGATAAAAACAAAACCACAAACTCAGAAACACAAAAGAGAAAAGAAGAAAAAAAATCAGAAATCAAATGGCCTCTTCCTACCCATTTTCGTTGGATCTCAACCTAGCTCCACCGACTCAGACATTGGGCCAAGCAGCGGCACCAGTATGGATGCCCTACTTTGGCTCCTCCCGGGGGCCTGTGTCTGTCAATGACTCAATACTCCTAGACAACGATGTTGCTATTGGAGTTGGCAGAAATTTAGTGACTCCCAAAGATATACGTGTGTTCGGGACAAGGGATGACAACCGGGTCACGAGTGATGCCCTGGCACTGAGCGTGCAGAGTACAGCATGTGTCGCAAGTTTGGGTCATCGCCTACTTGCGAAGTCCCATGAGGTGGAGGTGCTCAAAGCTCAGTTGGCGGCGGAGCGAAGTATGTTTGAAGATTGTCAGAGTGCTATAAAAAGCTTGAAAAGGGAAAGGTCAAGGATAGTGGAGGTGAATCGACACCAACTAGAAGTATTGCGGGACGAGAATAAAAACCTATCAAAGATGGTAGAGTTGTATTCTCGCGACATGCGAAAGCAGCTGGAGGACCTAGACCGACCGGGTAAACGCAAGAAAGCAGATCACGAGAGTAGTTACGCTCAAGCTAAGATTGCGATCTTTGGGAGCTCAAGTGATGAGCCCCAAGAGGCTGTGCGTGAAGACCCAGAAGTGGACATCTAGACGGCCAAACTAAAAGCTCCTATGGTCGAGACACCGAGCGCCAAGAAGAAATGATTTCAGTTTTTATTTATTTATTTATTTTTAAAGTTTTTTTTTTTTATATATAAAAATGTTATGCTATCTCAAAGAGACGATTGACCCTAAATTTAAAGAATGACAATCAAACAAAAACACGAAAACCCAAACATGAAATTTTTATTAGTTAAGTAAACACACAAATAGCTGCTTCTTCTTTTAAGAGAAAAACTTAAGGATGACCAGTTAAGGGCCTCAGAAAACACAGCCAGGGGTTCCGGGAAGGTTGGAGGGGTCACAATGGTCCCGCTTAAAACCCGAACTTCTTAGACACTGAAGGTGCCGCCTAAAGAACTCCTAGACACTGTATAGACTGCGGTTGCTCACTGGAGTTACCAAAAATTTAGCTCCTTCAAAGAATATCCTATGAGTTTTAAATTATAAAACCTAATAAAAACAAAATAAATAAATAAATAAATAAAAACTGAAATAAACACGCAATTCAAACAAGAATTTAAAAGAAGAGATGGGATTCTTGCACCAGGTGTCCAAGACGCATCTTTAATTTTGTCTCTTCTTCCAACTAAATTCTTGAGAAACCTGACAAACAAGAAGAAAACAATTGAAATAAAATAAAATAAAATAACAACTGAAAAAAGCAAAACACAAACATCAGAAAACAGGGAGGCAAAAGTAAGTGAAAGTGTAAGCATGCTCCCTTTTAAAAAAAACGTGCTCGCAATTTGCGCCGGAAATGAAGGGATCCGAGAGAAAAGAGCACAGGATAGCACCCTCGAGATCGGAAGTGCTTTCGGCTCCCTCGTCTGTATAAGTCTATTTAAACTCATCTCGGTGAAGTAGAAGAGCACCCCGCATTTCTTCCTGCAAATTCAGAGAAAAACATCAAAAAATCCAAAAACAAAACAATGGCATCCTCATGCACTCACCTTGATGATCTTAACCTTGAATTGTCCCTTGCGCCACCGAATGCGCAGATAAGGGTTCCTCCAAACCATGTCTTCCCAAACTCCACATATCATCACGGTACGGCCTCAAACTTTGCTGAGATAATACCGAACTTTTCTGAGGCAATGCCGAACAGAGCAGCGCTGCTGGGAGGCATGATTGGTAACAAGCTCACACCGACAGATCATCTGCATGTGGCACAGAGGTCTGACAAGGCAGCGGTGGAGGAGTCCCACAATTTAACTGTACTCCACGCGGTCTCGGCTACCAATTTGGGCATGCGATTGCTGGCGAGAACACGGGAGTGTGCCGCGATGAGCGAGGAAATAGCTTCCTTAAAGGCTATGGTGGCGGACTTGCAGAAGCGGCTCTATTGTGCCAATCAGCACGTGGAAGCACTGCAGAGAAAAAATGAGGACCATGTGGAGCTGCTGCAGATTCTGCAAGTAAGAGAAAACAGAGGCATGCCATGAAGATGAAGATGAAGATGAAGAAGTTGCTTTTATTTTTAATTTACTTGAATGTTTTTTTATTTTTTTGTTTTAAACTTTTTATCTTTTTGAATGCAATGTTTGAATAAAAATGTGTTTTTAACACTCAAAAATAAACTAACTAACCACACCACGTAAATAAATAAACTAACCTAATAAAACAAAAAAAACATAAAAGAAAACCAAGAAGTTCCAAATTGAATTTTTAAAAATTTTTGTTTTTTTTTTGTTATTATTATTTACAACTAACTGACCACACAAAGAAAAAAAAAACAACAAAGAAGTTCCAAATTGCAATTTACAAGGAAAAATAAAAACCCAAATTTCAAATTTCAATTATTTTTTTTATATTTATTATTATTGTTTTTAAAACACACAAATATACAAGCAACTCACGGATGACCAGTTAAGGGCCTCAGAAAACACAGCCAGGGGATCCGGGAAGGTTGGAGGGGTCACAATGGTCCCGCTTAAAACCCAAACTTCTTAGACACCGAAGGTGTCGCCTAAAGAACTCCTAGACACTGTATTGACGGAGACGCTCACTGGAGTTACCACGAGTCAGCTCATATAAAAAATCTTTTTAATTTTTTTTTTTATATAAAAGAAACATAAACTTAAAATTACTAAAATAAAAACAAAACAAGTAAAGAGAAAGGATCGAAATACTTCCCCTTGAAGCGATTAGGTCGAGCGTGATGCATTTGGAGGTCGCGACTTCTCCCACTACTCCACACTTCCTATCTTTGAAATTGCCTTCTTTCTCCCTTTTTATTAAGCTGTCATAAATTGCTAAAACAAACACACAAACTTGAAATGGAATTAAAAGGATTAGGAAATAAAAACTAAAATGAAAAGGAAAATCAACACACATCCAATTCCACGCTTCAAAGCAACAAGCGCCAATGGGTTGTGTAAGCTGGGACTTAAACCCAGTTCTCTTGCTTGTTGGGCAATTGTCCTTTTCTGTTGGACTACAAACACAACTTGTCCATTAACGTCATTAACTTTAAAACTTGAAATTGTTCAGTTAAGAAAAAAAAAAATAAAGTAGGAAAGCCAAATAGAATCAAACAATGTTACCGATCCCCGGCAACGGCGCCAAAAACTTGTTGTGTAGATTTAGCTCCACCAAAATGGATTAAGCTGCATCCTCAACTTGTGATACTCGCAAGTGCACGAACCGTTGGTAGTATAGCATATGTAAGTGCGAGGTCGATTCCACAGGGATTGGTGATTGAATGATCCAATTTAGTTTCCCTACACAAAATAGAAACAAAAACAAAGAACATAAAACAAGGAAGAAAGAAACAAGTTGTTAAGGCCTGAAAAAATCTCAAGAAAAGCCCATGCATATTTTAAAGCCCAATGCATTATCAGGTTATAAAAGCAGCATGCCATGCCATGCCAAGCAAGGCTACAATTTGACACGTGGGAGTGGTGGTACGAGTTTACCACTTTTTACATGCAAACTTGTAAGAATTACAAGGTTTCACAAGCCCAAGCCACTGCAATACAGCAAAGCCCAAAGCCACTGCAATACAACATAGCCCAAGCATAAGCATGCAATAACACGCGATGCCAAGCAACCCCCTGTTTAGTGTCAAATTACACAACAAGCTTAAGTGGGCCCAAGCCACATACATGCTCTGGGGCTTGCTGAGCGGGTTGTGGTGTGGATGGTTACAAGGATCCATGAGGCCCATTAAAGGTTCAAGAGAATGCAGGTTTTGGGCTGCTTGGGAGCCCCAAAATCCAAGCCCATTTTCTTGAGCCCACTAAATGGGTAAGCAGAGAGAAAGAAAAGCCCAGCACCAGCACGTTCTGTGCGACCGGTCGCCAGAACTGGGCGACCGGTCGCTTTTGCACAGAATCGAAAATCCAAAACAACACAGCTGCGGCGACCGGTCGCTTGCACCTTACGACCGGTCGCTGGTCTCGATTTCCAGCTTCTTCTAATCTGCTTCAAAACGACCGGTCGCTCATCCCTTGTGACCGGTCGCTTCCCCCAACACCTACCCATATGTGCAGCACCTCTCCCATACGACACTAAACCAACCATACGACACCTAAACCTTATCTTTTCTCCCAAAAACCAACCACCCGGCACCTACATAGAATAAAGAAGCCTTGTCATCTCAACTGGGAGACAAGGGTGCATAGCCGGAGTAGCATGCGCGACCACCTCGATGCTGGAGTAGCATGCGCGACCACCTCGATGTCGGAGTAGCATGCGTGCATAGAGAAGTGAACTCCCAAGGCCTATAAGAGGGGGAGGAGACACAGCCGGAAGGGGCATCCATGGCGGGGGGCCCGGAGGAGACAACCGGGGGAACACTCAAAACGCCCAAGCTCTAGCCATTCTAAACCCAGAAACAACAACCATTCTTGCTGCCATACTCTTGTTGCGGGCTCACTCCAAAATACTCCAAGGTTTAACCCAGAAACAACCTTCATTTTGCTGCCGTAACCTTTCTTTTGCTGCCGTACTCTAGCAAACCATGCTTCCATTTTGCTGCCGTATTCTAGCAAACTTCCATTTTGCTGCCGTACTCTAGCAAACCATGTTTGCTGCCGTAACCTTCTTTTTGCTGCCGTAACCTTTCTTTTGCTGCCGTGCTCTAGCAAACCATGCTTCCATTTTGCTGCCGTATTCTAGCAAACTTCCATTTTGCTGCCGTACTCTAGCAAACCATGTTTGCTGCCGTAACCTTCATTTTGCTGCCGTAACCTTTCTTTTCACTACTACAAAAATTGAAATAGACGACGGTAATCCACCGTCGTGTATTCGGTTTTTCAACCGTCGTAAAATCGAGCGACGTCTTTTCATGCATAAAACCACGACGGTAAATCCCCGTCGTCTATTATTTTTAAAGACGACGGTTTTTTAATAAAAAGAGTAATCTATTATTAAGTAAAGACAACGGTTTTTTATAAAAAGGGTCGTCTATAATATATAAAGACGACGGTTTTTTTATAAAAGGGGTCGTCTATTATATGTAAAGACGACGGTTTTTTTATAAAAAGGGTCGTCTATTATATGTAAAGACGACGGTTTTTTCATAAAAGGGGTCGTCTATTATATGTAAAGACGACGGTTTTTTTATAAAAGGGGTCGTCTATTATATGTAAAGACGACGGTTTTTTTATAAAAAGGGTCGTCTATTATATGTAAAGACGACCCTTTTTATATGAAAATGGTCGTATATTATGAATTAAAGATGACCCTTTTCATATAAAAAGGGTCGTCTATTATATGTAAAGACGACGGTTTTTTATAAAAAGGGTCGTCTATTATTAAGTAAAGAACTATGTTTTATTATATCCAAAGACGTCGGTTTTGTTAAAAAGCCATCATCTATTAAATGTGAAGACGACGATTTCTTGAAATATTGTCGTCTATTAACTCTAAAACAACGATTTTTTAGTAAAACCGTCGTTGATTGTATATAAAAAGACGTTATGGTGTTAAAAGAGGTCATTGATAATATATACAGATGACGGATTTTCCAATAAAACCATCGTTTTATTATCTTTAGTTTTTTGAAGAGTCAATAGTTATTACATAGTCAACCAATCTTTATTCTATTACATACATACTTCCTACCTATAATTAGAAATAACGAAGCTCACAAATTCTACTAATTTGATTTTAACTTCATCAATTTGTTCTTGGGTTGACTTGCTCTGCCTTCTTGCACATTTTCCAAGTTGTTGGTGTCGGAAAAGGAAAGACCTGCACGAAAGAGACCCCAATACTCTTAAACATAAACTTGTTTAGTAGTAACCTAACCTTAGCAAAAAGATCTATGCAGCTCTAGAATGACAGCATAACACAATTGGCATAATTGGCAAAGTACCTGTTCTTGTGGTGGCACCATAACCTGTTCTTGTGGTGGCACCATAACAAATGAAAAATCAGAGATTCAGAAAATTAACAATGAAATTCCAAAATAATTAAAGTAAACAACAAAAACAAAAAGTATTTTGGACCTGATGATGTTGTCGGTCCAAAAACAAACGGATCTAGTGAGGGATGGGTATGTTTTGCCTCATCTTCTTCGTCAGCTTCTTCTTGATTACGAAGGCCTTGTGGGACGGCTGTGCATATTTATAAAAAACCCAAATGAGAAACTCACTTAAATCCCACGAAATTAGCACAATACATGAACAAACATATATATATATATAGACCGATTTCCATAAGTCTTTCTAGATCTAGTCGCTGAGTTTGATGAGCGAGTTGAGTGCCTGAGAGCGAGATCTTCTTTGAAGAAAGTGAAGGTCGAGATCTTTCAAATCAAACCTTTCAACCAGCTTTGATTCTCAAATACAGAACCTCCCTCTACATCTTATGGATCTGCGAAGACCTCAATCTCTCAACTCCTTCATTGATATCGATTTTTTGATGATTTTGTAGAGAGTTTCATGAGGGTGTTTTAGAGAGTGCAGGAGGGTTTCAAGGAGGGAGAGATAAGGTTTTCAGAGACGGGGGAAAATCTGAAAATTTATTGAGCGCGAATTCACTTAAGTAGCCTTTTTTTAGCGTGTTTTAAAAGACGACGCTTGTTAATGAGAGATAAGGTTTTCAAAGACGGGTGAAAATTTGAAAATTTGTCGAGCGCGAATTCACTAAAGCGGCCATTTTTTCGCGTGTTTTAAAAGACGACCCTTTTTATCAAAAACCGTCGTCTTTACTTAATAATAGACGACCCTTTTCATAAAAAAAAAAACCGTCGTCTTTATATATAATAGACGACCCTTTTATAAAAAACCGTCGTCTTTACATATAATAGACGACCCTTTTTATAAAAAACCGTCGTCTTTACATATAATAGACGACCCTTTTATAAAAAAACCGTCGTCTTTACATATAATAGACGACCCTTTCATAAAAAAAACCGTCGTCTTTACATATAATAGATGACCCTTTCATAAAAAAAACTGTCGTCTTTACATCTAATAGACGACCCTTTTTATTTATACTTTCATTAAATACAACATAAGATTTTGTGGTATCCACTAGTGTAAATATTTTAAATTGAAGATCAAATTGAGTCATTGTATTCATATAGGGTCAAGGAGTGTAGCTGTAAAAAATCATCAAAATCGGAGTTAAAATAACCGTTAAATCTTGATTTTTCGTTTATAACCGTCGAAATGTTTTGTCCCGTTACTTGTTCTCTGATTTATTTTTTTTCCCGATTTTTGGCGTATATGATCACGATGTGTGAACAAACAAGTTTGACGGTTGGATCATTGAAACTAGTTTTGTAGAATGCGTATGCCATCAAAACAATATATTCACTAACAATTAAGAGTTTATTTATACTTTCACTAAATATAACATAAGATTTTGTGGTATCCACTAGTGTAAATATTTTAAATTGATGATCGAATGTAGTCATTGTATTCATATAGGGTCAAGGAGTGTAGCTGTAAAAAATCATCAAAATCGGAGTTAAAATAACCGTTAAATCTTGATTTTTCGTTTATAACCGTCGAAATGTTTTGTCCCATTACTTGATCTCTGATTTATTTTTTTTCCCGATTTTTGGCGTATATGATCACGATGTGTAAACAAACAAGTTTGACGGTTGGATCGTTGAAACTAGTTTCGTAGAATGCGTATGCCATCAAAACAATATATTCACTAACAATTAAGAGTTTATTTATACTTTCATTAAATATAACATAAGATTTTGTGGTATCCACTAGTGTAAATATTTTAAATTGATGATCGAATGCAGTCATTGTATTCATATAGGGTCAAGGAGTGTAGCTGTAAAAAATTATCAAAATCAGAATTGAAATAATCGTTAAATCTTGATTTTTCGTTTATAACCGTCGAAATGTTTTGTCCCGTTACTTGATCTTTGATTTATTTATTTTTCCCGATTTTTAGCGTATACGATCACGATGTGTAAACAAACAAGTTTGACGGTTGGATCATTGAAACTAGTTTCGTAGAATGCGTATGCCATCAAAACAATATATTCACTAACAATTAAGAGTTTATTTATACTTTCATTAAACATAACATAAGATTTTGTGGTATCCACTAGTGTAAATATTTTAAATTGACGATCGAATGCAGTCATTGTATTCATATAGGGTCAAGGAGTGTAGCTGTAAAAAATCATCAAAATCAGAGTTGAAATAACCGTTAAATCTTGTTTTTAAAAAACCGTTATCTTTACTTCACAATAGATGACCCTTTTTAAAAACAAACCGTCATCTTTACATATAATAGACGACCCTTTTTTAAAAAACCGTCATCTTTACTTCATAATAGACGACCCTTTTCATATAAAAAGGGTCGTCTTTACTTAATAATAGACGACCCTTTTTATAAAAAAACCGTCGTCTTTACATATAATAGACGACCCTTTTATATGAAAAGTGTCGTCTTTACTTCATAATAGACGACCATTTTCATATAAAAAGTGTCGTCTTTACTTAATAATAGACGACCCTTTTTATAAAAAAAACCGTCGTCTTTACATAATAGACAACCCTTTTTATATGAAAAGGGTCGTCTTTAATTCATAATAGACGACCATTTTCATATAACAAGGGTCGTCTTTACTTAATAATAGACGACCCTTTTTATAAAAAAAAACCGTCGTCTTTACATATAATAGACGACCCCTTTATAAAAAAACCGTCGTCTTTACATATAATAGACGACCCTTTTTATAAAAAAACCGTCGTCTTTACTTAATAATAGACGACCCTTTTTATAAAAAAAACCGTCGTCTTTACATATAATAGACGACCCTTTTTATAAAAAACCGTCGTCTTTACTTAATAATAGACGACCCTTTTTATAAAAAAACCGTCGTCTTTACTTATAATAGACGACCCTTTCATAAAAAACCGTCGTCTTTACATATAATAGACGACCCTTTTCATAAAAAGGGTCGTCTTTACATATAATAGACGACCCTTTTATAAAAAAACCGTCGTCTTTACATATAATAGACGGCAGTTCTTTCAAAACAACCATGTCTTTACCAAAAAAAGGACACTTGATTTTTAAAAGACGACGCTTGTCATACCTGCTGTCGTTGTTTTTTGGTCAGATTTTAACTATGAAGAAAAGCTTTTTAATAAGACGACGCTTTTTTATTTGTGTGCGTCGTTATAAAAAAATTCTCAACAGTATCTCCATTTTTTAGTTGTTTAAGTCACTTATCCACGACGGTTTCTTGTTACTGTCGTCTTTTTAAAAACAACGACGGTTTTTTGTTCTTCCGTCGTCTTTTTCTGGTCGTCTTTTGCCCTTTTTGTAGTAGTGTTTGCTGCCGTAACCTTCATTTTGCTGCCGTAACCTTTCTTTTTGCTGCCGTACTCTAGCAAACCATGCTTCCATTTTGCTGCCGTACTCTAGCAAACCATGTTTGCTGCCGTAACCTTCATTTTGCTGCCGTAACCTTTCTTTTGCTGCCGTGCTCTAGCCACAGTAAACAACCCAGCAGACCATGCACTGTCGTGCTCTAGATAAACACACAAAACCCAGGCATTAACCTCCCCATTCTCATCTTCTTCCATAATATCACCTTAAGCATTGAACACCATCCAATCATTCCACAATACACTACCATAATCATTCGTTCCTCAAGCAAAATACTCTCTCCTGCTAAACTTATGGATTCTTAGCTCCCACACCACAAGCCTCTCATGCCAAGCTCATTATCTTAACTCATCAGAGGAAACTCCCATGCCAAACCTATCTCTGCGCAACACTAGCGCATCATCCTCAACTCTTTCCAGAGAAGCCGTACACCATCCAGCAGCAGTGTACACCGTCTAGAGCTGCCGTCCATCTATTCCACGTATTAGCATCAAAAGCCAGTCAAATATGGAGCTGTTGTAAGAATATGTAATTGTCTGGCAAGTGCTCCACCTGCTTCATTCTTAAAAATACTAGGATGTGTCGGCACGAAATACCCCAAAATTCAAATTCTTTGCAGCTGCAATAAGCTTTATCGGCATCTTTATTATGCACAAGCTCCTTCATCCGTGTCACCCCCGGATTTACCCGCTCACTTACTTTGTTCCTGCACTGGGTCTCATCTTGCTCTACAAGTTCGAACAAGTATAAAAGGCTTCTGAAGTCTTCCTTCTCAAACATTTCAAGAATTTCTCGAGTGTAAATGCGTGCCATTTGATGTTGCATTGGTGTTCGAAATGGCAGTGGAGGTTTTTCATTGATATCAACATGATCAGCCATTAACTCCTTGTGCCTCTGTGAACCAATAGCTCTGTCAAAACGTACAATGAATTCCATCAATGTGTTTTTCCGATTAATATATTGTTTGAAAAATGCATGACAGCTTTTAGCCCGTTGACTACTTGACATCCCAACCGAAAACACATGTTTTACATATGATAGAATCCAATTCTCCCGCAAAGCATGAATCGAGCTCAGCCACGGATGGTCTTTTAGCCCATTGCTTGTGATGATTTCATCTCATTTCGCATCAAATTCTTCTTTCATGTCCATACCCCATATGCATTTGCACATTTCAGAAAAATATTCTCCAATGTCGGGTTTCTCCATAACCTTATTCAAGATATGCCATATGCAATATCTATGGAATGTTGTTGGGAGAGTTAAAGCAATTGTCTTTGACATGGCTGCATCTTGATCAGTGATGATCATTTTGGGTGGCTCACCTGGCATGGCTTTCTTGAATTCTTCGAGCAACCATACAAATGAATTCGTGATTTCACTAGTTAGGAATGCACAACCAAACAACACTGTCTGCCTATGGTTTTTAACGCCTAACAAAGGCGCAAAGACCATCCCATAGTGGTTCATGTTGAACGTCGTATCAAATACCACCACATCCCCAAAAAACCCATAAGCTCGTCTTGACCTTGCATCTGCCCAGAAAACATTTCACATCCTTCCTTCCGAATCTACCTCTATATTGAAATAAAAGGATTCATTTTTTCCTTGCTCAGCCAAAAAATGCTCATTCAGTAGCTCTGCATCATGCCCAATCACCTCCCCACACACGTCCCTTGCATAATTATAGACATCTCTCCTAACAAACCCAACATTTTCCAATCCCCCTACTTGCACCTCAAGAAGGCTTACCTGTTTATGTACAGGGATATTAACTTTGCTTATATGTGCACTATAGGCCTTTGTAGACTCTGTTAAGTTACAATGAGATCTCAACAGATGGACTTTATCAACTGTGGTCATGTCATGGTTGTGTACCTCATTGAATCTTACAACAGTGTACTTATTCTTCTCTTTTACCTTCAAGATCGCAAGTTTAGTACAACCCTAAAGCCTTGCACCCAGTTCGAGTACAACCTCGCTGTCTTCTCTTACGACTAACAGTGCTTGTCAACGAATACCCTTATTTACAGCATACATATTCTTTCCTTGTTACCTCTCTTGTGAATATGCACGTTCTTGTTGTAGAACACCGAATGCCGAATCCGGCTTTCGTGGCATACATATTATAGAAATTGAACACATCCTCACAGCAATCAAATTCAAGTCCCAATTTTGGTTTCAAGTCCGAACTAACTTCTGGTGTCACCTGTCCTTCTCACTCCATTTCACTGTTCTTGCAATTTAACCCTGAATATCACATCACCACCATCATATATGACATGAAAATTGTTGTGTAGATTTAGCTCCACCAAAATGGATTAAGCTGCATCCTCAACTTGTGATACTCGCAAGTGCACGAACCGTTGGTAGTATAGCATATGTAAGTGCGAGGTCGATTCCACAGGGATTGGTGATTGAATGATCCAATTTAGTTTCCCTACACAAAATAGAAACAAAAACAAAGAACATAAAACAAGGAAGAAAGAAATAAGTAACTCAAGCAAATAAGTTCCCAAGTTCAATTAGATTAATTGATTGATTCTAGCTAAAGTATGATTAAGCCATGGTGTGTGGTCATAACCTTGTGTTCCTAATTCCCTAATTTGATCATTTGTTGTCTAACCTAAAATTAAGCATTAGAAACCCATTAAGCATAGAAGAACAATTTAAACAACCAAGCATGTATCTAATCCCTGTTGTCGAATGTCCATACATACTCTTCCTATTCATAGTTCAATTCGAATTAAAGCATGGTGTCTACTCTTAATTCAAACCAAGATAGCTAACATGCAAGCCTAAATGGTGATCAATCATTCAAACTAGCATATTAACTTATAAGCATAATGAATAAGAACAAAAACCATAATTGAAACTTGGAAACTAATTAAACTTGAATACTTAAGAAAGAATGTACATTACAAGAAAAATAAATTACAACTAAGAAAACATTAAAGAAAGCTAGAATTGAGAACTAGAAAGCAAAACTAAGAGAATTTGAGGGAGAGAAGGGAAGGGAGCTCTAGAGAAGTGTTTGAGAGCTCCCCCCCTTGGGGTGTGTTTACAAGCTTAGAGAACCTCCCTATTTATAGGCCTAGGGGAAGTGAAAATCTGAATTATACAATTGAATTTTCTAAACACACTAACTTCACCTAACACACAACACTTAATTCATCAACTTAACCTAACACACAATTGCATTTGAAAACAATTCTTCTTGTCATTAAGCTTAGTGTTGCATCATCCACTTCAACATCTTTCAATTCATTTGGCTGCTGCAAAATTCCACTCAATTATAGGAATTGAATATGCTTCACCTAACTTCCCCACAATCAATAACACCTCATGCATATGTCAAGCATGACAATGCATTGCAGTCTTCTTTTGGGCTCGTTTTGGGCTTGTTTCTCCATCCATAAAATTCTGGAAAAATATGGATCTTGAAGATCTTTGAATTATCTTTCCAAGCATATGCAGCCCAACTCAAGGAAAAATCCGGAAGGCCTTCAAATGTGATTTTTGGCCCAGTAACGCAGATGCTGCCGAATTTGACCTTAAGTTGCCAAAACATGTATAACTTTCTCTAGAAGACTCGGAATCATGAACCGTAAATTTCTACAGAAAATAGACTTCCGTATCTTTCCAATGATGTATGGCTCATCATCTGGTTCTTCTTGAGCAAGTGCAGTCCAATCCGTGAAGTTGACTGATCTGCAGACACCGTTTTGAGCTAACTTGTCTCCAAAATGCAATTAGTGATTCTCAAGCTTATCACACTGAAATAAACACAAAACTTATTAAAAGCACAAATTTAACTCAAAAACATAACCAAATCATAAATTAGAAGGGTACAAAATGATATGTAAATATGCACCGATCAAAAATCACTCTCTGGACGTCAACCCTAAAAACTTTTCATCTTCCTCAACCCCTGTTTCTCCCGCGCTCAAGGATTTCAAAACCTACACAGCAGAACCACAACGGTACGGTCATCACTTTCCAACTCAACGCTAGTTTTGACGTTGTTCAAGGATTGACGTATGTTCCGACCCCAAAAACCCAACCACAAAGATGAAATTATAAAATTCAAGATTCCTTTATTTCGCCTGAATGGGAAACCCAGAAAAATGAAGGTACTGTTTATGTGTTCTTCCTCAAACCAAAAAACGATTAACAGGGGGCACTCTCTCTCCAGTGTTACAATTCTTCCTCAATCAAAGTTGATAAAAAAATGGCATCCTCATTGAACTGAGCAAACAGCTGGTTTGGAGGGGACGTCTGTTTTGGAGGGGACATTTTGGAGGGAGGAGAGAGAAGAAGGCCTCGTTCTAATACAACACTTACACTTACAATTGCTTTTCATACAGCCATTAGATTAGATCCAACGGTGTTCACATGTTATGTTCTCACATAGGCGTTCTCACTAGATCCTCGCCCTTTAGTGAATTGGCCCCACTAATCCTGGGCTTAACCAACACACATATACTAATATCATGGACCCTACAATGGTCCTTAATTGCATTTTGCAAAGGCTTTCTACCTGCACCCCTTACGTTCCAATAGAGAATGTTTAACATAATTATTGCAATTACGGGTATGGTAGGACCAACAGAATGGTCAATTCAAACCCACAACCTCCCCCGATTAAGCGAAGGCATGGCAAGAGGTTCCATCCCCATTTTGAATAATCAATTGGCCTTGACTCATCGCAAGTTTCTATTAGTGTATAAATTAGTGAACTAATTAGTGTTGTCATCTGGGCTATATCACTACTACAAAAAGGGCAAAAGACGACCAGGAAACAACGACGGTAGATCAAAAAACCATCGTCGTTTTTTAAAAGACGACGGTAATAGAAACCCGTCGTAGAAACATAACTTAAACACCTAAAAAACCGGTATACGCATAGATATTTTTAAACCACGACGCACCAAATTAAAAAAGCGTCGACTTATTACAATGGTTTTGTTCTGAGTTAAAATATGAACCTAAAAACAACGACTGCAGCTATGAAATCACCGTCATAGAAAGTAAAGATGACGATCAAAAAATAAGACGCCATGTTAACTCATAAATAAAAACGACCCAATTTTCTTAGTCAGCGACGCATAAATTCAAAGAAATCTACGACGGTTAATTACAAAAAAATTCGCCGATTTAAATTAAGTTACCACGACTGTAAATATAAATTTATCGACTTTTTAATCACAGTATACTACGGCGGTATCCATAACTCTACTATCCGCATAATTGTACTAACCACAACGATTTGTTAAATTAACGACGTACAAATTTTTTACCACTCCGTGGAATTAAAAATACCATCGTATTAATTGACTTTATACGTCTATCATTGTCTATAAACCGTCATCTTAATTTTAATTGCTTTTTAAGATTTATTTATTGGATTTTTTTTCCTACGGCGGTAGATAAACAGTATGACAAGATTTGTGATTACCCACGACGATTTATATAGGAAATCGTCGTCACCATCAAAGGCACACACACATCCACATCCAAAACTTTTGCTTTCAGAAAAATGACGACCGCAACAGAAAGACAATTTTTTAGATGATCTGTGCATGTTCGTGTCTTTCATATACACAAACGCACACACACATCAACATTCAAACTGAAAAATGAAAGCGAGGTGAGACAGAGAGGTGATGTGCCTCCAGAGAGGTGCGACAGAGCCAAGGGCAAGAAGAAGTTGAAACCCTAATTGAAAAATGAAGATGAATGAAAGATAGAAAAACCCTTATTTATAAACTAATCTTTTATACCACGTCAGTTATATTAAATTATCGACGTTTGTATGAAAACATAAACGTCGTTTAAAACTAAAATAAGGTTGTATAAATTAATTAACAACAACGGTATATAAAAAAACGAAGTTGTCATTTTTTGGAAAACTAATTTATTGTGTAATTAAAAAAGTTACACGTCGGTATGCGTAATTAAAACGACGTGCTATATATTTTTCACGTCGTTATTATTGAGTATAAGGTCGTTGGGTAAATTTGAAAATGACGGGATAAATCTTTTTGAAGAAAAATGCGTCGTTTAATTGGAAATAAAAACGTTGTTTTCTTAAAACTAGGTGTCGTGGAAACTATTGTAATAGGGTGGTATAAACCTATAGCGCCATATAATGTCGCATACTAGGACGCATTCTATTAATTGCGTCGTTTTATAAAACGGTATGTTAATATTTTAAACTTTTCGCCTACCTGACCTACACTTGCACTGTTTCCGAACCCGAGAAAAACTTTCAAGCTTCTCTCATTTTTCATTCTCAAAGCGCTGTTTCTGTATCTCCGAGAGAAAACTTTTCATCTTCCTCTCCTCTTCATCTTCGTCTCTGAACTGAAACACCAAACTCCAGGAGAAAACTTTCATTGCACGCAAAGGGTAAGCATTTCTCACTATTTTTGTTCCTGTTTTGCATGCGCATATCATTTTCGTTTTTTAAATCTTTTTACTTTTTTTCTTGCTAAAATCATTTTTCTTTCCAAGTTTGATAAAATTTGCAGACAAAGAAGGAAAGTTCCCAAGTTTGAACACTACTCTGTTTCTTTTACTTCAACTAAATAAGACGACGGTGGCTTCTTATTTACGTGGTTAGATTTATAGACCACGACGGTTCGTCAGTCATCCTAGCATCATGTGAAAGTGTTCTACGTTGTTTTTTAAAATGATCATCTTTTTTTGTATTTGATTTTTTAGGATATATTCATCGCAGGTTTGATTTCTCTGAACAATGATTTTTGTTTTGAAAATCTTTTTAATTTTTATGTTGAAAATCATTTTAATTATTTTTTTGTTGAAAATATTTTACGTTTTTCCAAATTTGTTTTTCTGTTGTAGAGACGACGATATATTATTATTTACGTCGTTTTAATTGCAATACCACGTCAAATGTTTTTAAAAACATCGTTTTAGTAAATGAAAATCCAAAATATTTTCCCCTGAAGGTGTGAATCTGGAATCAACCCTCTGTTTTTTGTAATTATATCATAAGACGTCGGTTGTTTATTATTAACGTCGTTCTAATATTTAATCACGTCGGTGGTTAAGTACCGTCGTGAAAATGTATTATTACGTCGATTGTTATGTTCTTATGTCGTTTGAAATTTTATAATACGTTGGCTTTTATAAATAATCGTCGTGTTTTTTCTTAATTTCACTGAAATATTTTCACTTGCAGGTTTGATTTGTCTGTAACCATGGTTTCTCAATCCCAAAGTAAGGACTCTGGCTTGAAAAAAAATGAATGTAAGGAGCTTAAAGTTGTAAATCCTCAAGCCAAGTCCTCGAAGAAGATGAAGTTTGTTTCATCTGCTGAGATAGAACCAGGCAGCACGACAACATTTTCTAAGGAGCCAAAGTCAAATCGGGGCATAAGCACAATGCCCCGTGTTGTGAAGAGAAAATTTCAGAAAATCAAGCCTGTTGTTGAGTACAATAAAAGGGGGAAACCATGTGGCCCTACACATACTGAGATGCAGTCCTATATTGGTGTGTTGGCACGCTCCAGAGTCCCACTTCTGGACAAGAAACGGGCTGAAATATCCAAGGATATAAAAGAGCAGATTTGGGAAGCCGTTGACATGGCTTTTGTGGTTGGTCATGGGGGCAAGAAACTGGTGTTATCTTCTGCTGCCAAGAAATGGAAGGATTTCAAGTCTACACTAACAAGGCATCATATCCTTCCATTCATCAAGGAGAAGGAGAAATTAAGCCAACCCCCTGAAATATACAAATTCATCCTCATATGGACAACTTTATCTGTTTTTCAAGTGATTAAAATAGGTCAATTAAGACCACCACTTATATTTACCATATTTACTACAACGGTTTGAGAATAGAAGACTATTTCTTATAAAGTTTAGAATTTCATGTTGTCAACTAATTAGCGAAAATTGTTAGGTGTTACACTATTTCAACTACTTTTTTTGGTTGTGTTCGGTAATTTAGAATCACTTCACTGTTTGCTCGTGTACCACACCTTTATCGTCACAGTATTATGAAATTAAATTCAAACCAAGCAAACTATAAGTAAGAATGTGATGTTATTTATTATCCATTCAAACATTTAACGAACATATTGGGAGAACATAGGATTTTTGGTGCACATCATAAGTATATGATATATATTGATGTATCAAGTAGCACTGATTATGACAAGACCCAACCCAAATTCCAATTTGGAATCCGAGCCGAACCCTGTGCATGTCCGACACCTGGCAAGTGCCGGACACAAATGACCTAATTGCCCTTCTAGTCAAATTTAAAAAAAAAACTAGGGTTTGACTTCTGCCGAAAATTCAGCAAAATCTCCCCTGTAATTAGACCAATCCCAAAAATTACACCTGTCAAACATACATATAAATATGTACACCAACTGCAAGCATGCAAATAATTACATTCCAAAAGTTAAACATACGTTCTAGGGCAATATCAAAGCTCTACACCGAATAGATTATGAGTAAAATACAACTACACAAGATCCTACATTGGCAAATGATGTTGGGAAAGGTGTTCTCGGCCCGGTGGTGGTGCACTGACGCACGACTACTGTCTGGGGGCCCAAAACATTGAAAAGGTGAGTGGACAAAAAACAAAGCTTTAGAAAATAGCATATGAACATACTAACCCCTCTGTAAAAACTGTTATAAAACTAAGTCATTTTCTTATTTATACTCGTACTGAAATCAGTGCATTCATATTTATATCTATAGAATCAATCATACACTTAATCAAACATTAAATCCTTGAAAGCATTGAAATCCCGTCAAATCTACCACGTAGGTGTACCCATTTATTATTCCATCAATTCCTTATAATCCGTCAATTCCTCGTGTCACCGTAGCAACACGTCCTCGCAGGTCTCGGGAAATAGAAAGTCACCCAAGCTGCAACCCTCGCAGGATTCAGGGGACATATAGTTGGCCTGATCCGCATCCCTCGCTCCCACGGTCCCAGTACCCCTAGGACTCGCGGGGCCCTAGTCAAGCATGCTGACATATCCGAAGGCAACCATAATTTATTCCGAAGGCAACTTTATTTCTGAGGCAACATTTATTATATCGAAGGCAACCTTAATTAATCTTGGGTACCTATGGTGGTTTCTAAGAAAATATAATTTTAGAAAAGTTAATGAGAAATAAAATGAATTCTTATTTACTTCTGAACTCTACTGCCATTTTATCTGTTAATTAACTAAAATTATGGTATGCCAAAATCTCTAGGCACTCTCAACTCGGCAGCATATAAAATAAAACATATAAAAGCAATAAATCAAGCTATTAAAACTCTGATCAATGAATAACTTATTCCAAATCAAATAATGAGACTAAATTGCATAAATTCATTTATGAAAACAAACGGTCCACTCACAGATACTTTGAGCTAGCTAGACCCTTTGAAGGTCCCTCATGCGGGTCACCTGGTCCCGGGGCGCCTGAATAACCATCATAATATTTTATTAATAAATCTGCTCAATAAAATAATATTGAATTAAAAATCCTGAACCCCGGCTCCTAAAAGTGCGTGCATCACTTTAAAGATCACTCCTATGCCCACATTAGCTTTCCTCTCAATAGGCATGATTTAGGAGTAACTCGGGACTCAAAAGCGATAAAACCCAAAAAGTCAACCCGGGATCCCGTGGGGTCCACGACCTCCAAATTCCGATCCGATCACTCCTAGAGGTTCCAACATGCATAGGACATATGTCCCGAGAGTTTGGTCTCGATCGGACGGTCGGATTGCTCACGATCGCACGATCTAACGGACAAACGATTCTCCGTAATACTAACCCTATGGTTGTCCTTTTCGGAGTATCCAGGACTCTGATTCACGATCCGTCAAATCCTACACGGTCCTGAAATTACCTAGATCAACATACTCCAGTTTGACTACGATCCAATGGTTCAAACGTATTGAACCCGGAAATCGCACACTATGCGAGATCCGTTCGGGGTTCAAATGTTATCCGAATTAAGATCCGCGAATTCCTACGCACTCGTGAGAACATGAGGTTCGTTCTAGGATTGAGAGTGGTCCATGATACCTGGCTCATGGGCCGCCCACGTGCTGCACGTGGGTGTGCATAGTAAATTCCGGCGGCCAGAAATTCTCCAAATCGCCGGCCCGAACTCCTGTCCTAGGTAAAACACCTAATTTGGAACCACTTTTGTTCTTGGACTAGGGCAAAAAGTGGCCAGAAGTGGCTGAAACCAAGCTCTCAAAACTGTCAAAATTTCATTTCAAAATTTAACCCTTCCAACCTCAAAATCTCACAAATCCTATGCAACCATCAGCTAGATTGTGAAAAATAGCTAGGAATCCATATGTATTTTGTCTAATTTGGTGGCTGGAGGAAGAAATCGGCAGCCCTAGCTCTGTTAAAAATCGGCGAAAAACTCGAGTTTTCTGGCCAAACAACGGCGGCAGACGGTTGGGGAAGGTGTCGGGCTTGACGGCGGGTCCTGGCCAGTCAGGTCTGGGCCGGTTCGGTGGCTGTGGCGGTGGATGTGGCGGAGGTTGCAAGGAAGGGGGGTGTCGGGGCTGGTTGGTATCTGGGAGAGAGAGAGAGAGAGAGAGAGAGAGAGAGAGAAAATCAGCTTTAAAAATCTGATTTTCAAAAATTACAATTTTGCCCTTTTACGTAATTTGCTCATATTTTCTTCGTTACACCTCGGATTCGAGTCCACTATGTGTCTACGAACTCTTTTCGTTGCGCTCTACACAACGGTACAAGCGGAATTCCCAAATTCCTTCCCGGTCAAAAGTCAACTTAAAACCTAATAAATTATTTAGGGGTATAATTGTCTTTTTTCTCTATGAAATTATTAATTAAGGTTTGGGTTATTACAGACAATGGCATTTCCTTCTGTGCTTGCAGGTGTGTAGAGATGTCGTGAGGAATGAACTTCAGTATTTCATCTGGTTGACACTTACACCAACCCTCGATGCATGAGCATTGGCTGCATTCAATAGATGTTTGGCACGGATAACGAACAACTAGACCCCTTGCTTCGACTCCAAATTGCACACTTACCACAAGTATTATGGCTGAAAATATCGATAATTGTTAGGTTAAAGTATATAATTTTAATGATGTATCAATGAGATATATACATTTTAAAAATAAGTGAAGTCAACCACGTTGGAGAAAAAAAAATTCTTATATGCAGTTGTATTGTTCAAAGAAGTCAGCCCTTGAGGTTAGCCTAGGTTGTTACGATTAACGTTCGGATTATAGTATGTCAAGAATAAATTTCTCTTTCATTGTAACAAAAATAAAAATTGAGAGAAATATTTTACCATTATATGATACAAGAGAGCACAATGAGAAAAGCTGACTTGAATGAACCTTTCTCCATATCTTTTCAATTTGTTGAAAGCTAGAAAGGATTATAGGTTTGTACGTGCTATAAAACTTAAATTCGAAGTCACTAGCTTTCAAAAAGACTACAAGATATATAGGCGAATTTGAAAACTATTTTCTATTATTGCACATTTTGGTGAGGTTGGATTCAATGAATTGTTCATGCATGAATTTTGTAAACAAATCAATTTATCGAACTATAACGGTAAATATGTTAGCATAATAAGATTGCGATTTGATGCCTTGTATAATTTGGTTCATATTCAAGCTATAAAGCTTAATTTCTAAGTTATTTGTGCTCTCCAATCCTAATATTATACGTAACTTGTTTTTTGTAAATGCATGTGTAGAAAAGGATAGGATAAATAAATTGTGTATCCATGAAAGAAATTATTATTTTAAGAGTTGAATTTGCTCGACCAGAATGGTAACTAAATTAGCAGATTAGGTTTCAAGCCAAAACGATTACGACCTAAATTCAAAGTGTATATATTCTATTATTGGCGTTATTTGTCTGTACAAAAGTATGACTTTTAGCAAATCCATGATGAACACATTGGATTCAAAGAATTTTTCATGTATGGATTTTCTAAAAAACATCAATGTATCGAACTATAATGGTAAATAAATTGGCATAATAAGATTGCGATTTTATTCCTTATATAATTAGTGGCTTAAAATTATTGAAACAGTTTAACTTAATTTCTAAGTTATCAGTGCTTTCCAAATCTACGATTATATGTAACTTATTTTTCACATGTACATGTGTACATAAGGATAAATCCAATAAAATGTGTATTCATGAGTGGATTTTTTTCAGAGATTAATTTGTTGAACAAAACGGTAACTAAATTGACATATTATGTCTCATGCCATAAATAACTTGGCAACCTAAACGAGTACAACTTGCAATTAAAGTATATATGACTCACAGGTTGGCGTTGTTTGCTGGTACATAAGTATGAATTTTAGTAAATCTATGATGAAACCATGCTAGATTGGAATTTAGATTTCTCAATATTATCTTACTAAAACTAAGGCCAGAATCCAATCCCAATATGTTATCGAAATAATGGACCTTGATGGTCTATTTTTTTAAATACAAAACCGCTACGTGGCCGAACTTGTGTACCAACTTTTTATATGCGAAAGAGATACTGGTTTTTTTTTTCAAACAGAGTTATGTGGTGATCAAATAAAATAAAAATGACAACCAAAGCGATACTAGTTTTTTTTAAATTTAAGTCTTTTGTGTAATTCGATGGATCGATGATCCAGGAGGATCTACCAACAAAAATAAACATAATATAATATAATTATAATTAATTATATTATATTATTTAATTATTTAAACCATAAAAACTAATGGTTTATAACGAATTGTTATAAAACATAAAAAGTTGTTGGGGTCTTTTTCCGTTGGAAGGCTCGTTCGGGCTTGTCGATTCTCGGACCGCCTGTTGAGGCCCAAAAAATCCATGGTTGGGCCCGAATAAAATCCTAGCCCAAAATGATATATTATTGGAAAAAGACCCGATTTGAAGTGCACAGAAGTCTGCCATGCACAAGCCACACCCTGCACGCCATGCCAAATAAACTGAGATTAAAATTATGAGGATGCATTTAGCACTGCAAATTCATGCCAATTATCCTATCAAGCGTTATACTCAAAAGCATGCCAAGCGGGAAAT
Organism: Prunus avium; assembly: GCF_965620075.1. NCBI lineage: Eukaryota > Viridiplantae > Streptophyta > Magnoliopsida > Rosales > Rosaceae > Prunus > Prunus avium. Next base: position 2,331,399 of record NC_142290.1, on the reverse strand, counting down.
TATTATCCCATAGCAAGCTTAAGTGGGCCCAAGCCACTCAAATGGCCGGGGCTTGCTTGAGTGGGTTGTGGTATGGATGGTAACAAGTTGTCATGGGGCCCACCCATGGGTCGGGAAATAGAAGTCTCGGGTCGCTTGGGGGCCTCGGCACTCAAGCCCATTTTCTTAGGCCCAAATGTGGGTAAGCACAAGAGAGGAAATAGCCCATTGCATCAACTAGGGTAGCCCAACCAAAATAACCCATTACTTTAGATAGCCCATAAAACCCAAATATTTGGTGAATTTAGCCCACTTATTAAATGACTTGGTTTTCTATATTAAAAGGCCCATACCATTTGAATAAAAAGAGTCTAAGGCCTTCAGCTCTTGGCTGAAGCAGAAAGCCACGAAAGGCCAAAGGATCCACATAAAAAAGGGGCTGCTGGGAGGTTACACATGGAAGGAGCAAGTTCCAAGTGAAGGCAGTAAAAAGACCAAGGGATATTGGCATGCAAGGGAAGGTGTCGTCCTCTGAACCAGCATGCATACCCACTTTCCTTCCTCCATCAGATATTGGCCATGAAAAGAGGAAGAAAGAAGAGGAAAAGATGGGTGAAAGTAGAAGCTCCTCTCTGAAGCAGCCGCTGGAAGAAGCCTGGAGCACCCAAAATCTCTGATTTTGTGGGATTGGGCAGAACTGATTTTTGCCACCATGAGGTAAGTCAAGAAAGAGGAGAGGAAAGGAAGAGGAAAGCTTAGTTAGATTGGGAAGAAACCATTAGGGTTTCTTGGAGAAGACCCATTCCTAGCAGCTATAAATAGGACCCCTTCTACCCAACACAACACAACCCACAACCTTCAGAGAGCAAGCTTTCTCTCTCACTTGCAAACCCAACAATTTTCGTGCTATCCTTGCCCATTTTCCCTTATTTCCCCTGTTTTGGCAGATTGACAGAAGCTTTGACAGAGTCACTGTCAAGCTGCCGGAAGCTACGAAAATCACCCAAAACTCTCCAACAATCCTCCTTAAAACCTCTCTTCCCTTCCATTAGAACCTCTATCCTTCATAGGAACCCACAACTCTCTCCCTCTCATAAAGTGCTAAACTCATAATAATTTTGCTCCCATGCCACATGCCTCTCATGCCAAGCCCAAAAGTTTATCTGTAAGCATGAAGAAATTATCTGTAAGTTGCTATTGTTTTGGTTGGTGAAGATAACCAAAATACTTCCTAAGGCCTTGCTGCCCTTTCGAAGTATTTTGGGGCTTAATTTTCGAACTCAGACAAAGGGGACAACTTCATCAGCCCAACCCACTTGCGGCCAGAAGAAAAAGACCCCTACACCGCCATAGAGTGGTGGATCAAGCCTTCGTTGCCCCTTTTTCTGAGTTAGTGAGGACTAGGCCCAAAGCATCCCGAAGGAGAAGTATGTACCAGGGGAGTACTATGTTCTTCTTCCAGCGGCTGCGTGTTTTGTGCTGATGTTTTCGGCAGCTTAACGAAGAGTTGAAGATGACTTGTTGTTGTTGAACTGAGATTGTGTGAGCTTGGCATGAGAGCTTGGAGTGTGAGAGCTAAAGACCCACAAGTTTAGCAAATGAGAATGCATGTGCTTAGCTTGGTATGGGATATACTTGAGTTTGGGTATTGATAATTTGTTGTTTGTGGCTATGACTATGGAGATTTAAAAGTTTCAAGAGGAAGATGGGATGAAAAGCTTGAGATTTGAAGGCTATGGTGTTTATAGCTTGAAAGGAAGGAAAAGCTTGGGGTTATGCTTGGTGAGGCTTTATGGATTTAAGAGTTTTAAGAGAAGGAGGATGGGAGGAAAAGCTTGATGTTTGAAGGCTATGGTGTTTATAGCTTGGAAGGGTATGAAGAGGAAGGAAAAGCTTGGAGTTATGCTTGGTGAGACTTTATAGGAAAGATGGAGGATTTCAAGGGTGAGAAAGTAGGAAACATGGTTGTGATGGTTGAGAAATGGCTGGGATGGAACCAGCTTATTTCCAACGGTTGAAAAGGAGTACTGGGGCACGTTATTTTCTAGTAGGTAAAACTAGGCATTGGAAAATGACTATTTCCTATGGGTAAAAGGGAGTGTTGAAATTGGCTTGTTTCCAGCGGGTAATAGGGAGTGTTGGAAAAGGCTTGTTTCCAATGGGTAAAGCTAGGTATTTGGAAAATGACTATTTCCTATGGATAAAAGGAAATGCTTGGAAAATATCTCATTTGCTTACCCACATTGGAGAACTTTAAATAATGGGCTTGGACTTTGGTGCTCCCAAGTAGCTAGCCCAAAGTCCCCATTATCCAAGAGCTTCCGTGGGCCTTGTGGACCTCCGTAACCTTCCACACCACAATCCCTCACGCAAGCCCCGTAACCACATGACTTGGGTTCATGTGAGTTTGATAGGTGATTGACATATGAAAAATGTATTATTGGCTTCGCATGGCATGGACACTATTATTTATTTAATGAATTAATTCCAAAAATACAGCTTGGATTAACGCATGACCAAAATTATATGTTATATCGGGCCTTAAACGTCTTTGGGCTTCCCGTGACTTTTTTGGGCCTCAACAAAATTTAATGGTTTCAAAGTGAGTGAGATTTTAGGCCATTCATTCTTTATGACTTAAAATAATTTACTATTTTAGTTTAGTTAATTTTAGCAACTGAACCTTGTATAAATATGTAAGTTAGTCATTGAAATGAATCAAGCAATTCTGAAAGCATAACTCAAAGCCTTTCCTTAGCTTCTTCCTTTTCGTTTCTCTAATTGTCTTAAAATTTCTCTTGTTCCCTTATTCCTATAAACTAAGAATTCATACTTCTATTGACTAGAAGTTTTGGATCAAGTGGTATCCGAGCACCAGATCCGAGAGGGTGACGGTGGTTTATGGTCTCAACTCGCAACCAAGTAGATTTGAGTAAAATTGGACATAGGAATGACTAATTTGTTTTGACTTCTCAAGTCAAACAAGTATTTTTTGTTGACGACCCGATGCATCGTGATTGGTTGGTAGTGTTATCAATGCCTAATAGAGAATATAATGATGTTATTGGTGATGATGTCTTAGGTGATGTGAGAATTGAGTGTGAGCCATTTACTAGAGGGATGCCAAATGTTGACACATTTGATGAACTGGTGGGTGAGTTTGGGAGTCAAAATATTCAAGATGGGTGTGAAGATATATGGATTGAATGATGCTCATGTAATTTATGAAATTACTTATGCCCTAAACGGCACTACTGTATGACATTAATTTTGTAATAAATTATAATGTGTTTTCTTCACTTTCATTATGCAAGCTTTGGCCACAAAACAATCAGCACATAAAATACTGGTTCAATATTATAAAACGATGGTCCTGATAAAAATGTGAAAAACATACGTCTGTTTTAATAAAATTGTCATTAAAAAATGATGTTTTGGAGCATTCAACGACGGCAATGTATTTACCGACGTCTAAAAGCAACGTAAAAATGAAGAACCATGACGGTATTGTGAACCAGTTATTAACGATATCATGTCGGAGAAGCCTAAAGAGCCGACATGTAATTACAAATAACATGACTCCAATCCCATAATACCGATGTCTAAAAGACGAGATATCTAACATGAACGTTACAAAAGACGACGTCTTAGATCATGAACTCGTCCTTAACAACTCCAAAATCGCCGTCTTAAATTTTACCACGTCACTTGTTATCTCCTAAATGAAGTGGAAAAAGAACAATTCAAGACGTCATTTGAAATCCAGAGGTAAATTTGTCAACGTAAAGGGATATTTGGACGTCGTTCTTTTACAAAAACAACGTTATATGGGAATATCCGCGTCTCTTTTTTATTCTTATGTCGTTAAAAATATTTTCCACAGCGATTGGCTGACAAACTTTGCTGTCTCAGATAGATTAGACAACTGTCATTTTGGTAAAGACGACGTATAAATTTCGAAACACGGTTGTCTTTTACATGATGACAACGTTGTCCATCAAATTCAACGTCGCCTGTAGAAATAAATGTGTCGTAAGCCCTAACATATTTTCCACGTCGTTTATTTTCAGATCATGTCGTTAATATAAATTTATACGGCGATCGACTGAAAATTTGTGCCGTCTAAAATATATTGGACGACGATCGTGTTTTTAAAGATGACGTATAAATTCTGAAACACGGTTATCTTTTATTTGTGGACAACGTTGTTCATTAAATATAACGTTGTCTATAGAAATACATGTGTCGTAAGTAATTACCCTAACCGCTATTTCCACGTCAATATTAATGGAAAAAACGAAGTGGAAAATTTATTTCACGACAGTTATATAAATAGTGGTGACGTAGTATGAATTAATAACGTCGTCTTTTATTTATTTAAAGACGTCATAACTGTATTTAACGTTTCTTGTTTGATCATGTGTCGTGAAAGGTTTATTTAACGGCTGTGAGTTTTAGTTTTCGTCGTGGTATGCGTCTCTTGCGGCCATGTTCTGTTAAAATATGGCATGTGTTGCCTTGTAAACGATGTTTGTTTGTTAAAATAGGTCGTCTATTCTTATCATTGACAATTTTTTTGGCTCATTTTTCAGTACACAGACGTCGGTTGTTATCTGTTAATGACATTGTTTGTTATAACAATGACGGGGATTTATCGTCGTGGTTTTATTTTGGAAAAGATGTCGGTCGATTTCACGACGGTTTGAAAACCAGATACATGACGGTGAATTCCCGTCGTCATTTGCCTTTTTTGTAGTAGTATATGTCTCAGCTGATAGGCTGAGTTGTTATGGTTTAAAATTGTATTGAGTTAGTTAAGTCTCATAAGGCTTAAAACATTGGATAGGTGTCTTGATCACACAACTTGTAATGGATGGTTGAGATTTAGTTTAGGATTGTGTCTATCTCTCTCTCTCCTCCAACGGTTTGTACAGCGTGAGCTCATATGCTTTGATAGTTCTGTGTAAGCAATATAGAAACAGAATACAAAAACGTCTCTGAGATTCTTCTTCCAAAATCTGCCAATTATGATTTTCTCTAACATGGCCTCAGAGCTTGGTTCAATATGAATTTTCTAGGCGTTGTGATTGTGAGAGTGGGCTAGAATCCCTAAGCAAAAACTCGTTGCGTGATTCTTGAGCTCAAATCGGTAATCTAGACTAACACGTTTGGATCCGGAGGAGGAGAACTCAGAGCGCCAATCTTCAATGGCGAAAACTTTGATTTTTGGCAGATTAAGATGAAAACCATCTTTCGATCACATGAGCTATGGGAAATGGTTGAGAATGGGTAGAAAATTCCGATGAAGGAGGAGGCACTCACGGAGGTGGAGAGGAAGCTGTTGCGTGAGCGTGCGGTGAAAGATGCTAGAGCATTAGGCATAATTCAAGGAGCTTGCAACTCAGGAAAGTGCGAAAGCTGCGTGGGATATTTTAAAAGAAGAGTTTGTGGGTGACAAACAAGTAAGATTTGTGAAATTTCAAGGTCTTCGTAGAGATTTTGAGTATACACGTATGAATGATAGTGAGTCACTTTCTGGGTATATTGCTAAACTGTTTGATTTAATTAATCAAATGAGAAGCTATGGTGAGGATCTGAGTAATCAACGAATTGTCCAGAAATTGTTGATTAGCTTACCTAAATCCTATGATAGCATTGCAGCTGTGATAGAGAATACTAAAAATCTGGACACTATTGATGCGCAAGATGTAGTTGCTATTTTGAAAGGTTATGAGCAGAGGCTTGATAGGCATGGTGAGAGTGGTACAGAGAAGGCATTTGCGAGTTTGAATATTGGATCGAAACCTAATCGGTTCAATAGTCAAAACAACCAGAATAAGACTCAGAAACCTAAATGGAAATCATGGAGTAACAAGGCTGAAGGGAGTAACAAGGCTAGTTCTTATGAAGGTAACAATAACGCTAATCCTTATGTGAAGAATGAGGCAAGCAATACTGGGGATAAATGTAAATTTTGTGACAAACTGCACTATGGGGAGTGTTGGCTTAAGAATAAGGTCAAATGTCATAAGTGTAACAAGATCGGGCATATTGCAAGGTATTGTCACACAAACAAGTCAGTGCAGCAACACTACTACAAAAATTGAAATAGACGACGGGGAAACGCCGTTGTCTTTTTCTTTTTCAAACCGTCGTTAAATCGACAGTCATCTTTTTGAAAGTCAAACTACTACGGTAATTCACCGTCGTCTATTATATGTAAAAACGACGGTTTTTAAAAGAATCGTCGTCTATTACATGTAAAGACGACACTTTTTCTGAAAAAACCGTCGTTATTGAATGTAAAGACGACACTTTTTTTTATAGAACCGTCGTCTATTAAATATAAAGACGACACTTTTTCTGAAAAAACCGTCGTCTATTTAATGTAAAGACGACACTTTTTCTGAAAAAACCGTCGTCTATTTAAATGTAAAGACGACACTTTTTCTGAAAAAACCGTTGTCTATTTAAATGTAAACACGACACTTTTTCTGAAAAACCCGTCGTCTATTTAAATGTAAAGATGACACTTTTTCTGAAAAAACCGTCGTTTATTATATCCAAAGACATCTATTAAATCTAAAAAAGACGGTTTTGTTCCAAACAATCGCCGTTTATTATCTGTAAAAATGATGTACTAATTTCATTTTAGATATCCTAAAAAATTATTTCTTTCATAAAACTTGAAGATTCAATTGTAATTACATTGTTTACCAATCTTGATTCCTACTATATCCATACAAAATACCATATTTATAACATTATAACCTATAATTACAAAATACCATATCCAAAGCATTAACCTATGGTTGTTGTATCTTCCACAATTTGTACTTGTTCTCCACATTCAGCTGTCATCTTGGAGTAGTGTTCTAAGTCATCTTGGTCAAATGGATCTTATATTCTTCTAAGTTGTCATCTTGGCCTTTGAGCTGCACTTGATATAAGCTGCAGCAACTATTTGCCATGTCATCTTACCTGAGCAATCAAAAACCACAATAAGATTACATTATCTTGCTGTCATTTTAACTAACAAAAAATATGCATAAACTTATGCAGGAAAAGTTCATTTGTAACACAATACAGAAGAATATTTTGACTAACTTAGAGTTTCTTTTGTGACGTGGATGGCGAGCTCACCAAGAAGGCGCAATGGAGATCTGTCATTGAACCTCAAGCGACATCGAAGACCAAATCTGATGTTCTAGGATTTTCCCATCTCGCAAGGTCTCTAGAACTGTTTTCAAGATCATCTTAACTAACAAAAAATATGCATCATCTATACAAGCATAAGCTTATGCAGGAAAAGTTCATTTGTAACACAATACAGAAGAACATTTTGACTAACTTAGAGTTGCTTCTGTGACGTGGATGGCGAGAGCTCACCAAGAAGGCGTGATGGAGATCTGTCATCGAACCTCAGGTGACATCGAAGACCAGATCTGATGTTCTAGGATTTTCCCATCTCGCAAGGTCTCTAGATATGTTTTCAAGGACATCGTCGTCGTTGACTGTGAATATGGCATCGATGGCGGCTAGTGATGACTGATGCGAAGAACTATGGCGTTGATGGCGTTGCTGCGTCGATGGCGTTGACGGAGTCGCTGCTTCAATGGCGTCGATGGCTGGTAGGTACGTATGAGGAGTAGAAAGGTGAGAGATGGAGTGCTTCAGATAGCTCAGGAGGGTTTCAAGACGAGAGGAGCTCAGGAGGTTTCAAGGAGGGAGAGATAAAGTTTTCAGAGACGAGGGAAAATCTGAAAATTTGTCGAGCTCGAATTCACTTAAGTGGCCTTTTTTTAGCGTGTTTTAAAAGACGACGCTTGTTAATGAGAGATAAGGTTTTCAAAGACGGGGGAAAATTTGAAAATTTGTCGAGCGTGAATTCACTTAAGCGGCCTTTTTTTAGCGTGTTTTAAAATACGACGCTTTTTATAAAAAAATCGTCATCTTTACATATAATAGACGACCCTTTTTAAAAAAAAACCGTCATCTTTACATATAATAGACGACCCTTTTCATAAAAAACCGTCGTTTTTACATAATCCGTCATTCGTTTGTTTTAAAATTAAGTCATTTATTATGATTTACAACGTCTTTAATTTCTTAATGCCGACGTGGTTTGTGGGCTTTATTAATAATATTTTATTCTATTTAATTCGAAATATTCATAATAAATTTAAAATAAATCCAAAAAATGCAACGTCAACTCCTATAAAGTCATTGAGATATTTTCTTCCCCCTTAAGCTTTAAAAAATTAAGTTTGAGTTATACAAATTTAAAATTACCACCAAAAAGAAAAATGTTTTCATGAGTCACAACATCACTTATACTTTAATGGTTTAGGGTTTAGGGTTTAGGGGGATAAAGGTTTATTTTTGGGGTTTAGGGTTTATGGTTAATATATATTAGGCCGTAAAACCATAATCCCTTTTCTAAAATTATTTAAACATATATATATAATTTAGGGTTTATATTTTAGGGTTTAGGGTTTAGGGTTTAGGGTTTAGGGTATAGATGTAATAAGCGTCATGTTTATTTATATTGTTAATGACGGTTTTTTTGTTTTCTGTCGATGATTATCGAAGAGCGCATTTCTAAACCATGATTTCTTTAAAATGACGTTGTACACACATAACAACGTCATAGTTTTTTAAAAAGCGACGTAAAAGGTTTTTCAAACGACGCTATTTTTCAAACCGTCGTCTTTACATATAATAGACAACCCTTTTTATTAAAAAACCGTCGTCTTTACTTCATAATAGACGACCCTTTTTATAAAAAACCGTCATCTTTACATATAATACACGACCCTTTTTTATAAAAAAACTGTCGTCTTTACATATAATAGACGACCCTTTTATAAAAAACCGTCGTCTTTACATATAATAGACGACCCTTTTTATAAAAAAACTGTCGTCTTTACATATAATAGACGACCCTTTCTATAAAAAAATCGTCGTCTTTACATATAATAGACGACCCTTTTTATAAAAAAATCGTCGTCTTTACTTCATAATAGACGACCCTTTTTATATGAAAACCGTCGTCTTTACATATAATAGACGACCCTTTTTATATGAAAACCGTCGTCTTTACTTCATAATAGACGACCATTTTCATATAAAAAGGGTCGTCTTTACTTCATAAAAGACGACCCTTTTTATAAAAAAACCGTCGTCTTTACTTAATAATAGACGACCCTTTTTATAAAAAAAAGGGTCATCTTTACATATAATAGACGACAGTTCTTTCAAAACAACCATGTCTTTACCAAAAAAAGGACACTTGATTTTTGAAAGACGACGCTTGTCATACCTGCTGTCGTTGTTTTTTGGTCAGATTTTAACTCTAAAGAAAAGTTTTTTAATAAGACGACGCTTTTTTATTTGTGTGCGTCGTTATAAAAAAATTCTCAACAGTATCTCCATTTTTTAGTTGTTTAAGTCACTTATCCACGACGGTTTTTTGTTACCGTCGTCTTTTTAAAAACAACGACGGTTTTTTGTTCTACCGTCGTCTTTTTCTGGTCATCTTTTGCCCTTTTTGTAGTAGTGCAAGGGCATTTTGCTAATCAAGTTGAAGAACCTGGAAATCTGTTTTATGCTAATCACTCTGGAGAAGTAATGAGGATAAGTGATGAATGGTATATAGATAGTGGTTGTAGCAACCACATGACATCCAAGGAAGATTTGCTTGTTGATATTGATAGAAGAGTGAAAGCCAAAGTTCAAGTAGGTACTGGAATGTTGGTTGATGTAGCAGGAAAAGGGACTTTGGTCATTGAAACCATGAAAGGCAAACAGTACATAAAAGAAGTCATGCTGGTACCTGGTCTTGTAGAAAACTTGCTTAGTGTGGGACAAATGACAGATCATGGTTATTTTCTCTTATTTGGAGATTGTAAGGTTGACATATTTGATGATAGAACTCTACAACACTTGGTAGTAAGTGTAAGACAGAAAGGGAACAGGTGTTTTCCATTAGTTTTCAATACAAACAAAGAGTTTGCTTTGAAAACCAGTGTGCATGAGTGTTCTAAGCTGTGGCATAAGAGGTTTGGGCATTTAAACTTCACAAGTCTCAAACTGTTACAGAAACAAGAACTTGTACTGGGGCTGCCTGAAATCCAAGAGCATGATGCAGTATGTTATGGTTGTGTAATGGGGAAGAATCATAGAGAGGCATTTCCAAAAGAATCGAAATGGAGAGTGAAGGAGCCACTAGGTTTGATTCATTCAGATATATGTGGTCCTATGCAAACACCAAGTTTGGGAGGGAATAGATACTTTATCACCTTCATTGATGACTATTCAAGAATGTGCTGGGTATATTTCTTGAGAAACAAATCAGAAGCACTTCATGCGTTTAAGAAATTTAAGGTGATGATGGAATTGCAATGTAGATACCATGTAAAGAGGTTGAGGACAGATAAGGGAGGGGAGTTCAATTCACATGAGTTTGTGCAGTTTTGTGAAGAATTGGGAATAGAAAGACAACTTACCATTGCATACTCTCCCCAATAGAATGGCGTGGCAGAGAGGAAGAACATAACAGTTATGGAAATGGCAAAGTGCATGGTTCATGAGAAAGAGCTGCCATACAACCTATGGTGTGAAGCAGTGAACACAGCAGTATATCTGTTAAATCGAAGCCCAACAAAAGCCTTAGAAAATTCTACACCTTTTGAGAGGTTTAGTGGGAGAAAGCCAGGCATTAAACACTTAAAAGTGTTTGGCTCAGTGTGTTATCCTTTAATTCCAGGAGCTGTGAGACATAAGTTGGAAGCAACAAGTGCCATAGGAGTCTTTATTGGTTATGGTATCTGTGAAAAGGGGTATAGGATACTGAATCCTATAACTCAAAAGGTGTTGCTCTCTAGAGATGTGATCTTTGATGAACATGGAAAGTGGGATTGGGAGAAGCACAAAGTCAAGGAAATTTGTATTCCTCTACCTGCAAATGGACATTCAGATATAGATAGAACTACTGATGAATTGGAAACTCATGATCAAGTGATTTTTGATGGTACTCAGTTTGGAAGTGAGATTCCTTTAATTACTGAAGGTGGAGAATCAAGTAGTCTTTCTTCTCAATATGATGACACTCCATTGAGATACAGGAACCTAAGTGAAATTTATGAAAGGAATTATGTTTGCATTGTTGAGCCTAAGTGTTTTGATAAGGCTGCAAAGGATTAGGCATGGAGAAAGGCAATGGAGAATGAAATAAGCATGATAGAAAAGAATCAGACATGGGAGTTGGTGAACAGACCATTTGATAAACCTGTGATTGGAGTAAAATGGGTGTACAAAACCAAACTGAATTTAGATGGCTCGGTTCAAAAGAATAAGGCTAGCCTAGTTGCAAAGGGCTATGGACAAAAGCCTGAGATAGATTATAATGAAACCTTTGCACCTGTGGCAAGGTTAGATACCATACAAACTCCTATTGCATTGGCTGCAAAGAACAACTGGAATCTATACCAATTGGATGTGAAATCTGCTTTCTTGAATGGGGTACTTGAAGAGGAGGTATATGTTGAGTAGCCAGATGGATTTCTTGTGCAAGGAGAGGAAGATAAAGTGTACAAATTGCACACAGCTCTGTATGGATTGAAGTAGGCACCTAGGGCCTGGTATGGAGAGATAGACTCATATCTTGTGCAGTGTGGTTTCAAAAGAAGTACCTGTGAGGCAATTTTGTATGTAAAGTGTAAGGGAAACACATAGTTGGTCATAGTGTCTATATACGTTGATGACATTGTTTACACTGGTAACTCTCAAGAATTATTGTAGGAGTTCAAGTCTGATATGATGCAAAAATATGAGATGACAGACTTGGGTTTATTACATCACTTCCTGGGAATGGGAGTTATACAGAGTGATAATTGCATCTTCTTACATCAGAGGAAGTATGCTTCTACTCTCTTACAAAAATTTGGCCTGTAAGAGTGCAAATCAGTTGGTATTCCCCTTGTTCCAAATGACAAATTGAGGAAGGATGATGATAGTGGAGCTGCAGATGAGGCTCAATATCGAAAACTGGTTGGAAGTTTGCTATACCTTACTGCAACAAGACCAAACATAATGTATGCTGCCTGTTTGTTGTCAAGGTTTCTGCACTGTCCAACCAACAAGCATTATGGAACGGCTAAAAGAGTCCTTAAATATATTCAAGGCACTCTTGACTTTGGTTTGTAATACAAGAAAGGAGAAGGGACAGTTTTAATAGGCTTCTGTGACAGTGATTGGAGTGGTTCAGAAGATGACATGAGAAGTACATCTAGATATGCCTTCACTTTTGGCAGTGGGGTGTTTTCTTGCGCTTCTGTGAAGCAACAATTTGTTGCCTTATCCACAGCAGAAGTCGAGTATATTAGTGCCTCAGAAGCTACTGAAGAGGCTACATGGCTAAGATTTGTGTTGGAGGATTTTGGTGAAATGCAAACTGTTGCCACACCACTGAATTGTGATAACACCTCAGCCATTGCAATCACCAAGAATCCAATCTTTCATCAGAAAACCAAACACATAAATCAGAGGTATCACTACATCAAGGAAGCTCTACAACAAGATGTAATCAGTTTGCTTTACTGTCCCACAAAGGAGCAAGTAGCTGATATTTTCACCAAGGCACTAGCAAGAGAGCAATTTACATATCTCAGGAACCTTCTTGGAGTGAAATCAGTTCACAATTTAAAGAGGAGTGTTAGTGTATAAATTAGTGAACTAATTAGTGTTGTTATCTGGGTTATGTCTCAGCTCATAGGCTGAGTTGTTATGGTTTAAAATTGTATTGAGGTAGTTAAGTCTTATAAGGCTTAAAACATTGGACAGGTGTCTTGATCACACAGCTTGTAACGGATGGTTGAGATTGAGTTTAGGATTGTGTCTATCTCTCTCTCTCCTCCAACGGTTTGTATAGCGTGAGCTCATATGCTCTGATAGTTCTGTGTAAGCAATATAGAAATAGAATACAAAAACGTCTCTGAGATTCTTCTTCCAAAATTTGCCAATTATGATTTTCTCTAACAGTTTCTGGGACCATGGAACATATATCCCCTTCGGAAGAAACCCTCCCCACATTGGCAACATTATTTGTTGATCGAACACCTTCGCCTTCTTTAGAATTCCTTAACCCAGCACTCAAGGAGATGTTGGGAGGTTGATGCCTAAATGTGAGACTGGATTCAACATTGGGCACCACAACCTGCATATTCATCAAACTATATCGTTTGCAGTGTTTCCCCCCGTATTACTATGTGCATGCACATAAGTATGGTGGTGTAAAACTGGAGTAGGCAGCTTGTAAGATATTCTAGTCTTCGACCTAGAGGTTTTGGAAACAGCTACTCATGTCTCACGGAGTTTGGTCTTAGGGCCCGAGACGTCACCATTTTGGGCTGCACTCACCTTAGAGTCGGTGGCGTTGTTGAGAGATTTTTTTGGTCTGCCTATTTTCTTTTTTCCATTACCAATAGCATGCTTCTCTTTTTCATCATTAGCTTCCTTAGTTGAACTATCCAACTGCTTCCCCAACCCTTGCATGAAATCATGATTACCAAAAATAGTCTCAATAACTACAGGCTCATTTCGAGCATTGTTAGAAGCCTCCTTCACAGTCCCTGTGTCATTTTGTCGAAGAATATCAAATCGTGACCATGTTGGGACTTTTACAACAAAAGGTTTTCCTTGTATTTTCTTTCCATTTTCATTGGAAACCACTTTTTTTTAGCCCTTTCTACCAGCACCATGTTCCAAGGGCCATACCCTACTGACGCACCATCAGAGCTATCCATAATATTACCCCGTTCATGATCTTGTACGTCCAATTGCCCAACTCTCCCTTCATTAGCACTAGGATTCGCAGGTAGCCCTCCATTAACTGCATCAATAGAATTATTACTCTTGTCATCCACTTGCTAAGCTCTAGGCCCAGTTTGGGATTGCTGTCACTTTTAAAAAAAGTTGCTTCTGCTGTGCTTTGAAAATAATTAGCTGTAAAGTAAAGCAGCTCCGTGTTTGGTAAACAATATTTTTAAAGTGATATTAGTACAAAAAGCAATATAAAAAACGTTTGGTAAATTTTAATATGAAATTGTTGTAACTGTGAATAATGACTAAAATAGACATGATGTTAAAAGTGTTATGTACTAATCATGTGGTGGTAGTGATGGAGTGGAGGTGGTGGTGGTGATGAAGGTGGGGTTGGTGGTTGTGGTAGTGGTGGTGGTGGTGGTGGAGTGGTGATGAAGATGGTGGTGGTGATGAAGGTGGAGTTGGTGGTTGTGGTACTGGTGGTGGTGGGGATGGCGGTTCTGGAGGTGGTGGTGGTGGTGGATTTGGAGGTTTTGGAGGAGGTGGTGGTGGTGGTGGTTGTGGAGGTGGCGGAGGAGGTGGAGGTGGAGGAGGAGGTGGTGGAGGTGGAAGAGGTGGTGGTTGTGGTGGTGGTGGCGGAGGATGAGGATGAGGAGGATGTGGTGGTGGTGGTGGTGGCGGCGGTGGTTGTGGAGGTAGTGAATGTGGTGGTGCAAGTGGTGGAGTTGGATGTGGAAGTGGAGGTGGTGTCATTTTTTAAAATGAATGATGGTATTTTGGGAATTAAAAAAATTCATTAAATATTCATCTCTGCTTCTTTTGAAAGCAACTTTGAAAAGCAACCCAAAGCCTGCTTTTAAAAGTTGCTGTCAAAAGGCCATTGCTTTTAAAATAATCGGGATATTATCTTTTTACCAAACACCTTAAACTGCTTAACTTTAAAGTGAAGCAGGTTTTTGGCCAAAAAAAGCAATCCCAATGATCCTTGCTATGGCCTATTCGACCACACTTAAAGCATATAAGTGTAAGGTTCTCATATTCTACTCTCACCAGCTTTCCCTCAACCATTAAAAAGAGTTTCAGTAGTTTAAAAGTGTCAATTTCAACGCATACTCTTGCATACATACCTCGGGATTGTGCAATTGTGTGACAATCAACTTTATAAATTGTGCCCAATAGATCTCCAATTGGTTTCACTGTCTTTTTAGTGAAATACTCAACATACAAACCAGAGAGACGTGCCCATATAGTCAGTCTAGATATCTAGGTCAAAATGTGGCCTCCATTTTTGCATCGTAAGGTATTGCCCAGCAATGACCCATGGTCTCCTAGTGAGGACGTAGTTCAAATCCTATTCTAGCAAAAATCTGACAATGAAAAAATCATTGGCCAGATCAATTAGCTGCATTGGCCCCTTAAGTTGCCACCGTTGCTTAATAATGATATAGAATTCCGCCAAGGTTTGTACAACTTTTCCTTAATTTTCTCTGAGAAACGAATTGATAGACCATTTGCCAACTCAGAGACTTCAAAATCTCCATCTTGAATGACCAACTGATCTTCCTCCATAGCAGCAGCGGAAGAATCACCAATATGCTTTTCAAAAATAGCAGAACTCTGGAGCATATCTTTCAAACTAATCGGAGGCACATGTAGGGGTTGCTAAATTTGGTCCAAACTCACCTCATCATTAGGAAGTTGATCATTAGATCTAGGTCGCTTGCAAGAAGCGTTCATGGAAGAAATTCTAGTCGGCCCTTCGCTCTCCGGAGGCTGAAGAGCAGAGAAGAGAAAAGGTGCGCCACTACACGCCACCTTTAGAGCACGTGGAAAAGCCGAGAGAGAAGAACCTGTCTTTGTGGGGCACATTCTAAACCTTAAAGATTTTCAGTAGCGAAAGAGAAGCATCCCAATACCATTAGGCTTTTATAACGCCATAAACCCTGTGAACAGTTCAGAGAGACAGAACAATGATCCACTTCTAGCAACATCGATATTGTTCCCAACTTAACCACTCTTTAATGGGCCATATGTGCAACCAATTCCACATCGGTCACCTTTTTTAATTATTTTTTATATAAAAATTAAAACTGGATATAATCAAAAAATTTAATTCCACAAATTTTTTATTTCGTTTACACAATTTAGGGGTGGACATCTCATTCAAAAAATATGCGTATCAATCGTACTGAACCGATCATTTAGTTTGGTAAATTATAATTTTTTTATTAAAAATTTTACCGATTCGATACGGATCAAAATTATTAGTCAAAGGACTAGAGTGGGAATATCTCTTACCAACGGAAACCCGTACTGAATCGAACTTTAAAATTAATGCATTATTTTATTATTTAGCCGTGTATCAACATGTAAGAGCCCCTCCAGCCATGCATCAAAACCAGGCAAAAGGCCCCTCGGGCTAGCCCATTGCGCCTCCAGCGGAAGAAAAGAAGCCCGGGCAAGTGGTGGGTCCCATGAACCTGGGCAAGCCCAAGGGCAGATCTTGCTTGGGCTAAAGCCCGAAGGCGCTGACGTCATGCGTGACGTCAGCCCTCGCCAATTCAATTTTTTTTTACCGTTGGCGCGTGAATTTCACACGCCAACAGTAAAAAAATTTCACTTCCGCTTGCTGATGTCAGCGCTTGCAGGTCCCAACGGGCAGAAGCCATGTGGCGATTCCCCAGCTCTCCGATCTTTTTTTTTTTCAGAAATCCGGCGATCCTCATTTTTTCCGCCAAAAAAATTGCAAAAAAAATTGAAAAAAATTCAAATGTTTTTAAAAAAATACCAAAAAATTATGTATTTTTTCCCTATAAATACCTATCAATTTAATTCACCTTCCACACCAAATCTTCATACCAACTCTTCTCCTTGCAATATTTTTTCCATTCCACTCACATTTTTCTACAAGTTTCCATTTGTATCAAAAAACAAATGGCCTCTTCTGTCGAAGCCCGAGGCTCTTGGAGTACTATTGAAGATGTTGTGTTGTGTGAGTGTTGGGTGAAAGTTAGTCATTGCCCTATATCCGGCAATGAGATGAAGTTTTCTCAAATGTGGAAAAAAATTCATGAAGAATTTGTTGAAAGATTCGGTTCGAGGCGGACGGAAATGGCCTTAGCCTCCAAGTGGAAAATTTTGAATAAAGAGTTAGGCAAATGGAGGGATGCCTTGGCAAAAGCTAGGGAGAACCATAGAAGCGGTCAAAATCTTACCGATGAGGTAAAATATTTATAATTCTCGTTTTATTCAATTTAATGTATCAATTTTTTTTCTTGCATATTATAATATTTTTTTCTTGCATTTCTAATTTATTTATATTTTGTTGCATAATAATTTTTTTGCTTGCATTTGTAAATGCTTTATATTTTCTTACATATTTATTGTTTTGTTGCATAATCATTTTATTTATTGCATTTATAAAATGTTTTATAATTTGTTGCATAATCAATTATTTTCTTGCATTTCCAAATTATTTATATTTTCTTCTATATTCATTTTTTTGTTGCATTTGCAATTATTTATTTTTAATAGATCGTACAAGCACAAATGTGGTTCGGAGCGACGGGGCAAGGCAAAAAAACTTTCCATAGTCACGAATGTTGGGAAATTGTGAAGAAATGTTCGAGATTCAAAATCATTTGCACTACTCCGCCGGTTATGTTGAATGAGACGCCGCTTCACAATTCGTCAACAACCAATTCGCCATTGGACTCCCCAATGGATCAAGACTCACCACTTCCACGTGCACCAAGACCTATTGGGAGAAAGGCGGCAAAGGCAAAGAGAGGGAGCACTTCGAACAATGAATGTGCACAATTTTTGGAGCAAATGGCTAAGAATAGTGCACTGGGACTTGAGAGAGAGTTGAAACGAGAAGAAGTGGACAAGGCACGACAAGAAGCATTTTCAATTCAAAGGGCAAAGACATAAGAACAAGACATGGAGGATAGAGAGATGAAAATCATGTCCATGGATACCACCCATATGTCTCCAGACACAAAGTCATACTGGAAAATAAAACAAAGGGATGTGATGAGAAGAAAACTTTTTCATGATGACGGACCTAGCAATACGGATTGGTTAAATGATGGAAACCATTAGGTTGGATAAAATGATTTGTCATGTATTAAGAATTGTTGTATTATTTCCCTTTTATTCAATAAAGAAAGCATTAAATAATATGACTAAGTATTAAAAATATTTGCAAATGAAAACAAAGTTTAATTAAAAACAAACCTTATTTTATTGCAAACAACACACAAAATAAAGCATAATTAAGAACAAATAATAATTAAAAACAAAACATAATTCCAAACACACCACACACAAAATAAAGCAATCTTAAAAACAAATCATTAATCTTGTCTTCATCCATTGTGATTGCCTTTCATCTCCCACAAGTGCTCGATCAAGTCAATATGACGCATCTCATGAACATATGAAGATTGCATTTCTTGGTAACGATCAATCATGGGGTTGTTGAATCGACCATCTCGAACTAACGGTTCGTGCTCCAATGGATGTCCATTTGGTCCCATCGGTCTTTCATAAATTCTTGTCAAGGCCGTGTTCATGGGATCCTGTTCGTGCTCCTCTGGAGCTTCATAATCATGCTTATCCTCCACAATCATGTTATGGAGGATGCAAGTCATCATAATGCTTCGCAACACCTCTTCATCATACATCCGAGCAGCGCCCCTAATAATAGCCCAATGAGCTTGCAAGATACCGAAACACCTTTCCATATCTTTCCTGTAACCTTCTTGAAAGGCAGCAAAGCTTTTTTCCTTCTGGGATTGAGGATTCGGAATTGTTTTCACGAATGTCGTCCACCTAGGATAAATTCCGTCGGCAAGGTAGTACGCATCAGAGTATACAGTGTTGTTGATTTGGTACGTGATCTGGGGAGAATGACCTCGCAATACATCATTAAACACTGGGGATTGACCAAGCACATTGAGGTCATTTTGAGATCCGGCCACTCCGAAGAAGGCATGCCAAACCCAAGTGTTTTATGAAGCTATGGCCTCCAGAATTATACTTTTTTGGCCCTTTCGATTCCCATAATCTCATTGTCAAGCTGTTGGGCAATTCTTCCACTGCCAATGCACTGTATAGTGCTGGTTGATTTATTTTGGTATAATTTTAATGCTCATCATAATCTATCAAGTGTTTTATATGCATTGAATTGAATTTTTCAAAAGGTATACCACTTTGCTTCCTGTAAAAACGCCAAGTAGTCAGTCTGGTTTTCCAAAAAGTCAAAAATTGGTTCTATTGTCACTTAAAAACTATTATAGCATTAAACATTATAGATTAGATTTTAAAACAGAAAATAGGATCATTGCATGTGTAACTAATTGATTAGTTACCCATGTACTGATTCACAGTTAATGCGTTGGGATTATTTCCACATTGTGTATTTCGTTCATGGGATAATTTGACTTGACATTCGCTCTCTGGCTTCCTTTAGCACACTCTCTCTAATCTTCATGCACGAGTTAATTCTAAAATGTCATTGATATATTTCTCTGAAGTTTGACGTTTTAAAACAAAACACAAAGAGACAATACTTTAACTCACATGCAATGCCAAGCATACACATGAGTTCAATCCTTTATTATCACATTCTTATCCAAACTGAAGTTGGTTGTTCAATTTTGCGTCATGATTTTCTTGTCCCAATGGCTTTAGCCCATGCTCAGCCTTGGGTTATATTATGTTCTAATCTGAATGTAAACATGTCAAATATTAATTGTCTTATATGTTTTGTATTATGTTACACCCAACACAGTTGATCATACCTAATCATTCAAAGTCTTTTTCTTTCTCCGAGAGCTGCTTCTCTCAGAGTCAACTTCCTCCCTGCACCACCTCTGGGTTTTGGGTTTAGGGTAAGCTCTAAAACTTAATTCTAATGTATCTATGTTAGTTTCTCAGTCGTTCTCATTGTCTCAACCTCTGTCTCTGTATCTCATTCATTCTTGTGTATGTGTGTAGCTAAGCGAGCCCTACAACCCACTTCGTTTTTGTTTTCTCAACATTTATATTTTTGATTTTTTTGTTTTTGTTTCAGTTTCTCTTTTTTACTGTGTCAAAACCATGACCTTGCTCAGGTATGGCGAGTTATATTGGATGTTGGCGCTAAATCTGAACAGATAGAAATGAGTGCAACTTACAAGCGAGATGGACGATCGAGAGATCGATTGAATGTTGGATGCCGATTCTTCCTGTCCTTGGATGCCGATCCTAAATAGAAAGAAGTCGAGACTCGTAAGGTCTATGGAACCGGTGTGGAACCAGCCTAAGACCCTCCGATGCTCAAGTAAGATTGTTGTTTTAAGAGCTCTTGCTGTTGACCATATAGAAGTATAAAAGTCAAGCTGAAAAGTCTTACTTCTGTATTGTAGTGGAAGGGGCCTATTTATAGAGGACATTTTGTGTGCTCTTAGTGCTCATTTTCGATGTGGGACTCGTGGGAGGGCCCTATGAGGTTGACACGAGTCCTTAGATATTTTGGGCGGATACTTCGAGGTTGATTCTCTACAATTGGTAGGGGATGCCGATTGTAGACGAGTTGGGCTCGTAATGGCTGTTCGCAGCTTTGAGACAATGCCATCGGTGGCCGATGCCGATTGTCCGAGGCCTTGGGTACTTGGGCGAGTTTATAAGATCCACGTGTCGTTGTACGAGTGGAGGGTCAGATATGGTACAAACAGTAGTCCCCCAAGTTGCCGATTGAGAAGCTTCTCGGTTGGGGACTTGAATGTGTATTCGGCATTCTGACCCGGACACAATGGTCCCATAGTTGCCGATGGTGGTATGTAGTCCCCCAAGTGCCCAAGGGAGTGAGCTTGGATAAGAGACGGCATGATGTGCCGATGGCCGAAGGCTGAAGCTGATGGCCGAAGCTGATGGACGAAGGCTGATGGCCGAAGGCTGAAGCTGATGGCCGAAGGCTGAAGCTGATGGCTTTGAGAAAAGGCGCTGGAGAAGTGTCTCCTAGAAGGTGCCGTTGGGCATGGCTGAAGGTAATGGCCGAAGGCTGATGGCCGAAGGCTGAAGCTGATGGCCGAAGGCTGATGGCCGAAGGCTGAAGCTGATGGCCGAAGCTGATGGCCGAAGGCTGATGGCCGAAGCTGATGGCTTTGAGAAAAGGCGCTGGAGAAGTGTCTCCTAGAAGGTGCCGTTCGGCATGGCTGAAGGTGATGGCCGAAGGCTGATGGCCGAAGGCTGAAGCTGATGGCCCAAGGCTGATGGCCCAAGGCTGATGGCCGAAGGCCGAAGCTGATGGCCGAAGCTGATGGCCGAAGGCTAATGGCCGAAGGCTAATGGCCGAAGCTGATGGCTTTGAGAAAAGGCGCTGGAGAAGTGTCTCCTAGAAGGTGCCGTTCGGCATGGCTGAAGGTGATGGCCGAAGGCTGATGCTGAATCATTGGGGGGATGTAAAGACATCGCACGCGCCGAATGATGATGGGTGCCGAAGGCCAAAGGCAGATGCCGAATCATTGGGGGGATGTGAAGACATCGCACGCGCCGAATGATGATGGGTGCCGAAGGCCAAAGGCAGATGCCGAATCATTGGGGGGATGTGAAGACATCGCACGCGCCGAATGATGATGGGTGCCGAAGGCCAAAGGCAGATGCCGAATCATTGGGGGGATGTGAAAACATTGCACGCGCCGAATGATGCAACGGTACCGAAGGCCGAAGGCCGATGCCGAATCATTGGGGGGATGTGAAAACATCGCACGCGCCGAATGATGCAAGGGTGCCGAAGGCCGAAGGCCGATTGTAGGAGGTGCCGAGGGCATGGCTCAAAAGGGTGCCGAGAGCACTCGTGAAGGAGAACGACATAGCGTTTTGTGTCGTTTCCCACAGACGGCGCCAATCTGTTTGCGCTAAAACTAGGCAGGTAGTATGTAGGCCAACTTAAAGATGAGGTGGATGTTGAGGGTGAGGACCCTCAGTATGTAAGAGCAATCGGTAAATAAATGGACATGCATACAGAAGACAAATGTACGTGGTTCACCCGAATAATGGGCTACGTCCACAGAGAAGTATGTTCTCATTATAATAATGTGTGTATACATTGTACATAGGGTTAGACCCAAGGGGAAGAGGAAGAATACCGAAGGCCGAAGGCAGATGCCGAAGGCTGTGCTAAAATATGAATATTGGTTTGAATATGTTAGGTTCTTTTTTATTCTTCTCCATAAGGAGGTATATATAAGAGTTTACATGAGTGCTTTACAAGGAATTAGATCTAGTAAGGAATTAGGAAAATATCTCCTAATTATACAATGATTTGACAACTATATAAAATAGGAAAGTAAATCCCTTAATTAACCAAGGAAATAAATCTATAAAATAAGAAAGTAAATCCCTTAATTAATCAAGGAAATAAATCTCCTTGATTAATTAGGAGACTCACTTCAACACTCCTCCTCAAGTTGGTGCATATACGTCACAAATGCCCAACTTGATAAGTGAGTCATGAAATTTGTAGCACCCAAGTCGATAATCCATGCGAATTTTTGAGAACATTAATCCTTTTCCAAGGGTTAACTTTAAGTACCTTAAGATTCGATCAACTGCATTCCTATGAGACACACTGTGCCCATGTGCCATTCTTCTGGAGAGCTCGCATTTCTTCATTCTTGACTTCTTTCCATTTTTTGGTCTTCTAGTGCTTCAATTACACTATTGGGAACAGGTATGTCGGCTAACTGCTTCACAAAGTGTACCCGTGACTCTGATAATCTGTTGAGGGATACATAATTGTTGATGGGATATTTTCCATTTGCATTAAGATCTTCTTCGTAGTGAACTGGAGGTTTACCACGATTCTTCCTTTTTTTTTTAGAATCTGATATGCAGGCTCTGTGCCTTCTGAATGACGTCCTCAGCAGGTGATTGGTGTGGTACTGGAGCTGAAGAATTCTCCAGAGCGGGAACAAACTCCTCAATTTTCTCCTCCTGAGTGTGATGGCAGGGAGATGACTGAAGCGGAAAAAATCTCATAAGATGGTTCAATTTCCTCCTCCTAATTTTGACAGCGTGGAGAGAACTGATCGTTTTCCTCTGGTGACCGGTCGCTGGATTTTGGCAGCCAGTCGGTTTGAAACAGCTTCTTTGGCTACCAATCGCTTTCCACTGGCGACCGGTAGTTTTGAAGCAGATTCTCCGTGTTCAAAGAACTAAGGGGGGGGGGGGGGGGGGCGGGTCGCTTTCCACTGGCGACCGACCATTTGATTTAGGAACTTGATTTGAGGAATTTGATGTATGAATTGGATTTGGATTCGGATTCAGGTTGGAAGGTTGGGATTCAAATTCGGATTCGGATTCGGATTCAGGTTGGAAGGTTGGGATTCGGATTTGGATTCAGATTTGGATTTGGATTCGGATTCAGGTTGGAAGGTTGGGATTCGGATTCGGATTCGGATTTGGATTTGGATACGATATCCATGGCAGCGGAAGGATTTAAAAATAAGAGAAAAAAGATGTGTTTTAGGGTTTCGGGATTCAGGATTCAGGATTCAGGATTCAGAGTGTGTTTAGGGTTTCGGGGTGTGTTTAGGATTTCGGGATTCAGGATTCAGGATTCAGGATTCAGGATTCAGAGTTTCAGGATTCAGGGTTTCGGGATTCAGGATTCAGAGTGTGTTTAGGGTTCGTGTTTCAAGGAATTCGATACGAGGGATTCGGGTTTAGATCTGAATCTGAAACAAGGAATTTGATTTAGGATACGAGGATACGATACGAGGATATGAGGAATGCGATACGATGATACGAGGATTTAGAGAACACAGAAACCCTGTGAACACGGCTAAAGGACACAGAAACCCTGTGAACACGGCTAAAGGACACAGAAACCCTGTGAACACGGCTTAAGAACATAGAAACTTCTCTTCAATTTTCTTCTCCCCCTGAAGAGAAGGGTATGTCAGAGTCAAGAAAGAGGCAAAATCTCCATGATAAAGAGAAACAGATCCTTTTTCACTCCCCCTCCCCCCCTTGAAGAGTAGGGGAGGAGAAATTTTGATATGAGAACTTAGAGACAACCGAGGATCGATTGCTCTGATACCATGCTAAAATATGAATATTGGTTTGAATATGTTAGGTTCTTTTTTATTCTTCTCCATAAGGAGGTATATATAAGAGTTTACATGAGTGCTTTACAAGGAATTAGATCTAGTAAGGAATTAGGAAAATATCTCCTAATTATACAATGATTTGACAACTATATAAAATAGGAAAGTAAATCCCTTAATTAACCAAGGAAATAAATCTATAAAATAAGAAAGTAAATCCCTTAATTAATCAAGGAAATAAATCTCCTTGATTAATTAGGAGACTCACTTCAACAGGCTGAGGGCAGATGCCGAAGGCTGAAGGCAGATGGCCGAAGGCAGATGATCTGGCTGATGGCCGATGATTCGTGGGCTTGTAAATGGGCTCATGGGTAAGCCCATGAGGCCCTAGTAGCCTACCCAACCTCTTTCTTCCTCCCCTCCTTTGAAGGAGAGGGGTCTTCTTTTATAGGGAAGGGAGAGTCCCCTTCTCTTGTGTTTTGTCGATGTGGGACTCCCTTCCCTTTGCTTGGATTAGCTTGGAAATGCTTGGAAATGCTTGGAAATGCTTGGCCAGATATTGTACAAACATTGGACTAATTCATTGATCAAATTTTTCGGGAACTCAGGGATTTTCTCTTAATTGAAATTTTTTACTCTAATTATGATTTTGAGAGTTAGGACTTTCTGCTTCAATTTTGATTTCTGTTTGAGCAATGCAAACTGGGTTGATTTGTGCTTGCTGATGTACACTACACCGTAACTGGGTTTGTTTCTGTTTGGAATTTGGGTGTGTCATTGGTGGTTCGTTCTTTCTATGGTGTAATAATTATGGGGTTTTGGATTTCTTTTAAAGTTCCATTTAGCAAACCAGAAGCGCATCCCAATCCACTGCTGATACTAAATAGTATTTGAGCCATTTGCTTAGATCTCTCACAGTTCCATTAGTGTTGGCTTATTCTCAAACGACTTAAGCTTTTTGAGTTTTGTTAGTAGTTGGACTTTAACATGGTATCAGAGCTTTTGGATTTCAGTTGTTTTCTAAGAATTAGTTGTATAGATGTTCTTGAATTAGTTTGGTTATCTTTTGTTTATTGTATCATGATCACAGCTAACTTGCAGTTATATTTGATTTTTCTGAGAATAACAAGATCAACTTGTTGCAACATTGGGCAGGGGCAATCATTTATATGAAAATCTCCCCTTTTACGCTTATTTGAGTTCACTTGAGTTGTTATTTTAATGCATATTGATCATAAAAGGGAAGAATTTCATGGTTATCAGCGATCTTGGTATTTAAAAAGCGAACGAATATTTTGGCATATGCTATGTTCTTAGTTAGTCATAGTTGTATTACCATATGAGATAAGCTCTTATTGTATTTACTATGTCTTGTTATGCTGCCAGTCTTAGTTGGGTGATGATTCTGGAGCCATTCATCTTTCTTGCAACTTCTGCATTTGTTTGTCAAACCAATGTAACTCAACTATTTCATACTTTCAGTCAAAGAGTATATATCAAGCCTGATTAAATTTCTCCCAAATAATTACGAATACAATTGTCTGAACTGTTCTGTTACTGTTATCTGGTGAAGCCATGCTCAAGTGGTCCTCTGCATCTTGACAAATGTGTAAATATTAATTAATGGTGCTTTGCCTAGGGAGTATCAGCAACACTAGAGGAGCAAGCACGGACTCAGAAAACTGTGTCCTAAAGGCTTTCTCAAGTCCCGGACAAAGATGAGACCTTTAGATGAGACTGAGACTACAGCAGTGTTCGAAAAGCTTTTCAAGTTCACAGGCAACAACCTCAAAAACATCGTCGAGAACCCTTCGCATGAAGGTCCAGACCCAGAATCAGGCCGTTACTGCTTCCGCCTCCACAAAAACAAGGTCTACTATGTTAGCGAATCACTAGTAAAGCGTGCTACAAATATATCTCGGACTCAGTTAGTGTCTCTTGGGACTTGTTTTGGTAGGTTCACTCACGTGGCAGTTTCCACTTAACTGTTCAGTGTTTGAGTTTATTAGCCTCAAATGCTAAACACAAGGTCTGGCTCAAACCTACCTCCGAGATGTCCTTCTTATACGGAAACCATGTTTTGAAAGGTGGTTTGGGGAGGATTACAGAAAATATTGTGCCCGGTGATGGGGTGGTTGTGTTTTCAATGTCAGATGTCCCGTTGGGTTTTGGGATTGCGGCCAAGTCTACCCAGGATTGTAGGAAGTTGGACCCCAATGGAATTGTGGTACTTCACCAGACAGATATTGGAGAGTACTTGAGGATGGAGGATGAGCTTTGAATAACCAGACGAGATTGGACGAGATTCAGGTGGTTTTGACAGATGTGGTGTCTTATTGGGTATGTGGGTTATGAAGTCCATCTGTCAGCTTTTGATCACTATGAGCTTAAGTCCTTTGGGATGTGTATGGCTTTCTCGAATGTTATTTCCATCGGTGCTTGGGAGTTTCTGCTATCAACTCATTGTTAAAAGCTTGGCTTGAATTGAATGGGTACGTGTTTATATAGCTTGGCTTGAATGGGTAGCCAGCCATAAGCTTTGTTGGTGACCAAAGGCTCCTTGTTATGTGGTGATTAGATTTATATTAGGTTACTTTGAGAAAATGTTGAGAATTCATATGTGCTTTTAAGTTGATCAGTTGTTACCCTTTTCCTGAGGTCTCGAATCCCCTCTCTCTCAATAACGCTTGTCTCAAAACACATATCATCTTTAATGAATTTAATTTTTTTTTCATGAAATACATAAACTTCTCTCTAAGGACTAAAGTTGCAAAAGTATATGTAAGCAGGTAATAAAAATCATAATTTAGACATTTTATTTCCAATCCTTTTTATGTTGATCAAAGCATTAGATTTACATATTTTTCCCAGCTCTTTCGTTTCATTCACTCATTAGACATCTGAAGCATAATTAGCCGACCATATTGGCAACATAGTGAATATGTAAGCCGACCACAGGCGGTCGTCAATTTTGTCTCTAATTCTAGGCTTTGGATGAATTTTTCAACTTAAACTACTATAAATAGACCCTATGCGTACCTCAATCTCATCATACTATACCCACTGAGAGCTAATAATAAAAGGTCTTGTCAAAGTTTCCAATGGCATGGAATAAATTTGTCACCCTTATCACCATCCTTGTGGTTCTTCTTCCTACAATCACCGCGGCGAAAGAATTCGTCGTCGGAGATGACAGCGGCTGGAAAACTAATTTTGACTACCAAGCTTGGGCCAAAGACAAAGTATTTCGTGTTGGTGATACACTAGGTATGTACATTTGCAAATTGTATGCATTTAATTATGTAGTTTATGAGAACCAAATTAACTTAATGTGACTGGTTTTACATTTTAATTACAGTGTTCAATTACAAGGCTCCTAATCACAACGTGTTCAAGGTGAACGGAACTGGGTTCAAGGAATGCATTAAGGCAACAGAAAACGAAGCACCACTTTCCAGTGGAAATGACAAAATAGACCTACAGACCTCTGGAAATAAATGGTACATTTGTTCTGTTAAGGATCATTGTGATTTGGGCATGAAGCTCTTCATTACCGTCTCCGACGAGTCGTCTGCTGTTCGTGGCATCACATTGTCTGGTTCATATCAAGCTTTCATGGCCGTCATCATGGCAATCACAGCAATTGCAGCGTTATCCACATAATACAATCAATAATTAATTAAACACCCGCATTTTATAGAGATGTGCGTTACTTCGGTCTGCTTGCATCCGAGTTCATTTTACATTAGAGTAATTTACAATATTACTTTGCAAAAACAAGAAAAAGAACACCCTACGACATTTTATGGTTTCTGAATTTTACGTTCAATAAATAGAATTGCGTAGTGGGGCACTTGAAGTTTTTGTTCTACAACCGTTCGATATAATTGGCTTTTGGGAGCTGCTTTTTATCATGTAAGATGCATTTTTATTGATAGAATTTCAAAGACAATTACTTATGTTTGTTTGTTAGATTCACCATGTGTCCATTCTAGACGTACAATTGAATTTCAAAGAAAAAAAATTAGTACTTTAGTTTTTAGCAAGGCTTCCTCTACAGCGCTTGTAATTCAATGCTCTACTTTTGAAGCCTCTATCATCCGATAGTCCTTATACAAAATTGACGAATAAGAAACAAGTAAATATATATATATATTAATTATGTAAAATGCATAATAGCTAAATGTAAAGGTTCAGGAATCCAAAAACTAGTCAAAACCCCAAAAAGCTCTCTCTCTCTAATACCCCCAAGCCCTCTTTCAACTAGGGGAGGAGGTGGGCACTGCCCCTCCACCCCTCCACCCCTTCTTCTTTCCACTCCTTCTCCTTCCCTATACTGGTATGCCCCTTCTCTCCTCCTTCTCCTCCACCTTTCCCTTTATATGCCCATATCTACATGGATTTTGGGTTTTTATGCCTAGATCTTGTTGGTTTTCCAAGAAATGGCTTTGAAGCAAGTTTGAGTTTAAATTTGTAGTCCCACATTGAAACATTAGAAAACATTTATAATCTTTATAACCCTAGTTTGGCCCACTAGTTTGGTCTAGTTTGGAGTTGTGGGCTTGACCTCGGGTTGACTTGGGTAAATGATTAATTAATAGATATAAACCTTGTTTAATTAATTAATTAATTAACTAAAATTTTGAATTATTTTAAAATTCGAAATTCAAATTTAATTTTTGAAATTTATCAAAAATTGGTTAGAAATCAAAGTCTTGGTGCTAGAACTTTGATTGAAGATAGTTGTATAACTATAAGCATTGACTAGGGGTGAAATTATGTTTCAAGAACTTTGATTTAAGATAGTTGTATAACTACAAGCATTGACTGCACGAACAATCAGTATTTTATTAAACTTCATTATATATTATTGTTGTGATTATTCAATTTTTAGAATTAAATAATAGTATAACTGATTGTTGTTTCGCCAACACATCTGTTTGGATCTGGGATTTGTTTTTTGTTTTTTTTCTTTTCGTTTTGTTTGGTGCAAGGTCTTGGGTAGCTGACGGTGGTGCTCTCTATCTCGATCTAAGCAGGGCGTCAATGTTAGTGGGTTTAGCATCGATTGTTATACTGGTTTGTTTTGTTCTGTTGAAGCAACAACTGTGAAACACCATTGTCGCCATGATATAGTTGTCGTTTTGGGCCACATACACAAGGATTTGGCTCCAATTTAGATTTGGAGTTACAAAAATGGAAGTCTTTTTTTATTTTTTTGGGCTGGGCTGGGCCTGACCAAGGTTTCAAATGTCAAGGCCCAAGTCTACTAGGCCTTTTATAACTTTTTATTACAAATTTCTAGACAACATTAAAAAAAATAACTTAATTCATAACGTGTAAAAAACAATAAGAAGTTTACTAAAACAGGCTAAATATTATTTCATTAGCCAACTTTATTGTTATTTTCATTTATTTTATTCCATTTATTATTTATTATATTTATGGATGGATCATGTCGGGCCTAGACGTCCTTAATAAGTCGGACCAAGTCCAAGTCATAAATGTATAAATATATATAAAACCTAGATCTTCCTTTATCTTTTACCATACTTTTAATTCAATTTTAGTCATTTCATTACAACACAGGTCAAACCTTTCTTTTTTTTTTGTAGCTGTTGGTCCCTTTTTCTGTCAACACTTTTTTTGTGGTTTACTCTAGATTGAGCTGCTCTAGAGAGTAGGAAGGTCATTGGGTTTTCTTTTGCTGATGATTTCTCCTTCAATTTATAGAGAATGAGGTTGGTTAAGTGTTGGGACCAGCAACCAATTTGAAGTACCCACTTGCCATTGATTTTGGTGAGTGGGTTGCTGAAAATACAAGTAAACCCAAAAAAGTTGCTAAGAGGTTTTAATAAGAAATGGCAGAAGTTGTCACTATTAGACTTAAAGAAATCCAAAGTATTAGTCCACTTGCCATTAATTGGTGAGTGACAGCCAAAAGTTGCTGACTAAAAGAAAAAAGAAATGTAGAGATAATGGCCACCATCTCTACTTCTTTCTTTATTCATTCTTTAAGTCCACTTGCATTATTTCTTCTCTTCTTTCAACCTTTTCACATGTGTGTTGAGCTTTGACTTTATTTTAATATTCTTCATCACAAAGAATATTAAAAGTTTTCCATCCATCCCATCATTATTTTATTCTTCTTTGAATCAACTCACTTGTGATGAAGCCCCTCCATTGAAGAAGTGAAACTTGATTAGCAGCTACTAAATTTCTTCTCCGAACATGCCTTGATGCATAATAAACTGGGAATGCTAGATTGATCCAGTTGCTGCAAATTTCGGATATATTGTTCTCCACAAAAGTAGGAACAACATTCATGAAGAACTTAATTCCATTTGAGCAATAGAAAATCTGATTTAGCATGGTTGCAACTAACTGGTCATCACAGACTACGGTCACAAACAAAAATCATGATTCATGCCCTGAAGATTTAATACTTGTGCAAATGATGCCAAATTAGGATATGTCGTAGTAGATATCCAAATGAACAACTTTCACATGAATAACAAATGTTCATTTGAGGACTAGAAGCTAGTCCGAATTGCCATTGTTTTCAGCTTTCATTGTTGCTGGTATGCTTCTTATGTGTTGATGTCGTGAGGATTCCACATTTATCCAAATGATCCTAAATTTGGATATGTTGTAGTAGACATTCTAATGAAAAACTTTCATGAAGAAAGACAATTCATTAGATGAAAAGACCCGACCCAAATTCCACTTTGAAATCTGCATCGAACCCTGTGCGTGTCCGACACCTGGCAGGTGCTGAGCACACTTGACCAAATTGCCCATCTAATGAAATCCAAAGTTTCTTTAGGGTTTGACTTTTGCTAAAAATTCGGCAGAGTCTCCCCTGTAAATTTCTCGTTTCCCAAAACTTTTTCACCTATACAACAAGCAATTTAAATATCCACAACCGTTCAGCATGCACAATAGTAGAATTCATGCAACCAAACATCAAATCTTTATGGCCTCAGGCCTCTTTGTACCAAATAAATCGTTCTGCCATATGAAACTGATCTCAACTTTTAGAACAACATGAATACGTTATCAAATTCCAAAATAACTTAACTGATCAACTTTTCAAACACTTGATCTTATGGCTACACCTAGTAACTCTAGGTTGCCTACGTACCCTTACTAAGGGATCAAGCCATACGTAGTTATTTCAGTAAAACTTATAAGTAATTCAAATCCATCCGCTGAAACTCAATCAAGGGCTATTGATGTTAGAACAATCTCCCATTTATCTTGTGTGCATAATATATATATATAATTAACATATTACTTATCAGTAGGAAAATGATAAAATTAATAAAATAGCATTAACCACATGAAACCTTAATGTCAATACCAACAATTTAAAATAAAATATGTTTCCCTATTTCACATGTAAAAACAAATTCATCACTTACGAGAATAGATATGATTTGTAGAAAATCCGTAAAACTTGGAAACCTTCAATTCTTGTCTCATAAAATCAGAAAATAGGTATTAAAACTTCTACTAAAAAATACCAAGATGAAATCATCAGTTTTAGTTTAAACCTCTTAAAACCAAAATACTCTCCACCTAGGCATATCTTCACTTGTGATCTGTCAATTCCATGATTTTCTATTTATTTCCCACATTATGCCGTCAATTCCTTGTGTCACATAATGTGACACATCCTCACAGGCCTCGGTAACACAAAGTCAACCCGAGTTGCATTCCTCACAGAACTTGGGGGACATGTAGTCAACCCGAGAACGCACATCCTCGCAGAACTCGGGGGACATGTTGTCAGCTCGAGAATGCACATCCTCACTCCACACGGTTCAGGCATCCCTGAAACTTGTGGGGCTTTTTCATGAAGGACAAACTGTTTCAAAGACAACTGGGGGGGTACTCTTGTGGTGGGTTTGAAAACCATAATCCGAAACTTATCATAAACTTTCCCTTATTCCACAAATCCATTTTCCAACTCTTATATCAACATCCCAAAAATCAGTTATCAACTACACTTAAAATATAAACCACATTCTGTTAAGAACTAGTGTTCATGATTCAACATTTTCAAGCCACTGAGTATATATATTAAATTTAAACATATAATATGATATTTAATTACTTTCTCGTCCACACCAAAATCTAGTTGATAAGCCGTTCACAACTTTACACAACCAAACATAGTATAATACCCTTAGAAAGTAAAAGCAATTACCTA
Source organism: Prunus avium (assembly GCF_965620075.1). Lineage (NCBI taxonomy): Eukaryota > Viridiplantae > Streptophyta > Magnoliopsida > Rosales > Rosaceae > Prunus > Prunus avium. Next base: position 2,299,284 of record NC_142290.1, on the reverse strand, counting down.
ATAACTCATAAACATTTGAATAATCCAATATCACCAGTCATATACTTTAATAATACTCATAATAACAATAAATAAATAAATAACAAGATAAACTTTGAATATCAGAATAACACCCAAGAATATCATAAAACACTAAAACATAAATTCATAATCCAAACATAATCAAAATAGTCCACAAATAGTCAAGCCTCGTTTACATGGTCGTTCTAGCACTTTTCGAAAGGTGAAACTACCTCGGAAGACTCACAGTCAACTAAGGGTCAAACTTTCTAAATTGGGTCAACTGGGCCCTCGTTGCCCACGACCTCCCATTTTCGATCTGAGAGTTCCTACGGATTCAACAAGGTTTATTATACCTGTCCTGCACATTTGGTCCGAATCGAACGGTCGGATCGTTCATGATCGCATGATCGGACGATTATCGTTTATCTAAACTTTGAATTATTGAATCGGAGTATCCGGAACTCCGGATCCCGATCCGCGAATTCCTATACAATCCTAGAATTGCCTAGATCAACATAGTTGAAAATGAAGTCGATCCAACAGTCAAAACATATCGAACCTGGATAACGCCTAATATGCGATATTCGATCGACAATCAAACGGTAACCAAATTGAAATCCAAGCATATCGTCCTGCTCGGAACGACATGAGTGTCATTTTAGAACCAAGAGGGACACTCAAACGTTAGTCACCCGTTAAGCTAACGGGTTGTGTTAGTATCATTCGCGAATCACCCGTTAACCCGTTAAGAGCAATGACATTTTTGTAATTTTTCATTCTAAAATAACCTAGCTTTTGTTATTCCCTCTCCCTCACACCGCCACACTCACTCTCTCTGTCTTTCTATCAAGAGATCTAAACAAAAGCTCTCTCTTTCTCCAAGCCAAGCAATCCACGACCTTTCCTCTTCTCTAACCAAAAGGTATGAAAATCTCAAATCATTTGGTCTTTTGCTGAAGATCCATTCCATTTTGATTTTTCTCTTGATTTCCTCAACTTGAAGATCCACGGCTTGTGAAGATAACATTTGAACTTATGCAGCACCTTGATACTCAATATAATATATATAAATCTTAACTAGACTTTATATCCTAATCCTAACCTTGATCCGACATGATGAAAATAGAGGATCTTCTTCACCTATGCAGCACTTTGATACTCTCTCTCTAGATGGGGTGAGAAACTGTTTGAGTGTGTCTTTGCTTTAACGGAAGGGACCACTATATATATGCATTACTCGAATGTCTTGCCCATCAAGGAGCAGCCAAGTGTTCTATTTGCATTAAATTAGGTTGTTTCAATCTATATGGAATTAGGAAGTCTGCTATCTCTTATGTTTTAATTAAAATATCTTTGCAAGAGATAATCCGATAAGCTAGAGTTTTAGCTCTTGATCAAGCTAACTACTTGAGTCCTCATATGGTTAAAATTAAGACAATGAATTGTCTTACAATATAATGCTACTTGATGTGTACCAAAGCATAATGTTTAAGCCGACCATATACTTGCATTAGCAACATAGTGAATATTGTAAGCCGACCATGGGCGGTCTTCAATTTTGTCTCTTATTCGAGGCATATTGGATGAACTTTTCAGCGTCAATATTGATGAGTAATTTTGATCAGCTTATACATACTCTACATCTACAACCCAAATCAATTATAAAAAATAAAAAATCAACACCAAAAAGAAATATTAATTTGGGAATATCAATTTGTATGTTCCATATGCCCCAACAGCCAACCCCATGGAAACTGCTAGCATGACTTCCACAGTAGTCCTCGTAACATTCAACGTTGAGACTAATTTATTCAGGCCAAGTTGATCTGCTTTATGAACTTTCTTAGGCAGAATTATAGAAAGAACACCTGCTTCAAATTTTGTTTTCATATTGCACAGCTTGTACTCTCTTCCTTCAACTGGTATTTCTTTGCTGAAGCGCTTCCATCTTGTTACTGAGGTTCCTTCCAAAACATATTCACGTTCTCCTTCGATCAATATTTTGCCAAACTTGACCTTCACGTTTATTTGGTCCCGTTGGAAGCCTGCAAAAGTTCAAGGGAAACTGAAATCTACTTAATAAAAAGCCGCCCAAGGAATAAGGAAAAATCAATCCGAACTCTTTTTAACCCCCAACCTCCCCACTGACTGAGAAAGATTTTGGTTTTAAATCACGCTATATATACTTATATAATAATAATTCGGGATACAGGAGGGTGAACCAGGAATTTAGATAGGGCTGGGCAAAATTTGTTTTTCTTTCTTCTATATTATAATAGATTCTTCAATTGGTCTAGAGAAATTAGAAACCAAACAAGTTCATTCTTGGCTTTGTGGAATAAAATACAATCAATGGCTGCAGCTTTGTGGAAGTATATGAGTTACGTAGCTTATAAAATTTAAGAAGGGTGGGCTAATATATGTGAGAGTAGGGGTACCTTATCAAATTTGCACCAAATCAGTATTTTACCAAATCTTGCTATGGGCTAGAGCCGGATTCCGAGCCTTTACATTTAGAGTTTAAACATTTACCCCCATTTTGCAAAATCTTGACCATTCTAACCGCTTACAACAAGACACATCATCAAACTTTGAGAAAATTAATTAAAAAATCTAATAACTTCAAATATTGGAAAATTCAATTTAAAACTAAAAAATAACATTAAAAAGTCACATAATCTTCAACCAAAAAAAAAAAAAAAACTGAAATGCAGCTTACCATCCCCACCAACCCCAACACACCCAAGTAGACATACCATCTACCATCTTTTTTCCCACCCAAGCAGCTATACCATCTCTCTCTCTCTCTCTCCATCGCATCTCCTTCTTCCTCCTCACCTTTCGTGAAGAAACCAACAGCCTCCCCCCCCTTCTCACTTTTTGTGGAAAGGAAGGAAGTGGATTTTTCTTTTATGTACAATTAAATAATTATCTAATGAAAAGTAAACTTAAACACTTGTGTTGCTAACATGTCATGTCCTTAAACGGTCAGATTATTAGGATAGTCACGATTTTATGAAATGCTGGTAAATGCACAAAATCTAAATGTAGAGGCTCAGAATTCGCTAGAGCCCACTCCAACCTCTACACAGCTCTGCCAAACAATAAACCGCAAAAAGAAATAAAATCTAATAAAATCTTGATGTTTCAACTGAATTAGCTACAATCTATACTATTGCAAGAAATCAAAGTCTTTAGTGCCTACTTCTTAAATTTAGTAACTTTTCCACGTGTCATAGTATTATTGGTCGGAGATAGCACAACAGTGCTATCCTGGTTGCAAGTAAGTTTTTCTGCAAAGTTAGGGCTTGTGAAATCATGATCCTTAATTACATAGCCAATTAAGAAAAGAAAAAGAAACAAAAAATTTACCTCTGCCCATCCAAAACTTCAAAGGGATGAGGAAATTATATTACCTTGGAGATGAACTCTCAGAGTGTTGCTGGTTTCCCCACTTTGCCATTTGCAAAAGGGTTCGAAATAATCGTAATAATTAGATTTGGTGTCCATGGGAGGATGCCTACATTAATAGCTAGTTTCTTATGGAAGAGAGATATTACTTGTGCTCTAGCTATGAATTAAGTACAGGTCCATTTATACTTTGCCAACAAAACAAACTATATAGACTTTACCAAATGGTAATAGAATCATTCCTTTCTTTCGTTTGCTTTGTTTCGAAAGCTAGGTAGCTCTTTCGCATATATATGGGCCTTCCTTTGCTCACGTTTACACAGCATAAGTGGAAATTATTCTTAACTTCTCTTTCTTATCCAGCACGTAGTATTTTCGATCCACGTTTTATAATATGAGTACATATTTATTGATACTATACTCTAAAATAGAATTTACAAGCAACATGCGTATTTTAGCAAAAAAATTTGGTTTAGGAAATAAAACCTCAAACCTTTATAAAATAAATAAACTAATGGAGAGAAATATCATTAAACAAAGAGCCAATTGATTGGTCAAAAGTGATTTATTATTAGTTTAATGGCTTAAATGCCAATTGTTGCGGCGGTAGCTTGCCGGGTGAGCTGGGTGAGAGGCGCTGGGAGGGTTGCAGGGGTAAGGAGAAAGGTAAAGCGATAGAGTTTTGTTTTTTTTCTTCTTCGTATTTTAATTAAATTTTAAAAAACAATTATTCAAAAATTATTCTAAGTAAAAAAGTGGGCCCTGCACATGACACCTCATAACTTAACAGATTTTCTATGGCGGAGTCACATTGGCTAACTATGCTAAACAAGAGGACCAAATTGGCCAAATTAAAAACACAGGGACTAAATTGGTCAATGGACTAAAACACAGGGACTATTTTAGCATTTAAGCCTAGTTTAATTAACTCAAATTTTAGGAATTTTCAATTTGTTCTATTTAAAATATTAAGGGAAATCAAATTAATTTCCCCTAGAAGGACTAGATCCTGTTCAGTTCCCCAACTACGACTAAAATACAAAATTGAATCACATTCCTACCACAACTAAAATTTTATTGCAATGTACCACCTATATAGCCTTCATCCATAATGAATTTTGTGCCAAACGTAACATGCCATTTGCTTGTGGCTCTTTTTTAATGGTATTTTTTTGAGGTCCAAAATATCAATGTACACTTTTCTTCAAGTGTGCTTGACGAAGAAAAAAAAATCTGTTTTTCAAGCGTGTTGCGCGAAGCACGTACTACTTTTTGGACTAAATTGATGAAGTTAGTCATATATATGGTACATTTGCAAATTCTTTTATTAAGTTGGCCAGTTCACTTAATTTCTCATATGATTAGTTGAGTAATAGGCAAATGGTTGCATATACAACAAGTTACACCTAAGATTTTTATCCTTCTCCGACGTGATATCGTTAATAACTGGCCAGCTCTTTATCCTTCTCCGACGTGATATCGTTAATAACTGTTTCACAATAACGTCGTCTTTTTTCACTTTTAGTTCGCTTTTAGACGTCGGTTAATTCAATGCCGTCGTTGAATGCTCCAAAACGTCATTTTTGATTGACAATTTTATGGCAACAGACGTCTGTTTTTCACAGTTTTATAAGGACCGTCGTTTTATAATACTGAACCAGTATTTTATGTACTGATTGTTTTGTGTCCAAAACCTGCATAATGAAAGTGAAGAAAACACATTACAATTTATTGCAAAATTAATGTCATACAGTAGTGCTGTTTAGGGCATAAATAATTTCATAAATTACAAGAGCATCATTCAATCCATATATCTTCACACCCATCTCGAATATTTTGACTCCCAAACTCACCCACTAGTTCATCAAATGTGTCAACATTTGGCATCCCTCTAGTAAATGGCTCACACTCAATTCTCACATCACCTAAGACATCATCACCAATAACATCATCATTATATTCTCTATTAGGCGCTGATAACACTACCGACCAACCATGATGCATCGGGTCGTCAACAAAAAATACTTGTTTGACTTGAGAAGCCAAAACAAATTGGTCATTCCTATGTCCAATTTTACTCAAATCTACAAGGGTAAATCCAAGTTCGTCGACTACAAGGCCGGAAGTACTATCTATCCAATCGCACCTAAAGACTGGGATTGTAAACTTTTGGTAGTCAAGGTCCCAAATTTCTTGAATGACACCATAAAAACCCATATTTGAGAGAATTGGGTTTTTATCCTTGGCACTAGCAACTTGCATGGTATGTGCAAGTAAATAAACTCCACTATTTTGAACTGTCCGCACATCATCTTGTGCCTTGATGTTAAATTTAACACCTTTAATAAGATAGCTCCTATATAATGGCACTGCCATGTTTGGACCAGCTGCTAGCCACCTTAAATTTTCTGATACCCCATGATTGCCTCCCTCATCAAATTCACTTTGAACCTGCAAATTAATCATATCTTAATTCAATCTAACATAGAAAGAAGAAAATTAAAAGTCCAATATGTTATTGAATAACATATACCTTGAAGTGTAGCCATTGAATGAAAGTGCTATTGTGCTTATCTTGCAGCCACTTTGTTCTCTTTCTAAATTTTGGATAAGCGGCCTTGATGTGGATCATATGTTCCCTACATGACACGAAAAATTCAAGCATTACGGTCCCAAACATATAAGATAAACATAAGGAATAATTTAAAATGGAAACTTAAGGAATAAAACTCATACTCGATATAAGGTAGAACTTCCTCCGTATTCTCCAAGACATATAGATGTGCTTGGTTCAACAGGTCCCGATCAACTAAGCTCACTGTGCAACCTGATAATGGCTTTGAAACTCCTATCTTCTGACTTGATGGCACTCCAATTGTACTAATATCAGATAAATGTTCAGTGCAATATTCTACAGCTTCTTCAGCTATATAACGCTCCGCAATGCAACCTTCGGGATGAGTACGGTTCTGAACATACCCCTTTAGAACTTTCATATATCTTTCGAACGGATACATCCATCTAAAATAAACTGGCCCACATAGACGAACTTCTCTAACAAGATGTACTACTAGATGAACCATGATATCGAAGAATGAAGGTGGAAAGTATTTTTCAAGCAAACACAAAGTAACTACTACATCTTCTTCCAACTTATCTAGCTTGGAAACATCAACCATCTTTGCACATATAGCATTGAAGAAGAAGCACAAACGAGTTATTGCATACCTTGCAGGCTTCTCCAAAACAGAACGAATTGCCACAGGGAGCAATTGTTGCATTAAGGTATGACAATCATGTGATTTAAGACCAAGAAGTCTTGAATCTTGTAAAGATACAAGATTTTTTATATTTGAAGAATAACCTTCAGGGACCTTCATACCATAGAAAGAATTGCAAACCGCTCTCTTCTCTGCTCTTGACAAATTCCAAGGCCCTGGAGGCAAACGAGTACTTCTTTCTCCATACTCGGGTTGCAAATCAGTTTTGACCCCCATGTTCAATAAATCTAACCGAGCAGCAATCCCATCTTTATTTTTTTCAGGGATCTCCAGCAATGTACCAATGATACTATCACAAACATTCTTCTCAATGTGCATAACATCGAGGACATGCCTCACTGGAAGGTATTTCCAATACTCAAGATCAAAGAATTTTGACTTCTTCTTCCAACAAATTCTGTCACCATCATTTTCACCTCCACCTCCCCCTTTTTTCGATCCCCATATGTAATTAATATCTTCAACCATATGCAGCACTTCTTCTCCCCTTAATGGCTCCAAAGGCGTGCCATATTCAGGTTTCCCATTAAAAGCTGCACGTTGCCTTCTATATGGATGATTAATTGGTAACCATTTTCTATGCCCAATGTAACAAATTTTGTGGCCATTTTTCAACCTATGACTAGGTGTATCATCGCCGCATATTGGACAAGCTTTATATCCTTTAACAACACAACCAGATAAGTTTCCATAGGCGGGAAAATCATTAATGGTCCACAGTAATGCAGCTCTGAGTGTAAAATATTCTCCTATGTGTGCATCATACACTCCTCTAATCCCATCCCACAAAGATTTTAAATCATCAATCAAAGGCTCCAAGTAGACGTCTATATCATTTCCGGGTTGTTTAGGACCGGAAATCAATAAAGTCAACATCATGAACTTTCGTTTCATGCACAGCCATGGTGGGAGATTATATGTAACTAAGATAACTGGCCAGCAACTATATCTGCTACTTAGAGAACTGTGGGGATTGAATCCATCAGATGAAAGAGCCAATCTCAAGTTTCTCGGCTCATTACCAAACTCGGGCCATTTATCATCAACAAGTTTCCAAGATGGGGAATCCGCCGGATGAGACATCTGACCGTCAATTGATTTTCTAGCAGCATGCCAAGTCAAATTCTTAGCTATCTCATGTGATTGAAACATCCTTTTAAACCTTGGAATTGGAGGAAAATACCACAACACCTTCGCTGCCACACCCTCTTTCAAGAATCCATCTTTGGTTTCCTTCCACCTTGAGATACCACAAGTAGGACAATTAGTTGAATCTTCATACTCCTTCCTATACAAGATGCAATCATTGGGGCATGCGTGGATTTTCTCATAACTCAGCCCCAATGCACACAAAGTCTTTTTTGCCTCATACAAAGAGGCCGGTATTGTATTTCCTTCTGGAAGCAACTCGCCCTGAAGTATCAATAATTCTGTAAAACATACATCACTCATCCCATGTTTTGCCTTCAAATTATACAACTTCACTAATGCCGATAACTTGGTGTACTTTCTACAACCAGGGTACAATGGTTGATCTCCATCCCCAATCACATTAGCAAACTCATAAGGATCGGATCCAAAATCACCAAAATCATTATCATCCATCTCTATTTCTTCAGACACAAAACTGTACCTACTATGGTCATCATCTTCTTCAACATTTCTACTAGCATTACTAGTTGCAATTGGTTCCCAAGGTTCTCCATGAAATGTCCAATTCTTATAGCTTTGGTCAACTCCATTAAAGTATAAGTGATCCCTTATAATTCCAACCCCAAACAATTTCAAATTCGCACATTTAACACATGGACAACGGATATGCGTTGTAGTTAGAAGATTTTCTACAGAAAATTGCAAAAATGCTTCCACCCCTAACTCATATGCCTTCGATCTTCTATCCGAGTGCATCCATGACTTATCCATCTCCGACACTATATCCTATTATCTATAATAAGGTGAAAAGACAAGCAATGACTATCACTTATAGCAGATTATATAAGGTTTTAATAGCAAATAATAGAGTAAACAGACGACGGTTTTTAAACAACAACAGACGTATTACACATATATAGACGACGGTTTTGAAAAGAAACGTCGTCTAATGCTAGCAAGAAACGACGCCAGCGAACTTGAACCACGACGGTAGTTAAAAACTGCGTCGTGGTATATATTTACAAACGACGGTTTGTTAAAAAAAACCGTCGTCGTATGCATAAAAAGATATCGAAATCCCAGTTTATTTTCAAGAACCCAAAATATATTCAAAACACAACATATATAAGGTGAAAAGACAAGCAATGACTATCACTATAGCAGATTATATAAGGTTTTAATAGCAAATAATATAGTAAACAGACGACGGTTTTTTAACAACAACAGACGTTTTACACATATATAGACGACGGGTTTTAAAAAAACGTCGTCTAATGCTAGCAAGAAACAGACGCCCGCGAACTTGAACCACGACGGTAGTTAAAACAAGCGTCGTGGTATATTTTTATAGACGACGGTTTGTTAAAACAAGCGTCGTCGTATGCATAAAAAAGATTTCGAAATCCCAGTTTATTTTCAAGAACCCAGAATATATTCAGAACACAACATATACATTAATACTAAGCACGAAACCAACATATACTAAGCATGAAAACATTAAATCCATTCCCGATTCATAATAACAGAGAGTATTAAAAGATCCGACAACATTAAACCCTAAACCCGATTCATGAAAATAATAAACATTAAATCCATTAACCCATACCGTCGACAACATTAAAACATCACAAAACCCTTTACCACAGAACTGAATATCATTCAATGAATTTACAAGCATGAGATTAGGGTTTGCACTTACAGGTAGGCAGAGCTCACAGCTTATGACCAACTTGGATTCGACGGAGTTGTAAACTTGGCCAACTTGGATTCGACGGAGAGACCAACTTTGAATTAGAGTTGAAGTGAGAGAGCGGAGCGAAATGTTTTAGGACACAGAAATTTTGGCAACTTGTATAAGAGTTAGAGCGAAATCTGAAAATTTTAGGTCGAGGTGAAATTTTTAGAAAGCGCGCTTTTTTAAAAACATCGACGGAAACAAAAACACAATCGTCGTTAAAAGTTCAACCTAAACATGACGCTTATTTTAAAAATGACGTCGTTGTAAATATACTTACGACGCAAAACCAAAATACCGTCGTTAAACCCTAATAGACAAATATAACCTAAACCCTAAACCCTAATAAATAAAACAACAATTATATATATATATATATTTTTTTAAAAAAATAATTTCTCCAAAGGGATTAGGGTTTTATGTCCTAAAATATCTCGTCCATAAAACCCTAAACCCTAATCCCTTTTCTAAATTTATATAAACCCTAAACCATGAAAGTATAAGTGATGTTGTGACTCATGAAAACATTTCTCTTTTTGGTTTTAATTTTAAATTTGTATAACTCAAACTTAATTTTTTAAAGCTTAAGGGGGAAGAAAATATCTCAATGACTTCATAGGAGTTGACGTTGCATTTTTTGGATTTATTTTCAATTTATTATAATTATTTTGAATTAAATAGAATAAAATATTATTAATAAAACCCACAAACCACGTCGGCGTTAATAAATTAACGACGTTTTAAATTATAATAAACGACATAATTTTTAAACAAACGTCGTTTAAAGTTAAAACCATGGCCATTTTTACACAGAAAACGACGTACAAACCATTTTCCACAACCTAAACGTGTATATGTAATTAATACACGTCGGTATATTACAAAAAACGACGTGTTAAATAATATACCATGACGCGAGAGATTAATTTATCGACTTATTATTTTGGAGCATACTACGACGGTACCTACAACACTACTGTCGTGTTTATTTACCACGTCCTAAGTTCAAATTACTGTCGTATTTTTTCAATTTATACGTCTGCCTTCTCTGTAAACCGCCGTCTTATTTTTATAGCTTTTTAAAATTAATTAATTTTTCTTTTATTTTGGTAATATCTTTCTTAACATAAAACAAAATTTAATTCTCAATCCTCAACAACATTTTCATCTTAAAAGGCAAATCTCTTCGTGTTAAATATTGATCAATATTTACACAATATATGTACACAAATTTGGCAAATACATCGTGGTTTCTTTTCTGCCTTCACCCTCAGCTTGTTCAACTGTTTCTTCCTCTCATATGCAAGCTGGGCCCTCTCCTTCCTCTTGTTCTCAAGCTCCTGCACAGCCACAGATGAATATCTAATAATTTCATAAAATCAAAATCAACAAAGTGTGAAAAGCTCACTCCTCGATTCCTGGTTACATTGTAGTCCCCTTTTCCACAGTGATCAACTTCAATCCTCCTGTGTAGCAGGGGGGAACCAGCCTTAGATCCTGTTGTGGGTTGTGCGTCTGCAAACCCATGCAGGTTCTAAAGCTGGTTCCACCCTTGCTACACAGGAGGATGTAGCAAACCCATGCTTGGTCTTGTGAGGAATCATTCTGCAAACCCATTTGCTTTCAGAAAGACAATTTCTTGTGAGGAATCATTCCGCAACCCTAATTGAAAACTGAGAGTTAAAAAACGCGTGAAAAAATCATATTTAAACAAATTATATAAGTACAACGTCGGTTCTAATATACATAGCGACGTCATATTTTAATAATCAACGTCCGTTTAGATAAACAAGCGCCGTCATAACTACATCGGAAATCCAAAAGTCACTTGGCGAGTATTAAAAAGAGAACGACGTCGTTTTCAGAACCCCAAAGTAACCACGTCGGTTTATTAAAATTCAGTCGTTCGGCAGTTGTGATAACTACGTCAGTTATGAATTATTTACCGTCATTATAAATTTATAATACGACGGTTTGTAAACCCTTTTACGTCGCTTGGTAAAAACTATGACGTTGTTATGTGTGTACAACGTCATTTTAAAGAAACCAAGGTTTAGAAATGCGCTCTTCATAAATCATCGACGGAAAACAATAAAACCGTCGTTAAATATGACATCTATACCCTAAACCCTAAACCCTAAACCCTAAACCCTAAACCATAAAATATAAACCATAAATTATATATATATTTTTAAATAATTATAGAAAAGGATTTATGGTTTTAGGGCCTAATATATATTAACCATAAACCCTAAACCCCAAAAATAAACCTTCATCCCCCTAAACCCTAAACCCTAGACCCTAAACCCTAAACCCTAAACCATTAAAGTATAAGTGATGTTGTGACTCGTGAAAACATTTTTCTTTTTGGTGGTAATTTTAAATTTGTATAACTCAAACTTAATTTTTTAAAGCTTAAGGGGGAAGAAAATATCTCAATGACTTCATAGGAGTTGACGTTGCATTTTTTGGATTTATTTTCAATTTATTATGAATATTTGAATGAAATGGAATAAAATATTATGAATAAAACCCACAAACCACGTCGGCGTTAATAAATTAACGACGTTTTAAATTATTATAAACGACTTAATTTTAAAACAAAACGTCGTTTAAATTCTAAACCATGACCATTTTTGCACATAAAACGACGTACAAAATATTTTCCACGACCACAACTCTTAACTTCTCGCCGTCTAATATCAAAAAAACAACGTCGTCTATAGAACCAAGAGCGTCGTTTGAAAAACCTCTTACGTCGCTTTTTTAAAAACTGTGACGCTGTTATGTGTATACAATGTCTTTTTGAACAAACTACGGTTTTTCACAACATGAAAACCTCAACAAATTTACAGGGACGTTGATTTCAACAAAAACTTGGGAATTCTAACCAATTTTGTACAAAAACTTGTCTAATTCTAACAAAATTTGTACATTTTATAAAAATGTTTAAGTATGCTAAAATTCCTCTACTCCATATGAACACACACAAACTCTGCCCATTCTTTCCTAACTTCTTCAATGGCAGCTTGGGGGTATGGCGCTTGATCCTTTCCTTTGGCAAACTGCAGTCCATAAACAAAGATTAATCTCACAGACGACGCTATTATTCATTCACCGACATAGTATATATATTCAACGACGGTATTTTTAATTTACCGTCGTTGATAATATAAAAACCCACATAAAAATAAATCTGAAAATTGTCTTCTTACCATCTTCTCAAATTCCAGGGAAGTATCCTTTATGATGTCTCTCATAAAGCGCATGACATAATACCCGCATTCTACACTGCTTGGTTGCTTTGGAGTGCCGGGCAGAGTTTTCCAGAGAGGTGTTTTACGGCCTACTCTGCCTATGTGTGTATTATACATTTTTAGAGCAGAGTTCACAATGTTTTTCCCGTCCTCATCCACAAACCGATTTCCAGGCAGTGGATCCAGAAAATATACGGTTTCCTTCTTTGCTCTTACAATGATCAAGACCCAATGACGGCTGCACAAAATAAATATAAAGGTTAAATAGTGTTATATGCAGAGCATCATACAAACAAAATCCTGTTTTTTGTTTTGGAGACTAACCCTGGATTGTAAGGCATCAGGAAAATCTGTTCACCATCTGTTTTTTGAAGACGATTGGCTACGAGACGTGATCTTTCAGTTAATGAACCAGCGTCAACACTAACTAGAGCAGGGTCTATAAAGCCAACCATATTCACCATATTTGCAGCTTTCAGATGATCAAACAGGCACCTAAATATATGAATTGAAACCATGAGTGTTTTTTTTTTTAAACAAAAGGAGAGTGTCAAATGAATATTTGATAAGGACAAACCTCATATATATTGCAACGACAGTAGCCCCAATTTCTTCCATGCCAGCAAATTGGGTAATATCTTCATGCAAGACGAAGGTGTTACGATCTATGCCAAACACCTCCTTCTCAATCATAAAGCTCATAGCCTTCTCCTGAGGCTTTAGTGTCGATTCAACATAACTACAAAGGGATTGTAAAGAAGATGGCAACTCCAGCTTTGTATAATCTGGTACTTCAGTACTCTGTTTGAACAAATAAAGCAACATAAGTGACGTGGTAAATAAATAACAACGACGGTTTAAATAACAAAACGTCGTCTTAAAATGAGTTACACGACGGTAACAAAATACCGTCGTAATGAATACTTTATTACATCGTTTAAATAAAACCGACGTCTAATTCAAATGCAAAATTCATAATTAATGAATTTACCTTTTCAATTTTCTTTTCTCCAACACTGGATTGCTGTTTTAATAAATAAAGAGATATATATATAAGAAAGATTGTACAATAATTTAAACATTCAATTAAAACAAACGACGGTTGAAAGAAAATATAGACGTCTGAAACTTGAAAAAGAAATGAAAAAGGCAAAGTTAAGAGAATTTACCTTTTCATCTTTCTTTTCTTCAATCTTTTCACGATCCCCAGATTTCTGTTATAAGAAATAAACTCAATATATATAAGACATAGTACAAAAAGGGCAAAAAAAAAAAAGTAAAACAATTAAATTAAACCGTCGTGGTAATAATAACAAACGACGGTATTTAATAATTACAGACGTGTATATTTAATCACACGACGGTAAATAATAAACGTCGTCGTATTTCATATACTACGACGGTATCTAAGCTTGTACAACAATTTAAACATTCAATTAAATAATTGCAGACGTGTAACATTCATTAAACGTCGTGGTAATTCCTTTATTGAAAAAAAAAAATTGAAAAAAGCAAAGTTATGAGAATTTACCTGTTCAACTATCTCAAGTATCTTTCCTTCTACTCTCTTTTCAACTTCCCCTTATTTCTGTTATAAGAAATAAAGAAATATATAAATGACATTGTAGAAAAATTAAAACAAATAAATAAACCGTCGTGGTAAACATTAACAGACGACGGTAAATATAAACAGAGAAACAGAAAATTCAAAGTTCAAAGACGTTACCATTTCCTCCTGCTGTTCCCCATTCTTGGCAGTATCCTCCTCATATTGTAGGGCTCTAACATCAAGTGCCCCAGAACAGCTTGCTTTGTCAGACATTGGATTTTTGGGACTTTGCCCTTGGATTTGGGACAATGTATTCAGTTTCAGCAGGCTTGGATCAAAATTGGGGATGATTTTTGAAAGCTGACTCAGCAAATTTTCCCTCTCAGCTTCTACCAATTGCTTCGTCCTAGCCTCCATCTTTAAACTCTCTTCCCTTGATCTAGCCTCCATTTTCAAAGTCTCTTCTTGAAGGACAAGTCTTACACTTTCCTTCAATTGATCAGCAAACCTAACCTTCTGTTGTCTAGGTAAGTTGAAGTATTGCTTAGGGGAAACCCCAGCCCCTACACCTCTAACTCTTCCTGGATGCTCGGGACCCAAAGCCATTGTCAAAACATCATTGGATCCTGACAGAGAAATTGTGCCTTCAGAGACTTGCTTTTGCAAATCATCCTAACAAAAAGACATAATAAAAAGTCAGAATAAGGAAACAAACGACGGTTATTTATAAAAAATAGACGTAATATAATATTTCACACGACTCAATAACATAACAATCGACGTAATATAATATTTAAGACGACGCTAACTAAATACCGACGTTATTAATATATTAACACGACGTCAATAATAATACACCGACGTCTTATGTTATAATTACAAAAAACAGAGCATGGATTCCAGATTCAGACCTTTAACGTCGCCTTTTAAAATATTTCGACGTAGTAAAACTTTTCACACGACGGAAAAATATAACAGCAGACGTAATAAAATTTTTAAAACAGAGTGAGTAGGCTTACAATTAATTTTGCTTTCTCTGCAGTCTTTGGATCCGGGATGTTACCATGTTTGTCTTCTCTTGCTTTTTTCCATAAGGTAGATCGATCAATATCTACCCCAGGCATGATTTCCTTCAAGTCCTCCTTAAAACCAACATATCCTTTTCGAGACAATCGATGATTGTACTCGAGTTTCTCCCTCCTCTGTGATTGTTCTTCATGCACACCCTCAAATTCTTTAGATAACCTTGAAGCTACAAAGGCATCCCATTGAGCTTTCTCTATGAATTTGTATGTTTCAGGGGGCTGCCTTAATCTATCCTGCTCCTTGATGAATGGAAGGATATGAAACCTCGTTAGTGTGGACTTGAAATCTTTCCATTTCTTGGCGGCAGAAGATAGCACCATTTGCTTGCCCCCTTTACCAACCACAAAAGCCATGTCAACGGCTTCCCAAATCTGCTCTTTTATATCCTTGGATATTTGAACCCATTTCTTGTCCACAAGTGGGACTCTGGAGCGTGCCAACACACCAATGTAGGACTGCATCTCATTATGTGCACGGCCATAAGGTTTCCCTTCTTCATTGTACTCAACAACAGGCTTGATTTTCTGAATTTTTCTCTGCACAACACGGGGCATTGTGCTCATACCCCGACCTGACTTTGCCTCCTCATAAATAGTTGCCGTGCTGGCTGGTTCTGTCTCAGAAGATGAAAGAAGCTTCATCTTCTTCGAGGCCTTGGTTTGAGGATTTACAACTCTAAGCTCCTTCTTCGAGGATTCATTTTTTTTCAAACCAGACTCCTTACTTTGGGATTGAGAAACCATGGTTACAGACAAATTAAACCTGCAAGTGAAAATATATCAGTGAAATTAAGAAAAACCACGACGATTATTTATAAACTACGACGTATTATAATATTTCAAACGACGTAAGAACAAAACAAACGACGTAATAATAAATTTACACGACGGTAATTAATCACCGACGTGATAAAATATTACAACGACGTCAATAATAAACAACCGACGTCTTATGATATAATAAAAACAGAGTATTAAATATTACAACGACGTTAATAATAAAGATTCGCCGTGGTATTGAAAATAAAACGACGTAAATATTAATATACCGTCGTCTATACCACAAAAACAAATTAGGAACAACGTAAAATATTTTCAGCAGAAAAATAATTAAAAAGATTTTCGAAACAAAAACCATTGTTCAGAGAAATCAAACATGCGATGAAAGCTTGGAAACTTAAAATGATATCCTTAAAAATCAAAAACAAAAAAAGGATATCATTTTAAAAAACAACGACGAACACTTTCACACGACGCTAGGGTGACTGACGAACCGTCGTGGTCTATAAATCTAACCACGTAAATAATAAGCCACCGTCGTCTTATTTAGTTGAAGTAAAAGAACCAGAGTAGTGTTCAAACTTGGAAACTTTTCGTCTTTGTCTGCAAATTTTATCAAACTTGGAAAGAAAAAATGTAAAAAGATTTAAAAAAAAGAAAATGATATGCGCATGCAAAACAGGAACAAAAATCCTTCCAGAAATGCTTACCCTTTGCTTGCGATGAAAGCTTTCTTCTGGAGTTTGGTGTTTCAGTTCAGAGATGAAGACGAAGAGGAGATAAGCTTGAAAGTTTGAAACAGTTCTTGGAGAATGAAAAATGAGAAAAGCTTGAAAGTTTTTCTCGGGTTTGGAACCAATGCAAGTATGGGTCAGGAAGGCGAAAAGTTTAAAATAATAAAAAAAAACCTTTTCATAACAACGACGCTATTAATAGTATGCGCCCTAGTATGATACATTATACGGCGCTATTGTTAACACTGCCCTATAATATTACTTTCAACGACGGTATGTTTTAAAGAAACGACGTTTTGAAATCGAATTACACGACGCATGTTTCTTCAAAAAAGATGAATCGTCATTTTCCAATTTACCAAACGACCTTATATTCAATAATAACGACGTTAAAAATTAATACCACGTCGTTTTAATTACTCATACCGACGTGCAATTTTTTTAATTACACAATAAATTAATTTTCCAAAAAATTACAACGTCGTTTTTATATAGTGTCGTTGTTAAATAATTTATACGACCTTATTTTAAATTTAAAGGACGTGTATGTTATATATAAACGTCTATATTTTAAAACACCGACGTGGTATATAAGATTTGTTTATAAATAATGGGTTTTCTGTCTTTCTGTCGTCTTCATTTTTCAATTAGGGTTTCAACTTTTTCTCAATTCTCTGGAGGCACATCACCTCTCTGTCTCATCTCGCTTTCATTTTTCAGTTTGGATGTTGATGTGTGGGCGCGTTTGTGTATCTGAAAGACACAAACACGCACACATCATCTAAATATTGTCTTTCTGCACAGAAGGAGAACAAGGTCTGCATCAGCCCTCTTTCTCAGCTCCTCCATGATGGGGTTCTCTGGGTTGATCTCCATGGTCTTCTTGCTCGACATGTACCCAGCCGCTCTGTTATCCCTCAAGGCCTGAGCCTTCATGATTCTTTCCATGTTGGCAGTCCAGCACGGTCAGACGGTCAGACACCACAACCTTCTCCACTCTGTCACCCAAAACATCCTTCACAACCTTGCAGAGTCCCTCAAACTTCTCCTTCAACTCTTCCTTCTTCTTTGCCTCGTCTTCACTCTCATCAAGCTTGAGACCTTCCTTGGCGGCTGAGACAAGCTTCTTGCCCTCAAACTCCTTGTGAGAGTAATTGGCACATCATCCACTTCTAAAACATTGCCTTTGTTCATTCTGGTTCGATTATGATGAGGAACAGAGTTCATTCTGGTAATGATAGACGAATAATTGCATAAAATTTGTACGTCGTTAATTTAACAAACCGTCGTGGTTAGTACAATTATGCGACAGTAGAGTTATGGATACTGTCGTAGTATATTATAATTAAAAAGTCGATAAATTTATATTTACAGTCGTGGTAACTTAATTTAAAGCGGCGATTTTTTTTGTAATTAACCGTCGTAGATTCCTTTGAATTTATGCGTCGCTGACTAAGAAAATTGGGTCGTGTTTATTAATTAATTAACACGGCGTCTTATTTTTATATCGTCGTCTTTACTTTCTACGGCGGTGATTTCATAGATGCAGTCGTTGTTTTTAGGTTCAGATTTTAACTCTGAAAATACCTTTGTAATAAGATGACGCTTTTTTAATTTGGTGCGTCGTGGTTTCAAAATATCTATACGTGTGCCGTTTTTTAGGTGTTTAAAGTATGTTTCTACGACGGGTTTCTATTACCGTCGTCTTTTAAAAAACAACGACGGTTTTTTGATCTACCGTCGTTGTTTACTGGTCGTCTTTTGCCCTTTTTGTAGTAGTGGCTCCAACAAAATCAATGAATACGGTGCTTTAAGAAAGCACTTAAATTTCAATAATTTAATTGAATGATCAAATGATATCGGATTCAAGTGATTTTTTTGTAGAGATGTTCTTTGAATGAATATCTACAAAATATATGGTTTGGATTAGTGAAATACAAGGCGAAGTGGGTTCTATAAGGGTGCCCTCAAATAATCCCTCAACGGAAGCTCTCTCTCTCTCTCTCTCTCTCTCTCTCTCTCTCTCTCTCTCTCTCTCTCTCTCTATATATATATATATATATATATCATATTTAAATTATGAGGTGCATAGGTATTTCGTTCCCCCTTTACTCTCCTAACGTCATCGAGCTAAATGACTTCGTAACCTTTTCATAGCATAGTAAAATGAAGGTTATGCACTAACGCTCTCAGAAACCCGAAGACAAACTTCTACAAGCTAGGGGCCAACCTTGCCTTTAAGAGGGTAGGGGCACGTCGGACCCCTGACGAATAATACGTACTTAGGAAGTTCACAAATTTTTTTTTCCTTATGTTCCCTTTCTATATTGATGAAGAGGTTGTTGAAGAATATAAATCACACATCGGAAACTTGACAAAATAAAATACAAGATATAATGAATGGTTTGACTACTAATATCATCGAGGCCTTTTGTGATAAAACCCCACACTTGCTAGGCTTTGTAGGTTGTTAAGTTGGGGATAATATCAGTGTTGTTAGTAGTGGGTCGCTGACCTGTCTCTCTGAAATTTAACATCGTATCAGAGCTAGGTTGATTGACTGGGCCTGAATTAGGCCTTTACCCTTACCCAATATGTGGTGTTCACATGTTGGGTTTGAATGTTTATCCATACCCCTTACCCAATATGTGGTGTTCACATGTTGGGCTTGAATGTTTGACTCCGATGTTGACTTCGTCTCTCTGAAATTTAACAATGGTGACCTCCCAACCCAACCTCATCTTCATAATCTCATCCTCATATCCAACCCAACCCTATTCATATTGCTACACAGAAAATGTAGATGGACGGTTTGGTTTATTTTTCTTTTCAATTTATATTTTACTTTAATTTTTCATTATTTATTAATATTTTAGGCAAGATGGCTTGTTTTAACCCTCAAATTGATAGCCAAATTGACGGAATGTGATCGAAGCACTCAATATGGACGAATGAAAGAGTTGGAGGACCTCATAACCTCAAAAAACACATTTGTGGACGAAATTGAAAATCATGTATAAATTCAAGGATTACTTATGTTAAAAACCCTTCATGAATATGTATTCCTAATAGTGATATGACGTTTTTTTTTTTGGAGAATGATATGGCTTCTATAGATTGTTAATGTAGGAAAATTTTGCAGCAAAAATGAAAATTGATTGTGTAATGATGAAGACTCCTGGGCACTCAATATCAAGTCCAAGTGTTGAATCCCCAAAAATCACTTGTATAAATTTTTTTTTTATATATATATGAAAATTGTTGAAGGGGTCTAGTGGAGTGGAAAATTGCCTTGACTTATAGACCATTGTTTTCAAGTTCAAATTCCCATGACACCTTGAAATAGTGTGTGAGAAACCCCCCTCCTTCTTAGGGATGGAGGGAGCTAAGGCTTGGGGTGTCCTATGCCCCCTCTCAATGTTATTGAGACCTTGGTTTGCTTAATGCAATTACATATCCTTTATCAAATTTCAAAGTGCCCTTTTCTTGTTTTTATGCTTTTCTTCTCTCTCTACCCATTCTTAATCTCTTTTTATCTTATTTTGACTCTGATTGCATTAATAAACTATAATTCGAATTTTCTTAGTGTGTATATTTAACGAAGTACATTTATTATCTTTTGCTAGTATTGATGAGTAGATAGTTAATGTGATATGTAAATCAGGGTCGTCCCTGAGATTTTGAGGGCCCTGTGCGAAACTTAAATTGGGGCCTCACATAATCTAATACAAAAATACTATAAAAAAAAAAAATTGCCATAACTTAATGTTATAAACAATTTTTTTATAACTAAAAGTCACCATCAATAAATATGTAATGACAATTAGAAATCAAATTCATAAAAATTTAAATGTGTCCATTTGATAAATTTAAATGTTTGGTACAAAAATAACCTCCTTGTGCCTGCCCCTATAAGGTCCCTTGCTGCCTCAAATAAGCAATCTCTGGTTAATAGGAAAAAAAAATTGGCAATCACAAATTAAAGAGTAGCATAACTATTTGATTTTGAGTGGTCTTTATGAATTTAGGAATTATGAATTTCTCTTTTTGGTGTTGAAATTCCTGAAATTGAAAGAATAACAAAAATGGTCAAAGGACTGAAAAAAGAACCAAAAGAAAGATTGATGAATGATGATGATTACTTTACCAGAAAATCAGAGTTTAAGAGAAAGAAAAACCATGAAGTGTTTTTGGTTTTGAAGTAAAAAGTGTTTGGGGAATATATATACTCTTCTTGTTGTTAGCTTCGATGTTTCGCTTTTTTTCTTTAAAAGGCTTTCTATTTTTTTTTATTGATATTTATAATAATTATGTAAAGTTTGTGGTTATAAAGCAAAAATAATATGAAAAAAGCCAAATGGACTGACTTCAGCGAGAATTGAACTCTGGCGCTTCCGACAAGTGAACATGCGCTGGAGCCAACTCCACTAGACACGCTCTTGTGCAAGTATTTTGCACGCTATACTATATATACAATTCCTATAATATTAATATATACAATATAAAGAATTTTTTTTTGGGGCCCTCAAGAATCGGAGGCCCTGTGCGGTGGCGCCACTTGCACCACCCCAGGGCCGCCCCTGATGTAAATTAATAGAGTATAGTAATCAAATTTAGCAATGTTGGATCAAGTAAAAAATTAATTCAAATGTCACAGGAAAGAAAAATATATTTCAATATATAAGGTGACCCCTCTGTAAAAGGTTTATGGCTCCGCCACTGCTCCCTGCTGTAGTTACTATAGCTTGTATTAAAAAAAATATATATGAAAATTGATTGGCATAACTTTTAGATTATGAGAGGACCCACAGCCATGGAACCCTCAAAGAAAAAGAACCATAAACGAAGGCCATATTATAAAATTACCCGTTTGTATAAAGCATGTACATGCAACTAGAAATGCATATGAATATTGACAAAGGCACTAGACTCATACGAGTTTGAATTGATTAGTGCTTCTCAATAGCGTGCTTAGATGGCAAGCATTTGAAGGTTACGTAACCTCCAACAGCCACGCCCACAACAACAGCTACTACAATTCTCAGGATCGCCATTTTACTAGTTTTCAGCCTCAAAAGCAAGCTTTTGTTGACAACTGAATCAGATGCGTCATTTGAAGGTTTCTTTTTTGGCAGCCTTATTGAAAGAACGCCATTACCAAACCTTGCATGAAGATCGTTGGTGTCATAAACATCACAAGGCACTTTGAATTCTTGGCGGAAACGACTCCATCTGGTTCCATCCACAGGACGCTGGCCTTCAATCTTTATGGTCTCTTTCTCGTCATTCAAGCATACATTGAATTGCGCAATCTTGAAACCTAATACGTACCGACGCAAATTATACAACAAGAAATCATTACCTTCCAAAACTAGTTATAAGTAACTCAATTTCTTCAGAGAAAGATTTATTTTGTGCTTTCCTCACAAAAGTGAACTTTATATAACAAGAGTGAACTTTATATAGACTCACTAGATGATATTTTGTGCTTTCCTCGATTCTCCTCTAATGAAGCTTTATTCTTTAGATTCAAAAGTTGATTTTTTTATTTGTAAATTGCAAGCTATAGTACTGTATTTTCTTCTCTTTCTTTTGGACAAGATGATAATGAAACTACTCTAATCTACACGTTGAGGGATTCGAACTCGGGTGGTGGGTACATTATCCGACTCAACTAACCTAACCAATAGAAGAAGTCAGTCGTCTCAGGTTACTTTACTTGAGGGTTTTTTAGAAACGTTAGCTTTCGATTGACCTTTCATTGATGGTATGTCAAAGCTGAGCACGTAAGGTGATGGTTTTGTTCATCTAAATTCCCCAATTTAAAATGGATGACCGAACTTTGTTAAAGAAAAATAGTATGAACAATGGTTTTAAATTATATAAAATAAAATAATAAAAAAAGTATGAGAATCTCGGAAAAAGAATATTTTTTTATCAATAAACGCATTTTTTTTTAAATTTTATAAATTGGGGATCACTGAATTGAATTTGGAACTTCTTTTAACACAACCGATAGAAATACTATTAAATTACACATGTTTGGCGATTAATATACGTAACCATAATTTCCACTATCACCAACTTTCCAAGCTTATATATTCAGATACTTTTGTTCCTTTTATCATAGCATTTTCGAGCATATTGTCCTTATAAAGCAATGCATCACGTCCGGACCATAATAAAAGGAACTATAAACAATAAACACAAGGATATCTAGAAAAAAAAATTAAAATAGGAAATTACCATGGAGAGGAATTTGGTATGTATCGTATTGTTCCTCTCTTTGGAACTTGCAGTCACTACTACAAAAAACACTTTGCGCGACGAATGATTTTTGGTCGCGCAAGTTCTGCCGCGCAAAACTCGTAAAGAATGGGTTTGCGCGACGGCGAAAATTCTTCGTCGCACAAAGCCATTTTGCGCGACGAAGGATAACAACTTGCGCGACGAACCATGACAATTTTGCGCGACGAAAATAACAACTTTGCGCGACGAATCCTGAAAACTTTACGCGACGGACAATAACAACTTTGTGCGACGAATATTAATTACTTTACGCGACGAATATTATATACTTTGCGCGACGAATATTATATACTTTGCGCGACGAAAGTTAATGTCGCGCAAGTGTACTTTTGCGTGACGAATGTTAACGTCGCGCAAAGGTTTGCGCGACGAAATATTCATTTTTTAAAATTTTTGTTTTTTGAAAATTTTAAACTAAAATAAACTAATTTAATAGTTTGCGCGACGAAATATTTTGTCGCGCAAGGTTTTTGACATTTTTTATTATTATTTCTCTTATATCAATTTCATTATATTAATTTTTTAAAATTTAATTTAATTGTATGATTTTATTTTTCTTAATTACTTTAATTTAAATTGACATATTCAAAATAAAATTACATAAGAAAAATAGTGGTCAAATTATCCAATATACATAATATTCAAAATGTACACTTAAATTAACAAAGTACAATAATAAAATCTACAAGCCTCTTATATCAAATCCTCAACTTTAGCCATCAAAGCCTCAACAATTCCCTACAAAAAAAAAAAATATATATTGTCAAATAACAAAACAATAACATAAAATAATGACAAATAATTGGCATAAACTCAAAACTAACTCCAAAAATACATATTAATGAAAAAAATTTAAAATTTACAGAGAAGTGAGTGTGAGAGAATTAGAGAAGATAGTGAGAGAGAGATGAGAGAGTGAGTGAGAGTGAGAGATGATGAAAAGAGAGATGAGAGAGTGAGTGAGAGAGAGAGAGAGAGATAGTGAAGAGAGAGATGAGAGATTAAGTGAGAGGAGTGAGTGTGAGAGAAATGGTAGGATTTGGGGAGTGGGAAAGAGAGAAATGGTAGGATTTAGAAGACATTGAGAAAATGGTGGAGGAGTTATTTTGCTTTTAAAGAACGTATCACTTTACGCGACGAAACAATATATTGGTCGCGCAAAGTGTTTAAAAAAAAATTTAAATGCCCGCCAAATTTTTTCAGTTTTGCGAAACGAATTTCTAGTCGCCCAAACTTTTGCGCGACCAAAATATTCTCGCGTCCCATTTTTGGTGCCCACCTAATTTTTAGAGTATACTTTGCGCGAAGAATATTTATATATTGGTCGCGCAAAGTCGAAATTTTTTTTTTAACAATCCCATTTTTTGTGCCCGCCAAATTTTTAGAATATATACTTTGCGCGATGAATCATTATATATTGGTCGCGCAAAGTCGAAATTTTTTATTTATTTTAAAAATCCCATTTTTGGTGCCCGCCAAATTTTTAGAGTATACTTTGCACAACGAATAATTATATATTGGTCGCGCAAAGTCGAAATTTTTTTTTAATTTTAAAAATCCCATTTTTGGTGCCCGCCAAAGTTTTAGAGTATACTTTGCGCGATGAATAATTATATATTGGTCGCGTAAAGTCGAAATTTTTTATTTATTTTAAAAAACCCATTTTTGGTGCCCGCCAAATTTTTAGAGTATACTTTGCGCGATGAATATTTATATATTGGTCGCGCAAAGTCAAAAAAAAAAAAAATTTTAAAATTCCCATTTTTGGTACACGCCCAAATTTTGAGAGTATACTTTGCGCGACGAAATACCAATTGGTCACGCAAAGTCTTAAAAAATATTTAAAGCTAGTAATAAATACATATACTATTCAATTTCTTAAGTGTTATACGTACAAAATAAATAAATTTAAAGCTACTCAACGATCCAACCGTCAAACTTGTTTGTTTATACTTCGAGATCATATACACCAAAATTCAGAAAAAATAAACATTAAGAGATCAATTAATGGGACAAAACATTTCGACGGTTATAAACAAAAAATCATGATTTAACGGTTATTTCAACCCTGATTTTGATGATTTTTTACAGCTACACTCCTTGATGCAATATGAATACAATGACTGCATTCGATCGTCAATTTAAAATATTTACACTAGTAGATACCACAAAATCGTATGTTATATTTAATAAAAGTATAAATAAACGCTTATTTGTTAGTGAATATATTGTTTTCATGGCATACGCATTCTACGAAACTAGTTTCAACGATCCAACCGTCAAATTTGTTTGTTTACACTTCGAGATAATATACGCCAAAAATCGGAAAAAATAAACATTCAGAGATTAAGTAATAGGACAAAACTTTTCGACGGTTATAAACGAAAAATCACGATTTAACGGTTATTTCAACTCTGATTTTCATGATTTTTTACAGCTACACTCCTTGACCCTATATGAATACAATGAACCACTTCGATCGTCAATTTAAAATATTTACACTAGTGTATATTTAACAAAAGTATAAATAAACTCTTAATTGTTAGTGAATATATTGTTTTAATAGCATATGTATTCTATGAAACCAGTTTCAACGATCCAACCGTCAAACTTGTTTGTTTATACTTCGAGATCGTATACCCCAAAAATCAGAAAAAATAAACATTCAGAGATCATGTAAAGGGACAAAACTTTTCGATGGTTATAAACAAAAATCACGATTAAACGGTTATTTTAACTCCGATTTTGATGATTTTTTATATCTACACTCCTTGACCCTATATGAATACAATGACTCAATTTGATCTTCAATTGAAAATATTTACACTAGTGGATACTACAAAATCTTATATTGTATTTAATGAAAGTTTATAAACTCTTAATTGTTAGTAAATATATTGTTTTGATGGCATACGCATTCTACGAAACTAGTTTCAACGATCCAACCGTCAAACTTGTTTGTTTATACTTCGAGATCATATACGCCAAAAATCGGAAAAAATAAACATTCAGAGATCAAGTAATAGGACAAAACTTTTCGACGGTTATAAACGAAAAATCATGATTTAACGATTATTTCAATTTCGATTTTGATGATTTTTTACAGCTACATTCCTTGACCCTATATGAATACAATGAACCAATTTGATCGTCAATTTAAAATATATATTTTCTAACAAAAACCCAATCCGAACTAGAATAATATATTTTTCTAACAAAATAATTTTTTTATTTTAGTATAGACTTTGCGAGACGAAGATTATTATTTCGTCGCGCAAAGGCATCCAAAAAATTTTTAAAATAATTTTTTATGTATTTATTTTTGTAAATACTTTGCGAGACGAATCACTATTCGTCGCGCAAAACTCTGTGCACCGAATTCTATTATTCGTCGCGCAAAGTTACTTTTCGCGACGATTTGTTTTTCGTTGCGCAAAATTGAGTCGCGTAAGACTTTGAGCGACGATGAATTGTATTTGTCGCACAAAGTCACTTTGCGCGATGAATTTTGTTTCGTCGCACAAAGTTTGGTCGCGCAAGGGGTTTTTTTTAGTAGTGAGTAAGGCATGAAATCCTCATAAGAACGTATAATGCTAACGACTTCACCGTTGGAATCCATGGCAACCGCTTAAGTTGCTCTCTCTCTCTCTCTCTCTCTCTCTCTCTCTCTCTCTCTCTCATATATATATATATAGCCGGAACGGATGGAATTACAGGTTTCGTGTAGGTTGGTCCAAAAGAGAATATTTCTTAGCATGTTTCATATTCCTAACTTGTCTTTCTTTTCTGCCTTTGCATTTCTTTAAAACAAGGCATGCGGAGAAACTTAGCTGATGCCCTTTTAACACAATATACTAAAATAGAAGTAAGTGACATAACCCCAGGGCCGTCCCTGAGATTTTGAGGGCCCTGTGCGAAACTTAAATTGGGGCCTCACATAATCTAATACAAAAATACTATAAAAAAAATAAAATTGCCATAACTTAATGTTATAAACAATTTTTTTATAACTAAAAGTCACCATCAATAAATATGTAATGACAATTAGAAATCAAATTCATAAAAATTTAAATGTGTCCATTTGATAAATTTAAATGTTTGGTACAAAAATAACCTCCTTGTGCCTGCCCCTATAAGGTCCCTTGCTGCCTCAAATAAGCAATCTCTGGTTAATAGGAAAAAAAAATTGGCAATCACAAATTAAAGAGTAGCATAACTATTTGATTTTGAGTGGTCTTTATGAATTTAGGAATTATGAATTTCTCTTTTTGGTGTTGAAATTCCTGAAATTGAAAGAATAACAAAAATGGTCAAAGGACTGAAAAAAGAACCAAAAGAAAGATTGATGAATGATGATGATTACTTTACCAGAAAATCAGAGTTTAAGAGAAAGAAAAACCATGAAGTGTTTTTGGTTTTGAAGTAAAAAGTGTTTGGGGAATATATATACTCTTCTTGTTGTTAGCTTCGATGTTTCCCTTTTTTTCTTTAAAAGGCTTTCTATTTTTTTTTATTGATATTTATAATAATTATGTAAAGTTTGTGGTTATAAAGCAAAAATAATATGAAAAAAGCCAAATGGACTGACTTCAGCGAGAATTGAACTCTGGCGCTTCCGACAAGTGAACATGCGCTGGAGCCAACTCCACTAGACACGCTCTTGTGCAAGTATTTTGCACGCTATACTATATATACAATTCCTATAATATTAATATATACAATATAAAGAATTTTTTTTTGGGGCCCTCAAGAATCGGAGGCCCTGTGCGGTGGCGCCACTTGCACCACCCCAGGGCCGCCCCTGCATAACCCCTCCCATCTACTACAAATCTAAAAACTAATGATCAATATAATTGAGTAGTATTGTCAAGACTGGTTCTGAGATTTTGAGCCTGAGATTTTGAGGCCTGGGCTGTGCGAAACTTAAATTGGAGCCCTCACATAATCTAATATGAAAATACTAAAAATAAATTTGCCATGACTTAATGTCATAAAATAATTTTTTTATAACTAAAATTTATCATCAATTAGCATGTAAATAACAACCACAACTCAAATTCATAAATTTTTTAATGTTTTCATTTGATAAAGTTAAATATTAATATGTTCGGTAAAAAAATTAAGAGTTCAAGAGAAAGAAGAGGGCATGAATTTTTTTTTGGTTTTGTTTTGAATAAAAATATATACGAATAGAATGACATCACTAAGACTCGAACTTTGGCCTTGTCTTGTACCAAGGGATATGCGCTAGAAACAAG
This sequence comes from Prunus avium, assembly GCF_965620075.1. Taxonomy (NCBI): domain Eukaryota; kingdom Viridiplantae; phylum Streptophyta; class Magnoliopsida; order Rosales; family Rosaceae; genus Prunus; species Prunus avium. The sequence continues at coordinate 2,270,730 of NC_142290.1, read as the reverse complement.
ATCCACCAAATACACTTTTTGTGTCAATGTATTGTACGCTGGAGTATATATAAAGTTTTTATAAAATTAATTTATATAATATAAAGTAAAAAAAATTTGGCGGTCCTCAAAAATCGAGGGCCTGTGGAGTGGTGCTACTTGCACCATGCCTGGGCCGCCCTTGGTACTTGTAAACTTCCAACGATAAATAATTTGTATAAGACTACTCTTTTACTTATGGGTCATGCTAGGGAGACCATCTTTAGATACCAACTTGTATACCATCTCTATAATAGAGATGGAGCCCATCAATACAATGGGTCCCACCTATATTGTAGAGATAGTACACAAGTTCGTCTCTAAAGTTCGTCTCCCTAGCATTTTCCTTTAGTTATTCATCAAAATCTCCTACGCATTTATATATAATGAAAAAGCCCGTCAATATCACTCAGTAATGCCAAATCAAAGAAATAAACATTTGTGTAGGCAATTTGCAATCATAAAGCTTTTAGAGTTTTTAATTGTAGAGGTCCATAAACTTTACCTCGAGTTTTAATTGAGTTGGATGGCGACGTTGGCCTCTCTGTCGAGGTCAATGACGGAGGGCGTGAGTCGAAGGAAGACTAGAGACATAAGATGATTAGTGAGAGAGCAAAGACTTAGAAGAAAAAACAAGTGATAGAGGGGCGATACACTCTCAATTGGGAGTTTTTACGAGGGGCATTTGTGATTAGGTTTCAAAATGGGGATATTATTGAGAAAACGAGGTGCGGCGGGGGCAAAGCCGCTAATTTCCCAATAAATAAATAGGAAAGCTTTTAAGGTATAATGAAATTGAAGAAAACAAAATAATAGGTAAGTAAAAGGAAAATAAATAAATAGGTAAGTAAAAGGAAAATAAATAATAAGTAAGAAGGTGAGTTTGGTACGGTGAAGCACGTCAAAGACGCTGTCCTAAAGCCTTTGTAGCCTCCCTACGTGCAGGTACTGACGGTCTACAAGACTCCAAGATACGACCCCTTGTACACAAACTCAAGATCCGCTATGAGCACGTTCATAGACGGATATAGGTATCCAAGTCACAGAACCATTGCCAAAATAATAATATAAAGTAGAGAATATATATAAAAGTAGAAAAGGAGAGAATTAGTTTATGGTGGTGATTGTGGTATGTGATATTCTGATAGTGTACTGTGTGTATTCCAAATGTGAAGGAGGAGTAGCCTTTTATAGGCATCCAAAAATATGTAACCTTCACCAACCATAAAAGTTCACCAACCAAAAAATTAAGGCATTCACCAACCAGAAATAAAACATGAATATTAAATATTTATAACCCCACAATAAATAAAATAAAATAGCCAAAATAAATAAATAAATAAAACAGTTAAAATTTTAAAACCTTTTAAAATTCCAACATTTCTAGCCAACCCGTGCATTAATTATCCCTAGTTAGCCTAGCCTTTTCTTTGTTAAACCACATCACATGTACCCTAATAACCCTTCCATTTATACATCCCTACACTTTCTAAAGAACTATTAAAGCATTATATTTTAATGAGATTCTAATTCAAAGATATTACAAAAGCCAAAAACAAAGGAATGTGAAAAATGTTGTGAAAACAAAAAGAAAAATGTCGTAGGGAAAAGAAAGAAAGTGCTATATCCTAAGTATTTGAAAAGCATAAGTTTGGGGTATGGTAACTCATCAAAATAATTGGTCAATTCAAGAAAAGTAAAGAAGAGAAAAAGAAAAGCTCAAAATATCGAGTCTATCCTGCATGATACAAAGTTCAACAATCTCACATTATCAAAGGATGCTTTATTAATGGTTCTCTATACTTTGTCGTTTGCCATATTATTTTCTTGTTCATCCATCACCTTAAGCCCCATTACAATCTTAGTGAAAGTTCTATTTGATCCAAGGAGAAGTGTTGTTCATCATGTGGAGAATAGGTGTGGAGGACTATGGTTAGGTGCTTTAAATTTTTGAAGTATGCAATATCTTTCCATGTATCTTTTATTCATGTGTTGTGCTTTATTTCGATTATCTGATTATATTCCATTGTTTTGATTCTTCTCACATTTACATGAGTGTCAATACCTTGGCAAATTTCAAGTGTTTATTGGAGTGAACATCCTTGGTGAGATTTTAAGTTGAAGCTTGTTTTATTTGGTTATTTAACTTTTGTGAAGCATAAATCGTGGGTTATATTAATGTTGGCTATTTCACACACTACACTCCAAGTTGTTCATTTTAAGTTTGGTACCCCTTGGATAATGTCTTGAGTTTTGTTGCTTATTTCTTGGAAGTTAGCTAATGGTTGGTGATTATCACTAAGATCAATTTAGATTTCTCAATATTATCTTACTGAAACTAAGGCCAGAATCCAATCCCAATATGTTATCGAATTAATGGACCTTGATGGTCTATTTTTTTAAATACAAAAACGCTACGTGGCCGAACTTGTTTACCAACTTTTTGTATGCGAAAGAGATACTGATTTTTTTAAAACAGAGTTATGTGGTGATAAAATAAAATAAAAATGATAACCAAAGAGATACTGGTTTTTAAAAAAATTAAGTCTTTCGTGTAATTCGGTGGATCGAACACTAAACTAGAAAGAAATAATAATATTTAGCACACACTAAATAAATTAGTAATATTTACTTGTTTTGAGATTCAGAATTACGTGCTTGAGAATAAAATATACAATAACTACATATTAGTTAACTTCTTTGTAATCCTCATATGTACAACTTTATCTGTTTTTCAAGTGATTAAAAGAGGTCAATTAGGACCACCACTTATATTTACCATATTTACTATAACGGTTTGAGAATAGAAGACTATTTCTTATGAAGTTTCGAATTTCATGTTGTCGCCTAATTAGTGAAAATTGTTAGGTGTTACACTATTTCAATTATTTTTTTTCGTTGTGTTCGGTAATTTAGAATCACTTCACTGTTTGCTCGTGTACCACACCTTTATCGTCACATTATTATGAAAAGAAATTCAAACACTACTACAAAAATCGAAATAGACGACGGGAACCACCATCGTCTAGAAGGTTTTCAAACTGTCGTGAAATCAACCGCCATCTTTTGGTATATAAAACAACGTCGGCTAATAACTAACGTCGTTAAAACATTCAACGTCAAAATTTTTTACAAACCGACGTCTAATGACGATACTTATATCGTAAAATGAAACCTTCGACAAACATAGACGATGGTTTAAAACGCAAACCTCTAAATTGTGTTACATGTCAATATTAAAACAAAAACCGACGTACAGATAATTATCCATGTCCCTAAATGAAGGAATACGGCTTATATAACATAGAAACCGTCGTGGTTAACGTATACTACGTTAAATAAATAAACAAACCCCCGTCACACAGACAAAAGACGACACAAAGACAAAAGAATGGTCGTGTTTAACTTATACTATGTTGAATAAATAAAAAACTGACGTCTAACTAATAACAGACGACACAACCACAAAAGAACAGACGTTTAAAGTATATTACATATCAATATTCACAAAGGAAACGACGTACAAATAATTATCCACGTCCCTAATTGAAGGAATAAAGATTTGTATAAAACCGAGACCGTTGTGGTTAACATATACTATGTTAACTAAATAAACAAACCGACACGTTTAACTTTGAAAAAACGTCGTATATACAAAAGAACAGCCGTTTAAATCGTATAACATGTCATTAATCACGGAATAACCGATGTAAAATGTATTAAAAACGACACACTGGTGGAAAAAACGTTGCTTATAATATTATCCACGTCGAACTATAAAGAAAAACGACTTTTTAAATATATTCCACGTCCATCTCTTACAAGAATCGTCGTTTAAATGATAGATTTAGACGTCGCTTTTTCTACAAATAGAGGTGTGAATAGTTTAAAATGTCGCAATATTACTGAATAACGCCATAAAAAGTCATATCCACGACTACTTTTGTTAGGGCTGATGTTACAATAAAGGACGTGGTTAATTCTCCCTACATCCCGAGTATTCAATTTTATGACGTCGTAATTATCTACCACGACGGTTTCTACAAGATATTTTCGTGGTTAGTGTTTTAAAAGTCGCTTGTGTTACCCTTCTTAACGTATGTGTTCTCTTAGACGTCAGATATTTGAGAATAACCGACGTTCAGAAGATCTGTCACTGCAATTAATGGAACAGAGATGCCTTTATTTATTCTTTAGACGACGGTAGATTTTAATCGTGGATGGTCTGTTTTACAAATTCGTCGATTGGAGTACTGAAACATCGTGTTATGGTGTAATATACGTCGTGCGTTGTTTTGTAGGCCGTCGTTGATGTTTATTACACCCGCTTGTGATTTAATTTTTAATAAATCGACGTGTTTTCATTTTCATATGTCACTTTTAATTTCTTTACGGTCTTTTGTATTTTCTTTCCACGACGTTCGTAAAAATACGACGTTGGTTTTATTGTAGACGTTTGTTTTTCCAGTTTTTTAACTGGACCGTCTTATTTTCCACCTTTAATCCAGTATTTTAAATTTTTGATTTGTCGTGCGCAAAACCTGCATAATGAAAATGTGGACAGAACCCTAAACCCACGGCTACACCCCCGAATTTACACCCCCCCCCCCCCCCCCCCCTCCCCCCCCACTGGAGCAAAAAATATATTTACACCCCCCGGAGGTGTAAAGGGGTTGTAAAAGTGGCTTTACACCCCCGAATTTACACCCCCCCCACTGTGGATGCTCTAACAGTTAGACAAGTGTTCTAGGGCAATATCAGAGCTCTACACAGATTAGATTACAAGTATAAAATAATTAAACAAGACCCTATGTTGTCAAGGGAGGTGGCGAAAGATGAACTCGGCCCGGTGGTGGCTCTCTATGCACGCTTACTGCCTGGGGGCGCAAAACATTAAAAAGGTGAGTGGACCAAAACCAAAGGTTTGAAAATAGTATATGAACATACTAACCACTCTGTAAAAACAATTATACGTGATCAAGAGAATTGGAATCAACTTGTTGATCACAATGGACTCTCTGAGACTCGACTCTTTGAAATTCATAAGGAGGTTTCTCCCCATAAATTGGAGAAGATGAAGAAGGGCTAGAAGGCATGCTACTTGATGATCCTTCATTTTTTTCCTTAAAAAAATGCAAAATATTCTTCACTCTCTTAGGATTTTGATGATGATCTGACATTATAAGTATAACCTATAACATGAATGATGTATGTAAGCATATTCAAAAATCCCCAAATTCAAAAATCCCTAAATGTTGTTTATAAAAATATATATATATAATTATAACTCCCTAATAAGAACTAAGTGAAGAAAATTACCTCAACAAACAAAAAGAGGAGAAATTGGCTTGTTAATTTGTTGACCTGGAGCTGGACCAATTGCTGGTGGGGTGCCTCTGGCTTTGTCGGCCTCTTTGCGTTTTCACCCTCACGAACTGATGCTTTTTGTTTTTTTTTACCACTCAAGTAGGTTTTGACTCTGTTTGCTTTTGATGCAGGTACGAAGTGGGCTATCCCTTCTATTTAGCTATAGATATTTATTTTTGGGCTAAGACTACATCACATTTAAAAATCAAATTTTTTTTGGCATGGCCTCTATAGCCCATACAACCCATTAGATGGGTTTACATGGTTATCAAAACTTTCACAAAGCTTAAAGAGTCTATATTCTTATTTCTACTAAATACCATAAACAAATTGCATGTAGGAATATACGAGTTAGTCTAAATACCATAGGTAATTCATGAAAAAATAATTAACAACAACAATTGGATTAATTAACGAATAAGTAATTTAAAGGTTAGATTGGATTATTAGTGGTGGATTTGTTGTCCTAGTGCTTTTATAAATTAATGTTCAGCCCATTTAATTGTTGTATGTTTATTTGTTTTGGTTTTTAAGATTTTGTCAATTCACTACTACAATAAAGTTAATAGACAACGGTTTTTAGCCGTTGTTGAAAGCCTTCTAAAACCGTTGAGGTTAAGAGTGTCGTCTTTTCTACCTATTTATGACAACGGTCAAAAACTGTTGTAATATGTCACTTTCAACAACGGTTTTTAAGAAAAACCATTGTAAATTCTCACACAGAAAACATGTATACAAAAGCGACCGTTGTAATATGGCCACTAGAAGAAAAACTGCCTTTAGTGACGGTTAAAAAGTGTCAAGAATCTATTTAATTGACGGCTAAAAAACCGTCACGAATGCTAGTGTCAGGAAAGGGGTACCCACATACTTGACGCTTTTTGTCCGTCAAGAAAACAGTTTCCCTGACAGATAAAAACTATCACGAGATTGCAAAATCCGTCAACTTATGGTCATCCTTGACGCTTTCTAAATGTCAACTTACATATTTCTTGACATTGGTAAGCTCTTTATTGATGGATTTTAGCCGTCAAGAAACAAGACACTAATATAAAAAAATAGGGAAATTTGCACAAATACCACCTGAACTTTCAGGCATGTGCGTCATTACCACTTAAACTTTTAATTTTTATTTTTAACCACCTGAACTTTGTAAAGTGTTGCAATCCACCACCTACGTCTAACTCCGTTAAAATTTCCATTAAGTTTAAGGGTATTTTTGTCAATTAACTATAACAAAAAATAATTATATAAAAAAACAGAATTAAAAATACAAAAAAATAACCTCCATATCTCTCTCTCTTCTCTCTACTCCATCGTTTTTATTCCACCAAATATCATATTAGATTGCAATGGTCCATTGATTTTGTTGCCTTCCTGTATTTCCCCCTTTTTTTTTTGCCAAAGCCTTGCTGCATTCATTTCATGGCTTGCACTATTTGTTCAAAGGTTTGTCCTTCATTTCAATGGAAGTTTGCATATCGGAAAAAAAAATTCATACTGCAATTACTCTCTCTCACCCTCAATCCAGCAAATTCAAAAAATTTAACATCAAAGCTAGAATTTAAATTTTGTGACTTCATCATGGGTTTTGGGAAGGAATCAATTGCGTTCCTAGTATATATAAATATCCCAAAAAGGTACTAAACATCTGCAATTGACAAACAAGTTCTAGGAATGCCTAAATTCAAGTACCAAAACACCAGTGCAGTCCTTATACAGGACATGCCTATAATAAACTCCAAATTAATTAGAAAACATAAATATAACCAAGAAATTAAGTCCTCTATGATCTCTAAATCTTTGTCTTCTTAGCAGGAGACTTGAGCCTAAATTTCCTTGTTGTGTTGGTTGTCACAGAAGAAACGGGTTGTGATTCCATTGGCAAGCTAAATCTTTGTCTTCTTAGCCCTGGATGTGGACCTTTTATGTGACACCCATCTAAACCCACAATAGGTCTACAACCCTCAATAAATCCCGTTTTCAAGGCTGCAAAACATATGTATAGCCTATGAAATCTGACTTTCTCACCTTCCAATTCCGTTTTCAACATAATTGTACTTCCAACATTGGACCTCTTAAGCTCTTCACAGTAATCTCTAAGTATGGAATACTGCTCTTGGTAGGAACCCTCAAGCTTCTCATTTACTATTGATCTTGCTCTATATGCTTTCCACCTTGAGATTTCTGCCATATAAGCTTTCCTCACCATAGCTTTCATTGTCTTCACATCCATTTTTGGATTAATGGATAAATCGTCAGCATATCTCTTAGCCAACCAAGTAATAGTCACACTTGTATTGTTTTCATCAGTTCCACATGTGTGATTTTGAACTAATGTTTTAACATGTAATGGGGAATGTCTGTCAGACATGTCATTAGAAGAATCATACACAGACCAAGGGCATGGCTCAGCTTTACAAACAGCCTTAACCTTATACCAATCATTTATTTTGAACTTGTAAGACCTACAATGGTTAACAAAATGCCATTTCACAGCTTCTTTGAATTCCTTGGCATTTGTAAAAACCATCCCCAAATGAAACTCTATGGTTCTAATATCAGTTTCTCTCCTAAATTGTTTAAATTTTGACAATTTCTTCTTCATCCTTCTCCTATTCACTGTATTTGGTTCTTCATCACTAGATGAGTTCCCATCTAGGCTTTTAAGATCTTCTGAATTGTATTCATCAAACTCTTGCTCTTCTGGTCCAATCTCATTTTGTATATCTTCCTTGTTAGAACCTTCTAC